>NW_008342851.1:878027-883261 GCF_000622305.1 Nannospalax galili
GATTCATAGCCAAAACAACCCTGAGCACTAAGAGCAATGCCAGGGGGTTTACTATACCAGATTTCAAGCTGTATTACAGAGCTATAGTCATAAAAACAACATGGTACTGGCACAAAAATAGACCCATAGACCAATGGAACAAAATTGAAGACCCAAATATGAGTAAATGCAATTTCAGCCACCTGATATTTGACAAAGGGGCCAAGAACATTCACTGGCGGAAAGACAGCATGTTCAGCAAATGGTGTTGGCAAAACTGGATGTCCTCTTGTAGAAGAATGAAATTAAACCCCTATCTTTCACTCTGCACAAACGTCAATTCCAAATGGCTCAAAGACCTCAATGTAAAGCCTGAAACTCTGAAACTGTTAGAAGAAAACAATGGAAAAAACTTACAAGATATAGGTGTAGGAGAAGATTTTTTAAAGTGGACATCAATTGCTCAGGAAACAAGGGCAAGAATTAACAAATGAGACCTCATTAAACTAAAAAGCTTCTGTACATCAAAGGAGGCAACCAAGGAAGCAAACAGAAAACCCACAGAATGGGAGAAAATCTTCACCAGCATCACATCCAACAGAGGTTTAATAAGCAGAATATATAACTGACTCAAAAAACAGAGAACCAAGACAAGAAGCAAACCAAATAATAGATGGTCTAAGGAGCTGAACAGAGTTCTCAAAAGAAGAAGTAAAGATGGCTATGAAACATCTTAAAAGATGTTCAACATCACCAATAATTAGGGAAATGCAAATTGAAACCACTTTAAGATTTCATCTTACCAGTCAGACTGGCTAAGATCAAGAAAACAAATGATACCAAGTGTTGGAGAGGATGTGGGGAAAGGGGGACACTCATCCACTGCTGGTGGGGCTGCAAACTTGTTCAACCCGTATGGAAAGCAGTGTGGCGAACTCTTAAAAAACTACAACTGAACCTACTATTTGACCCAGTTATACCACTCCTTGGCATATACCCAAAGAACTTGTCCTATTGCAGAGACACTTGTACATCCATGTTTGTTGCTGCTCTTTTCACAATAGCTAAGAGATGGAAGCAACCTAACTGTCCCTCAATTGACGAGTGCATAATGAAAATGTGGTTCATTTATACAATGGAGTTTTACTCAGTAGTAAAGAAAGATGAAATCATGAAATTTGCAGGTAACTACCACCGTGACCTTTTACTGTCGTCACACATCTCAAAATAAAAGGAAGAGCCTGAGAGAAGCGTGGCCACAGCATCCGCACTCAGAAGTGTGTGTTTCTGTGTCATCATCAAATCAAGAGAAAGGAAAGAACTATGGGTTCAGAGAACTCTAAACCCACTTGGGAACTAATCCAGACCCTGGGCATGTAGGGCAGGAACTACTCATCCATGGGCAAAGCATTCCAAGACCTGCAGTGGATGTCTGGAACATTTGTGAATGAATACTAAACACTATATACTATGTTTCCCCTAGCATACATGCCTGTGGTAAAGTTTAATAAAGCAGGCATAGTGAGGGATCAACCACTATTACCAAGAATGAAATAGGACAATTGTAATACTACACAAGAATAAAAATCATTAACATTTGTGAGTTGTTCATTTTCTGGAATTTTCTGTTTCATGTTTCAGGATGAGAGTTGCATGCATGAAACCAGACGTGAAAGAGCAGATGGAAGAGACTGCTGTACAATGTTAGACGAAACTCCCCAGCTCCACAGGCGACCTTGATGGAAGTGCCCATGTATGCAAACCTTGGTTCTGCAGTTGCTTCCTGAGGAGGAGATTAAATGTAAATGGGGTCCTCAGCACAAAACACTACATTATTCACATTCTGGTGTGATTTGGTGTGTCACAAGTGGTCAAAAGACAACCAGCTCTCTCCCATGGCTGATGGGTGGAGATGTGCAGAACGGCTTTTACTAATCTGGTCAGAGGGACTTAAAGGACAGATTTTTCTCCTTGCCTTCCTAGGTTGACTAGTTCCAGGGGACTACGAGCATCTCTCAAAATGTCCTGTAATTGTGGTGGGCCACCTGTCCTCTTGATCCAGGAGGCCAAGGAGACCCTGTCAGATGGACTTGAACCAGTGTCCAGTCTACAAAGAGGAGGGTCAACACAGAGAAATCATTTCCTCCATGCTTCCAAGCGAAGCCAACCATGGTTGAGCAGGACCTTTGACTTATTTTCACATAGGCAGAACTGGTAAAAGAAAGGAGCCAGGGGTTCCTCCCAAGCCCATGTGTCCCCTGAGGAAGAGATCGTCAAACAACCTTAAGAGTAAAAATGAATTGGTTTATCTGGGCCAATTCTATGGCCTTAAACACCCAAAAGGAAAGAATAACAAAAGATTAAAGGGGCCAATATAATTTC
The DNA here is from genome assembly GCF_000622305.1 of Nannospalax galili. Lineage (NCBI taxonomy): Eukaryota > Metazoa > Chordata > Mammalia > Rodentia > Spalacidae > Nannospalax > Nannospalax galili. Next base: position 880,389 of record NW_008342851.1, read on the forward strand.
TTAAGAGTTCATATGTATAGGTAAAGGCTACATAACAAGCAACAATGCCAGATAGGAGATATCTTCTTTTGAGTTGTTGGCCAGGGTGGCTGAAGGGACTCCCAGATAGTAATCCGGCATAGAATTGGGAAAATGAACAGCAGACCCCAATCTTTTCCAAAGGAATATTGACAACGTATTACTGCTAGATCAGGAACAGCAGACCCTCCTAAACAAAGACTCTAGATAGGCTGACTAGATTCACCTGAAGGGCAAGTAGTGAGGAATGGCTGGGGGTGTGGACAACACAGCAGACAGTAGCAGGGATATCAGAGTATAAGGGCTTTAGTGGGGGGAGGGAGGCTATGGGAGGGTGCTACCTGGGAATTGGGTGTATAAATAAAAAATAATAATTCTTCAAAGCACAAAAATTTTCTCCTTAGTAGATGTGAAAACATTACCATTGAAATCTACCTGATGACTTTATATCCATGCTCAGATGCCAAGGAGCTCAGAAAGTAACCGACTGTCTTGCCTTGTACTGTAACTCTTTCTTCCCCAGGGCCTCAAACAGAAACAAAAGGTGGAGGGGAGATTGCAGGCTTTTCCTCAGACCAGTTGCACAGAAACTGCCCTATCTGAGCAATGTTGCATGTTCATGTAAAAATCAGAAAAAAAAAAAAAAAAAAATCCAGGCTGCCTTAACAGCCACATTCTGGTCAGAATTGTACTGTCTCAGTATTGTACTTTTTGAAGCCCTCATAGTGGAGGCAAAGTTCAACATTAATAGCATTAATAAAACTAAGCCAGCTGGGCTTTGGTGGTGCACACCTTTAATCCCAGCACCCGGGAGGCAGAGGCAGGTGGATCTCTGTGAGTTCAAGGCCAGCCTGGTCTACATAATGAGTTCCAGGCCATCTGGGTCTACAGGGAGACCCTGTCTCAAAAAGAATAAATAAATAAATAAATAATAATAGACATACCAAGCTATCTTATGGTAGATATTACCATCATCTTCATAATCCAAAGAAAATCTCAAATCTCATATTTAACAGTTTTCAGTGAGTTAAGTAGTTAAGAACATAGTAACTGTGATTTTTGCAAAAAAAGATTCATTCTGAGCTTATAATATTTTCGTTTCTTGTGAGAAAAGAAAAAGAATTGATTTCACTTGTATTGAGCCCTAAACCTAATGTTTGTAAGAAAGGCTTTGACACTGGGAATGGATGAAGGGGGATGATGAGTTGTGCTTGAACATCTTTCATCTGCCAGTCAGAGTTGACATTCTCACCTGGTCCTGCCCACAGAGTGGAGACTGGAGGAGCCCATATACAGTTCAGAGATGATGGCTCCCATCAATTCAGAGAACACACAGAAATCTGAGGCAAGTGTTCAGTCCCAAAACACAAAGGACACACACTGGGTATGCAGGGAACCTGGTCTCTGAATTAAGTCCTTGGGAAAAGTAGAGTTTGCTGCCCTGTCCCTCTTTGTCTGTGGCTAGCCTGATTCTTCCTGTGAAGCTGTGCTATGGCCTCCTAGGACTGATGGATATGTGCCCTCCCCCATCCCTCAGCTTCTACTTGACGTGAAAATGTGAGGTGGTGGGACAGGATACCCTCCCTCTCATTTCTGGCTCCAAATTCTCTACCATTAGGGGCATTTAAGAAGAATTCTCTGGAAAGAGACACTTGTCTAGACAAGGAGGAAGGTATTTCTAATTTAATTAATGAGACAGGAAAGTTGAACTACAGGATTTAGATAAGGGCAAACTGATTTGGGCTGGGTGGCTTAGCCATATCTCAGGATTTGGGCATGTGTCTAATTGGGAGAATTTCTGAGAATGATTCTGATTTTCTGACCATCTTTTATTTATAGGCACACATTGAGTTTGACCAGTTCAGATCTGGAAAGTCTTAGCCTGAACAGGAGTCATAGTTCCCTCTCAGGCAGATGTGGAGATTATCAAGTATACTTTGAAACTGGAAGTTTTTAAAGTAAAACAAGAAGTCCACTCAGTGAATCACAGCTGGCATGCTTATTTACAGAAAAATACATGAAGAATTTCAGGCTCCATTGCTTACAGAAAGGGTATTAATTCATGAAACTTCATTTACAATTGTATGTACATATGTGTACCCTGACTTGAAATGTAAAATCTATGTCTTATTTGGGGTTAATGCTTGAAAAGTTTAAGAAATACTATCTAGTACGTGACTGTAAAGGTTAAAGATTCTACTCAAGTTTGAATCCTGGCTGACACCTGTTAGCTGTGTTACATCAGGTAAACTGCTTAACTTCTCTGTTCCATAGGTTTCATTATTTCACAATGTGATACAAGAAGAATAATAGTAGTTACCTCACTGGATCAATATGAAGGGTCAGTATGATAGCTTTTGTAAAGCCCTTAAAACTTTGCCTGGCACATAGAGTCTTATAAATGTGGATTAAAAAATGTAAACAAAGGATGAGTTTTTTTACATAATGACTCAGGACAACAATGTTCCATCCCTCTAGCTATTTTATAATCTAGTATGCACATGTGTATACTTGATTCAAAAGTTGTCTGATTTTGCATTGTCTCACCCCTCCATCATGGCTTTCCCACTTAAGGTGCCCCCATTTCCCCCTTTCTCCCTTACTAATACCCTTCTCCTATGGTCCTACCTCTCTTGAGCTCCTTCTTACAATGCAAGAGATAAAAAATGCCTAGCTAGTTTTGAAAGCCAGAGGGAACCATATTACTCCTACAACCTACTGACAAATTATACATAGCAGATCAAGAAATATATGTCTAGGTGAGGTTTATCTGAGAGCAACTGGTCTTTGCCCAAGATTTATCTACATGACACACAATAATTAAAAATACCAGACTGGTGGAACTAACCTTCTTG
>NW_008342851.1:883924-923952 GCF_000622305.1 Nannospalax galili
AGACAGGGGGAATGGATGAGGGTGCTGACAACACAGTGGACAGTGACAGGGATGGCAGAGTATGGAGCCTCTAGTGGGAGAGGAAGGCTCTCTATCTGATGACTTTATATCCATGCTCAGATGCCCAGGAGCTCAGAAAGTAACTGACTGTGATTAGTAATTATGAGATATATAGAGATTAGAAATGCATGTGCATCTTAGTGTCAATTGTATTGAAAATGATTTTTTCTGTATGAAACTCTGTATTTTAATAGTGAAATGGAGATCTTCTTAAAAGTTAAAACCTCATTTAATTTTATGTCTTATAGGGTTTATACTGAGTACAATATTGTATAACTGTATTAATTCAACTGTAAACCTAAAAATTTACAGCCAATTTTGAAGGAGATGCACCTTAGCTCTGGAAATTGTTATTGAGTATGTCAATACTGTTGTAATGAAATGCTTCTTCTGATTGTGTGGTTATTAAATAAATAATTTTAAAAATGTAGGAAATGGCATATCTTGAAATGGAGATCTTTAAAGGGTAAAAACTCATTCAATTTTATATCTTACAGGGTTTATACTGAATTCAATATTATATCATTGTATTAATTCAGCTGTGAACCTAAAACTTTACAGCCACTTTTGAAAGAGATGTACCCTTGCTCTGGAATGTGTTACTGAACATGTTAAAGCTGTAATGAAATGCTTCTTCTAATCATGTGGTTATTAAATTTTTAAAAAATTCTTCAAAGCATAGAATTTTGCTCCTTAATAATTAGTAGATGTGAAAAACATTACCACTGAAATCTACCTGATGACTTTATACCTATGCTCAGATGCCAAGGTGCTCAGAAAGTAACTGACTGTGATTAGTAATTAGGAGATATATAGAGATTAAAAACGCATGTGCAAACATCTTAGTGTCAATTGGATTAAAAATGATTTTTTTCTGTATGAAACTGTGTATTTTAATAATGAGATGGAGATCTTTTTTAAAGGTTAAAACCTCATATAATTTATGTTTTAAAAGGTTTATACTGAATACAATATTGTATAACTATATTAATTCAACTGTAAATCTAAGAATTTACAGCCAATTTTGAAACAGATGCATCTTAGCTCTGAAAATGGTTATTGAATATGTCAACGCTGTTGTCGTGAAATGCTTCTTCTAATTATGTGGTTATTAAATAAATAATTTTAAAAAAGTCTGATCTGAGTGGCATTATATTGGGACTCTAAAGAAAGTGACTTGTAAGTGGATTGCAGTATATCAACCACAGCACCACTTCTGGCTTACTGTGTGGCCTTTGACTAGCTCTTTGGCTTTCTTCATCCCTGAAGTGGAACTAATAGACTCTGTCCCAGTTAAGGTCACTTCCAGAACTGGGTGGGGCGATCTGTAGGATTCAGCCCAGCCAGCTTAAGGTGATAGAACTACTGTTCTTGTTCTCAGGATTCAGCCCATGTTCCCGAGGCATCCTTCCATACTGAGAAGCAATCCCGCCTCTTCTTTGATGTGAATGGTTTGCTTAAATCTTTATTTCAGTTCCCTGTGCTGAATCAACCACATAGGGGCTCAGATAAAGACTAGTGCTCAGAGGAAGAAGGCCATTGTGAGGCCCAGGGGTGGATGGACCGCCCCACTGTGCAGGCTCTTCAGCCTCTCTCTCACCACTTAGCTGAGTCGCTTGAATGTCCTTTTGCCTCAGCAGGTCTTCCCATCCCCGTGGATCATTCTGAAGTGTCACAATGCAAGCCTGACAGCTGTCTAAGGCGAGAGGGTCATATCCCACTGCCTTCTCCTCCATAGACAGGAGGAAAGAGGTCAGGACAAAAGCTGGCTGTCCCACAAGATGAGGTGCTTTGTCTGATGTATCACTTGTAAATACCGTCTAGCATAAAAGGGCTAATTAGCCCAAGGGGCTTTCAACTTGAGTCCTTGGATTCTTAAGGACTCTTGGCAAACCTGTTCTGACAATGAGAAATTTAAAATTCCTGAGGATTCCTGAGCTTGAGGATCTGCTCCAGATTTGCTGTAATTCTCCCCCTCTTCTCCCAGGGAACATTGCCTCCTGCAGCACTTACCAGCGCTTTAAAAAATGAATAATGGAGCGATATTATGAGTATCAATCTCTCCCCTGACCATAAGCTCCTCAAGGGCAGGGGACCTGTCGTATTCATCTTTGTATCCCCTCCAAGCAAGGAGCACACATCTCAATCAACGTCTGAGGAATGGAAGCCGTTTGAATTTATACCTCGGGTCACGGTGTGCAGTTCAGAATGGCACTGGAGCTGAAGGCAAGCTAGGACTCATTTATCTCTTGCTGCTGAACTCGGCACTGGTTTTCCAGCAGAATCAAGTCATCCCAAAGGCACTTTCTCCAGCCCCAGGGAGGACCTTAAAGCGATTCTATTGGTGCTTTTGGTGAAAGTACTTTCTCTTTGTTCTTAAGGAAAGGTAAATGAAGCCTCAGGTCCTGCATGTTGCTGCTTTGCCATCCAGGGCTGGAGAAAGCATGTACGAAATTCGAACTGTACAGCCTACAGTGGTTAGGACTGTTCTAACCAAGCTTGGTCCTAATTAAACACAGGGGCGTCCTTCTCAATAGGTGCATGTCTTTGACTTAACTTTCTAGTTTATAAGCAGAAATACAGAAAATCATCTTTGGAAACCACTGCTTATGTCCAAGGGACGCATTCTTCTGAGTACTTATCTCGCATTAGTCTTACCCACTTCCAGAGAAGACCAGTGTTGATGTTTCCACTTACAGTTGAGTAAACTGAGGCACAAGAAGTTTAGCCAGAAAAGAAAGGACTGGAGATCAGCTCCGTTTGGATCCTCTCACTCCATCACCAACTTTCTCTTCTGCACACTGCTGGGAACGCGCGCGCGCTCGCTACTGCTCTTGTGTGTTTTTTCACTACGAAGCCCTCATTCTGCGCAGTTTTCCCCATTCCTCTTTTGGGAGACAAAGTCCAGTTCTGCAAGGTCTGGACACCCACCCACTCAGCCTTCTCCCTCTGGCGTCCCAAGGACCGCTGGACACTCCCCAGCTAAGTTCGGAGCCCCAGCCTAGGCTCTGACTGCTGGCTCCATGTCTGCCCTGCAGGGACCCTGACGCGGGGTGACTGCGCCGAGCTCCCCCGAACGGGTGGACCCGGGTCCGGTCCCGCCTCCCCTACCTGACGCCCTTGCGGCCCAAGGAGCCACAGCCCCCGCCCACCGGCGCGCCTGCGCTGCCATTGGCTGGGCTGGCTGCCGGTCTCCTCCGCTCAGTCCCGGAGGCAGGTTTAGCCTGAGAAGCCGCAGTCCCGGCGGCTCGGGCGGAGCGCGGGAGATCGGCCGAGTGCAGAGCGGCGATCGCAGCGGGCATGGCCCTGCGCGTGGGAGTCTCTGCCTCCAGCCCCGCCCGGGCGGCCGCGAACTTGGCGACGCGCTCCTGCGGCCCCGCCACTGCCATGTAGTCGCCGGCCCCGCTCCGCGCCGAGCGACCGAGCGGGACCAGCAGCCCGGCTTCCCCGGGAGGCTCCCAGCGCGCCCCGCCGCCCGGACAGCGACATGGGGGAGAAAGTTTCCGAGGCTCCGGAGTCGGTGCCCCACCGCTGCAATGTCCACGGCTCCCGGACCCTCGTCCCACCCGCGGCAGCCGCGTCCTCGGAGGGCGCTTCCTCGGCAGAGTCGTCTTCAGGCTCAGAAACTCTGTCCGAGGAAGGGGATCCCGGCCGCTTCTCCTGCAGGTCGCAGCCGCTGCCACCGCGGCCGGCGGGCGGCGCCTTGGGGACCCGGCTGCCCGCCGCCTGGGCTCCCGCGTGCGTGGCTTTAGAACGCGGAGTCCCTGCCCTGCAACTGCGGCCCCCCGGAGGAGCCGCGCCCCCAGCCCCGCAGGGCAGCAGCGCGTCGCAGGAGGAGCAGGATGAGGAGGTGGGCCTCGCCGATCCCATCCCGCGGGTTCCATCCCGCCCCCCTTGGGGTCCCCTTGGCGCAGACACTCCAGATCCCCACCCTATTGGCGGTGTCTTGGAGAGGGGAGTTCTGTCCCCAGCCTGGGATAGTGACCCACTGGGAGTTGTCCCTCCGCGTGTGTCTATGTGGGCTGCCCGGGGTGTGCTTTTGAAATGTCACAGAGTAGACCTCTACATATCTGTATTTGTTTGCATGTGATCTGGAAGCTTGGCTCGTCACCCCAACTTAGATCTGATTCTCTGAAGTGGGCGTCCTTAATCACTATACGCCCCGGGTGGAGCAGGAGATGTGGGAGCAGTGGCTGTGGAGTTGCACGGCTAGGTCTCAGAGGCGCGGCGGGTCCCCTGGGTGGCCCGCGGGGTGGGGGGTTGGGGAGGGTAGCTGCACCTTCGGTCCTCAACGGAGTGGGATCTCCCTCGCTAAGCCGGCTGCGCAGGCGTGTGCGCCTACAGCTCCCCTTCGGACCTGTTCCGTGGTGTCCAGGAAAGTACGGTCACCAAACCCCTGGGATGCATCCCACCTTGTTCAAAGGACTTTGTCAGACCTGGAAGGATGTGTACCACAACTTGAGGGTCGCTTCCTGACACACCGAGCTTTGGTGACCTCTTGACTGTAGTCTCTGGCTCCCCGCCCCCTTCCCAGCTTTGGAAAACTTGGGAGGAAGCAAAAGATTGTTCACATCTTTAAGATTGTTTGCTTTGGATCTTTCTTGTGGGAGAAATTATCTTGATCAGGCAGGGCCATAAATAAAACATGACCCTAGCATAGTCTCCTTGTGAAATTAATTCCTCAGTGCCAGAGTTGTTCCCCGCCCCCCCCCACTCTGCTGGGGTTAATGCTAGGAAACAATTGCCTTTGTCCCTAGAAGCGGAGGCCAGTGCCCAAGCAATAGGCCCCCTAGGTCCCTGCCGGCCTGGAAGCAAAGGCCGGATCTGGCTTTCGGAGGCAAGTCCCAGCCTGGTGTAGACGCAAAGAGTCTTGACTGGCGGTTGTCTAAGCCCCTGGCTGTAACCCTGAGCCGTTCCGGAATGTCTGTCGGGGATCACAGGGATCCCCAGCAGGTGTCTGGAGACTCCTAGAACTCTTCACTAGGGAGCTGTGAGACCTGGAGTACATTTTGTTCTTTAGTAGTTCAGTTCTGTAATCAAAATGAGAAATTTCAAGGTAAAGTTTATTTCTACATAAATATAAATATTCCTATTTCTGATCTGGAACTTTGGATTCATCCAAAGTTGAATCCAAAGTTCCAGATTGAGCCTAGCATTTGCCTGGAATTTGTTGAGTGCCACACCCACCATAGGTGCTGGCTAGAGAAAGCCAAATCTGTAGTAGCAACATTCCTTCTGGGGCACATCTCCTTTTGACAGAGCATGTTGCGGTTGTGTAGCTAGCTGGGATTCTACTTTAAACTAATGGTTCTGCTTAGCTAAGGTATGTGCATGGTGTTTGTGTGTGTGTGTGTGTGTGTGTGTGTGTGTGTGTGTGTGTGTGGTGTAATTTCTCAGTTTTTAACCTGATTTATGTAGCTGATTTATTGGCTCATCTCCAGGTGAGGTCCCCCCCCACACACACCCAGGGAAGGCAGGGAGGATTGGTTGAGTGACCTACCTCTTATGTTTCAGAGTAGGAGGACTAAGTAACTTTGCTCACCATTTGTGAAAGTTCAGAATTGGATGTAAACAGATAGTATTGCAATTTATGGTGTAACTTAGTCTAACCTCTATCAAGGGATGCTGGAAATTGTCCAAGAATGAAATCTTCACTTGCCTTGAGAATTCTGAAGTAAAACCAAAGTCATGTAGCAGCACCCCTCCTGCAAGCAGTGGAGAAGTGATAAAGTTGATGAGGGGAATGTGAGTTCTGTGTACATACATTAGTGATGGTGTGGTGTCCTGGCTCTTAACCTTTTGTGGAATTGTGGCTTCTTTAAGAAGTTAATGAAAACTCTCTTATACTTTCCTTAGAGCATACATTTTAAATTGCCATTCCAGAGGGCCCTGAAATGCCAGGTTAAAAACACTCTTTCATGGAAATAACAGGGTTTGACTTCTAGGTCTGCCACACTGACTGTGTGCTCATGGATCCTTCAACTTCTGTTAGCCTCAATTTTCCCATATCTTACATAGGAATAATAACAACAACATTCTGACTATACACACCACCTAACTTAATCTTAGCATAGTGGCTAATATTAAAATGCCAAGTAAATATGTGTGAATATTAAATTTTAAAATTCATTACTTATAAAATTTTATGAAATTTCAGAGTTGGGCTGTCTTGTTATTTTATTATTGCATAATTTATTTGCTATTTAGTTAGAATCTAAGGCCATGTCTAGTCAGTTTATTCCCATTTTATTAGTATAAGTGGGGAAACACTTGTTATTTGTCTCAGGTTGTGTTATAACAAGGAACTTGTTAGTATTAGTTATACTATAAGAAGGCCCTGTGCATAAAGCATTAAAAAGTTTAAGTGTAACTCATAAAATGAGGACTTCATTTCCATTTTAAAATTGTCTAGCTTAGGAAATTCATTTTTTCAAAGTTTTTTTTTTTTTTTTTTTTTTTAATAGCAACTGATTGCGTTGGTTTTCTTTTTCTATTTTTTTTTTCAAAGCAGGAAACTTCTGGTTCCTAGCCTATTATTGAAGTGCCAATTTTTTGACAATCTTGTTAAAGCTATTTTGAAGATGCTTAGCTAAGAAATTTCACAGTGTTTTATCTATTTCATATTTTATCTTATTTCTAGTATTTGTATAAACTTACAAAGTCTCATATGCTTAAATCAGACCTATGCACTTTTGGTGTCTTAAAAACTATAGTTTAATGTAGCATTGATAGATTTCTAATTTTTTTTTTTTTGAGATAGGGTCTGTCTGTAACATCAGCTGGCCTTGTGGCCTTGTAACTTGCTATGTAGACTAGGCTGGCCTTGAATTCACAGAATTTGTCTGCCTCTGTCTCCTGAATGCTGGGATTAAAGGCGTCAGCCACCATATCCAGCTTAAATTTCTAAAATTTTATTTTTCTTTTCTTGTGGTATGGAGATAAAACTTACAGTCTTACATGTGCTGGGCATGTACTTACCACTGAGCTACAGGCCCAGCCATTTTTGTACTTAGCATCAAACACTTGAGAGTTAGAGCTGATGGATGACTTTGTTAAAATAAATAAATAAATAAATAAATAAATGAATAAATAAATAAATAAAACAACCCTGCATCTGTCTTCTTCCTTATTCACAAACCTGTGGATATGGGGTCTCTGAGTGCTGAGGAGTAGCAGACTGCATTTCTGATAGATGCTTGGGGTTGGAGGGCTATTCTTTTGACGTTTCTGTGATTTGCCTCTAAGGCATTCTTCTTTGTCTCTTCCTCTAAGCACTTTGTGATGATTTCAATAAAGTACCATTTGGTAGCTGTTGGTGAGTAAACTCATGGGAGCAGGAATTTTGTCCTTGGATGCCTAGCACCTGCCTCTAATAAATTAGCAGGAGCTTAATAATTGTGTGTTGACTGAATTAAAAAATAATGGCATCTCTGGAAATAGTAGCATGTTTGGCTGAAGGGTGTGACTGTGTGTCCATTTATTTTGTCTGTTGTGAATTATGATGCTTAAATCGCTTGACTTCTCTCCCATCAAGGAAAGTTTGTCACTCATAGTTAAAGTGTTATGTTTTTTCTTGGTAAATTTGAACAAAGTCAAGTCAGGATTTACTCAGAATGCCTTTGAAGGAACTGGTATATTCACTGCTATTAAGTCTGCCTTTTATTCTGTACATTAGAATTAGAAACTTTCAGAGATTCTCAGAATGGCTAGAAAGGACTTTGGGGTTAAAGGGATTTTCAAATCAGCATGTGCAAACTGGTTATATTCTGCTGTGCTGAGGGACTCACTTTATTGACAAAAGTTGGGAAGTAGTCTCCCATATAGGCACAATTATGGAACATCTTTAAGTGTTCTATTATGGTGCCAGGGTAGGAGGACTGCCTTTAATATCATTTGGGGCTGTTTGTGTTTGGGGGTTCCTCACAAGGTAGTTATATAATGGATGAGTTTCAGGTTTTTATTGGCTAAGAGAATAAATAGCAAAAAGCAACATTGAATTCATCCAAGCTTTTCATGTACTTTATATTTTATTAATCACAGAAACTACATAATTTGAAAAGAGAAGTGCATGAATCTCAGCATATTTGTTATTTAGTCCACTTTTGGGTCAGTACCTCAGTAAGAGCCATTACATTAAAACGTCAGTCAGTCAGTCAGTCTACCAGTATACATGTAGTCTAGTCCTGGGGCATCACCCTGGACAGCAATGGGTTTGAAATCATGGAGCTTCTTATCCACTGGGGGAGCTAGACATAAGTACACTGTTATTAATTAACTGGTGACAAAGGTGGCAACTGGGGCAGCAGGCTGTGAGGGAGTATGTGACCTGACTGTGTAATTCCATGAGTGTGGGTGCTAAGGATTGCCTAGCTAGGGAAGAGATGTTTGAACTGAAACCTGAAAGATGAGCAGGAGTTAGATGGAGGTGGAAGGAAAGGACAGGAGTGAGGCAGGTTGCTAGGGACCTACAAGCCAGAAAGTGCCTGGAGGGTCTGTGGCCTTCTTGCTGGGTGTGGAAGAGAGAAGAGCAGGCAGCAGGTGACTGAGACAGAAGTCACAGCTGAGTCACGCAGGGCTCTTTGAACTTCATGCTAAGCACACCAGGAGCTGGAGGCTTTGAAGCAAGAAGCGACCTAATGAGATTTGTATGTGAAGGAAAACTGCAGTACAGCTTGTTGAAATGCTCCAGAGTTGGAATTGGTACTCTAAGAAGATGGTCTCCTAATAAATAGTGAGTAATGATGAGGAGGGGAAGAGGGAGGCAGGTCATTGCTGGGTACAATTCAGGTACTACAGGCAAGTACATATGAAAGATAGTAGGTAAAGAACTTAGATCTATTCCAGAGAACGTCTTCCATTAAGTGAGCGTGCTGCTTTTCCCTGTGATACCATCTTTTCTTGAGAGAAAGACTTTGGCACGAGAGGAGAGCCTTACTTTACAAGTGCTCATTTCCATACTAAGTTGTGGGGATACATTTACCTGAGGAGAACCTAGGGGCATGTGGTCTCAGATTTCCTTCCTTGTGGGCAGGAAGCATGATATTAGCATGCTAACACACATTGCCAGAGTCTGGCTTGTTTGAGTGAATTTTCCTAGCAAGGGAAGTCTCAGCTTTTACCTTCTGCCTTTGGTTTAAGGTATTCCAGGACGTGTCAAATATGCTAAATATTTATGGCTTGCTAATATTTGAGAGCAGGTGACATAGGCTATCCATTTACTCAGAGTTAGTGGTTATAGTGTGTGAGTTCAGGGGTTGTTTTGTTCCTTTGTTTTTGGTTTTCAGTTTGACCCAGTGAGAAAGGATATGGAAGTGATAGACTGGAGAAAGAACCCCGACTGTGGAACTTGTATCACAACAGGAAGGGTCCATAACCATGAGGCATGCCTACAGACATCATCTGTATGACACACACACACACACACACACACACACACACACACACACACACACAGAGTCATAGCCACAACCCTTAGAAAAAACCCTTAGAAAAGAAGTTTCTTTGTTACTTTTTGATAAAAGACATTCCTGTATTTCTGATCACAGTCATAATTCTATGGCTTTACCCCCAAAAGGCTCCTTTCCCTTCAGTGCAAGTGGCTAGTGTTTCCCTGCTCTGGAGTCAGGATCTGATCATGATTCAGTGACTTAGGCCAGATGACTTCAGCTGGGTTATTAATATGGAGAGACTGTTTTCTTATTGCAGAAGGTCATCGTGAGAAAGAATGTGATGTTTCATGTGAGTTCCCTACATGATATATGGCATCTAGAAGGCATTCCAGAGTGACTCTTGCTGTATTACTGAGGATGGAAAGGCTGGTTTATGAAGAATGTGGGTACCATCACTATTATAGCCAGGAGCAAGCAGAGACCCAGAAGTCCTTTCCCCAGGTGGATTGTGCTACCAGCACAATTTGTTGGTAGCCTGGTAGCCCCGTTCCCCCATGAGTGGGTAGGTATGTGACATAGTATCACTGTTAATTTCACAGGTAGGGCATTTTTATGAGGTATTAGCAGCAGAGGTTTATGGTGTGTGATTTGTTAGCCCTTCTTTTAAGATACCGTCTTTCTTTTCATTGTGGAACCTGCTTGTAGTGATAAGTTATTACTTAGTATCCTGAAAGGCTCTGTGAACATGTATATCACCAGGTTGTTAGACAGAGGAGATGCTGTCAGCTGTGCGGTGAATCAGATGAGATGACCTTGTACTTCACCAGAGTTTCATAGTTAAGATTTGGGGGCTGAAAATGTAGCAAGAAGGCAGTCGGGTGATGCTCTGGAAGTCGGATTCAGTTCATATAAACACTGGGGTGAGGAAGTGAGGAAGGTGGTTCAGAGGCCACCCCAGCTTCCCAGAGGGTCAATCTGTAGATGTTTGATGGAACTTTAAAGAATTCAAGAACTCATATATGCAAATTACCCAACAGAAATTCCATTCTGTCCCTTTGGGACAGCAAAAACATTTCAGTGTATAGTAACCTAGGAGTCTGCTGGATATAACTAAAATGCTGGTGGAGTGGCCAGCACTTTCCTTCCTAGTGGCTGGAGTTCTGCCTTGCACTCCTTCAGGCTGACACCTACACAGCATTGTACCATTTTATTCAAAGGCTCTTAAAACATTTTTTATTACTTTTATTTTATGTATATGAGTGTATTGCCTGCATGTATATAAGTGCACCTGTGTCATACAGTGCCTGTGGAGGTCAGAAGAGGGTGTTGGATCCTCTGAAACTGGAGTTAACATTCAGTTGTGAGTCACCATGTGGGTGCTAGGAACCAAACCTGGGACCTCTGCAAGAGCCTCTTAACCACTGAGCCATCTCTCCAGCCCCTGTTCAAAGGCTCTTGCTGTCTTCTATGTACTCTATATTTTAGCCATGGCTTCCTGTCTGCTAGTGTTATTTCAGGTGAAAACGGAACATAGAACACAAGATGAAGCAGGAGACTGCTGCAGGAGCTCTGGGCACTTGTTTGTCTCCTTCGCTTTGTGCTCTCTTGCCTGATACAGAATTCCTGGCAAGGACTGGATAGTAGTTACTTGCACCTTGAGGGTCAGGAGAGAAAAATCATACCTTAAAAGCAAAACTTAAGTTCAGGACTGTGGTAAGCAGTCCCCACACACCCATGCCACGTGGTACTGTATAGAAATTGTGAGAAGTCTCCAGTGGCTTCTGTAGCCACTCTCAATGCAGAACATTCCTGCTTGTTTAATGAGTTGAATTCCTAACTAGACATGTCTGAGAGACAGCTAAGAAATTGGTATCCTAGGCCTGTAGTCTTTTGCTAGCCCATCAATTCCCCTCTCAGACACAGTCGATATAATTTTGATTATGGTACTTGCTTCCGCTGAACCTTTCAGCCCAAATGCTTTGTGATGATATTGGGGGTTAGGCGGGGGGAGGTGGGTGTGTAGGAGGGAATATAGAGATATTCTGACATATTTGGCTCCTTTTCCTTGCTAATTTCATAGGCCATCATGTGGAAAATGAAATTTTAATTTTAAAGTTCTGAATTTTGTCATTTAGCAGTGTTTTCAGCAGAGAGCAAGCTCCCAGGTGTGTATCCAATTTCTCTTGGGTGGTTGAGTATGTATTAACTAACTCCTGTCAGAATTAGCTCTTTGGGCCTTGGCCTTAGAACTTAGTTAGGTACTTTTCTATTCTTCTGAGAAGCAAAGTGTGGCATTCTCTCCTGGACGATGATTTTGTGCCTTTCTGTGTTTGTCTGAAATGCCATTACATCTTAGGCTTCTGGTCTTTACACTTGTCTTTTCAGGCATTTCTGTACACAGAGATAGATGGGCCTTCTTAAATATAGGAATGGCCTTAGTGCCTCAGCAGTGGAAGGGAAAGAAACGAATTGGGTTAGAATTGAATTTCAAGTCTTGTGTTGTTGTGCTGCCATTGAGACATACTGTGTTTAGGCAGTTCGAGCCAGCTGAGCTTCATTAAATTATTGGGTATGCAGTTGTGTGAAATCTATTCTGTGTGTAAAGGTTAAATAATCTCACAATTCTTTTTATTTATGTGTTTGAGTGTTTTGCCTGCATGTAGTTATGTGTACCATATGAGTGCCTGGTACCCAAGGAGGCCAGAAGAGGATATTGGATCCCTTGGAACTGGAGTTATAGACAATTCTGAGTTGCTATTGGTGCTGGGACCAGGACCCAGGTCCTCTGCAATGGCATCAAGTGCTCTTAACTGCTGAGCCATCTCTCCAGCTTCACAGCTCATTCTTATGGATCTCTTGGTTGCATAAGACACACCTGGCTCCTACATGAAGCACAAACACAGGATCCTCTTTGTCACCCACATTGTTGGCTGGAATGATGTTCATATCTTCTTGGCTCTTAGTAGATTACTGAGTTTAAGCACCTTGTTAAGTTAGAGCAAGAATGGCTTAAAACTGTAAGCTTGAAAGAGAATTAGAATGAGATGAAACTAACTTTTCCTGTATTAGAAGTCTATCTTCTCTTTGACCTAACTTATGGTGTTTTGAATTATTCATTGACTGTCTGAAAATAGCCTTGGTAACTACATTTAATGTATCACTTTATTTCTTGGTTATTTGTTCATCAGGAATTGGCCAAGTCACTTGACTGGCAAGGAGATCTTTCCCAAAATGCCTGCAAGAGCTGTTATCCATCATGGTGGGTAAAGCCTAGCCGTGACACAACTTGTGTGTGGAGAGAACAAGATGTACAGTGGAAACGACAACTTTGAAGGCTCCGGATTTTCTTTATTGAAATATCTTTATCATTTGGTTTTCAAGGTTTTCACTTTTGAAATGGAAAACATTCCTTTTGGGGAACCTGGCTTACATGTGAGCAGCTAGAAGGCAAGAATTAGGCAAATCAGCGTGAAGCTAGGTGTGGGGAGTCTCTCCCCCAGGGGAGCTGGTTGTGAACTACTCCTCTCCCCGAATAGAGCTAGTTATGGAGAGTTAGTCCACCAATAATAGCCAGGTGATTTTGTAAAGTGCCGAAATCATACTGTTTGGAATTCTTTTAAAATTATTTGAGTCATCAACTCTCTGTGTACTAGGTTACCTGTCTCTCCTCATTCCAATTCCTCCTTGTTCCCCCCCGCCTCTATTTCTAGCTTGGTCATCAGAATCTTAAAAAGAACATGACCCCCTCCCCCATAGCAAATCACTTTATTAAGGGATTTTACTACACTCTTCTAGCTAAACAGAATATTTGAAAGGAAAGCCCTTTTTGGTTACTGACTCTTATGCGTCATTAAAGATTAATTTGGGGGCCTGGAGAGATGGCTCAGCGGTTAAGAACACTGGTTGTTCTTGCAGAAGATCTGGGTTCAAATCCCAGCACCCACATGGCAGCTAACAACTGTCCATAACTCCAGTTCCAGGAGATCGACAACCTCTTCTGTCCTTTGTGGGATTGCACGACACAGGTGCACTCACATACACACAGGCAATACACACATATACACAAAATCAAAATAATAAATAAAATATTTAAAAAAGATTGATTTGGAAGTTCTTTTTGTTCTTAACTTGGTTTCTTACCTTCTTTTTTCTTCTCTGTAATGTAACCATGCATTTTCATGCCTTATTATTCTGTGCCGAACAAGCTTTTTTTTTTTAATGATTGGACATCTTGTAGTACTTTGGAGCTTTTGCTATGCGTGCCAGTCATCTCTGAGAACTATTGAAGATGTGAACATGTGTAAGAAGAGGTAGACAGAATAAAATTACATGTGCCATTCATAAAACTAGATATCTTGATTTCTTCTAACTTTTAAAGTTGCAGACAATAGCAGTTGTGACTTCTGAGAGTTGAACTGTACTTTCTTCCTGTGTCTGCTGTGTATTCTGTTATTTGTGGAGTTCTTACAGTTTGTATGGCCCTCTCATACTGTTTAAATGTTTTCTCATTCCCACTGTACACATTTCTTCTTGCTGCACAGGTAAGAGTCGATTTCTCTTTCCCACTAGACTGTGAGATCCTCGGGATGGGAACAATGTCGTATCAACTTGCATCCCTGTAGCTGGGCTAGCCTATGACATATAATGTTCATAAGACACTGTACAAAATTGTAGTCATGGAAGAAACTATGTGAAGATACCATTCTGAATTTTTTTTGTTTAGTTTATTAGTTTAAGTTTTTAAAGGCAGGGTCTCTTTAAATATATCTGGCTAAACTGGATCTTGCTATGTATACCAGACTGGCCTTGAACTTGTAATCCTCCTATCTCAGCCTCTTGAGGACTGAGATTACATGTATGTATCACCAAACCTGACCCATTTTGAATGTTTTATATGTGTTTATTCATTTAATTTTCACCACAGTCTTTGAAAGTCAGTGGTTAATAAAATAGGTCATCTCATTACCCTATAGCAAAGAACCTGTTGAGTGTCATTCAAATGAGGAGGATAAAGAGGAGAATGGGGCTGGGGGTCAAGGAGGAGGAGAGACGGAAGAGGAGCAGAACTGAAGAAACCATTGGGGAGCACTTCATTCTGTGATGTCCTACTCTCTTGACTGTCTCTGCATCCCAGAGCCTTGTGTGATGTGCACAATGAATGATGGGTGAATGGCTGAGTGGTTGAGTGGTGGTTGTGGTTGGCTGGTGTGAGTGAATGCTTGTTGAGCAAATGGATGCTTGTGCTAATGAAATATTACTTAGGCAGGTGATGGGTCCCTGTGCACATCACAGAAGTGGTTAGATTGTCTGTTCGAAGGACTTTTATTAGGCATTAAGATTTAAAGCTGTATTCCTACCTTCTAAATCATCTGTTAATTGGGTGAGTGAGTATCTACAAATGAAGGACTTTGACTATAAACTAGTTATTTTCTGGTTGGCACAGGGAGACTGTCTTTGGGAGTATAATTTTGGTTCTTCATTAAAATCACATGTATAATAGGAGGGCATTTTCAGTTCCATGCTTAAGGAATCGTCTTAGCTTCTGGTGATGTTGATAGCTACCTTTGAAGTGTTAGCAATGATTCTAAGGTGTACTGAGGACAAGTGGAAGTGTTTTCAAGAATGCCAGCTGTTCTGTGAATAGTGCGTGGTCATCTCTTGCCTTGGCTTTCTGCTAGGCAGGTGATTAGTCGGTTGCCCCATTCTCACCTGTAATGAAATCAGACCTGTTTCTGAAGCTCTTACTCCTTATGGCTGTTGTTATTCTTTCTATAAATATTCTAAATTTTATAATTTATCAGTGTGTGATTTGTTATAGAAATTTTCAATGACCTTTTGAGAAACTTGACAATTGGTTCTATTTTTATATTTGCCAATATGAACATAAGTCTCTGTCTGCCCACAACTTTATTAAGATATAGTTGACAAGTAAGAGTATGTGCTTACAGCATATAACATGATGCTCTGATATATGCATGCATTGTGACACTATTAAAATTGATTAGCTCTCACTTCACATAGGGGTGTGTGTGTGTGTGCATGTGTGTGTGTGCATGTGTGTGTGTAGACATTTATGATCTGTGCATATATTCATTCTTGACAGAAATTCTTGCCAATATATTTATTCATGGATTTTTTTCCTTGCAGGTTATGCTGACTTAAATTCAGAAAAATTCAGTTTTCTTATATACTTCACTTTGATTCATTATTTAAAATTATTTGGCATATTTCTGTCCATCATATCTAATAAATGGGAAAGTTCTGCCTCTTACCTTCTAGTCCACGCCAGTCTTAGCTGTCTGAGCTAGGGCCGTCCTTAGAGAATTGTGTGATGCAGCTGTCTCTGGAATCACCTTTAAAATAGAGGAATAGGGGCTGGAGAGATGGCTCAGGGGTTAAGAGCACTGAGTGCTCTTGCAGAGGACCTGGGTTTGATTCCCAGCACCCACATGGTGGCTATGAACCATTCTTAACTCCAGTTCCAGGGGAATCCGAAGCCCTCTTCTGACCTCCGTGGCATTACATACATGGGTGGTCTCAACACACATCAAGCAATTCCCTTAATCCAATAAAATAAAAAAAAAAAAAAATAATAATAAAATAATTTTAAAAATAGAGGAATATATCTTAACACTGGAAGTTACAGTTCTTGGTGGGACTTTAAAGGGTAGTATTTGGAGCTAGCTTCTGGAGCCTATAATTGAAGAACTGGGTCTTCTCTCTTGGATTTTCTCTGCAGATCCTTGGATCAGTGACAGGATTTTCAGGTCCAAGCAGAAAAGCTACAGTGTGGGATTCACTTGCTGCCTGGAATTATTCTCCCTGGGTTCGGTGTCACAAGCTTATTAAGCTTATATCCTAGACCAACAGCTTCTGATTTGTGGAAATCACTCTTTCATTGAAAAGATTTGTGTGCCCTGTAGTCTCCAAGGCAATCAGGGCCCTTTTGTGCCATTCAGAATCTTAGAGCTGCCCTGACCTTGAAGTGGACTTGTTTGTTTGCAAAGTTATTTCAGAATACACTAGATGTTGCCCTTTGTTCTGACAGTTTTTTTTCCTTTTAAACAGAGACTGACAGCTCTTGCCTAAGCTACCAGTGGGCTGTTTGTTTGAAAGTCAACTGTAGGGAACTAGGAAAGTGTATTTCCACAGAGGTGTAAACTCTGTCTTTTGTTCCTAGCATTACTATTGAGGTCTATTTGGGGTGCTGGGAGCAGATCTGACTTTTTTGTAGTGTTGGAGTAATTCAGCAACTTGTAGTGGCAGATGACTATGGAACAGGTAATTCTCAACCTTTGTACAACTGGAGGACAATGGCTTATGTTCCAGATGTTCTGAGGTGGGAACAGGTGAGCTGGGACAGAAAACCCACATACTTAGTCTCTACTCCCTCTACTCCCAGCCACATGGTGGCCCAGAGGAACCATCTGGAGATATGGCAATGACCTTTATCTTTGAGTCATCTTTTTTTCATCTTTTCGTCTTAAAAAAAATTAATCAGTGAGTTTATTGGTGCTACTTACAGGAGTATGGGTACTAAAAGGCAGCTACATCGCTTTAAAGTTGGGACAACATGGGTGGTGATTCATGAAAGCTGCCTCCCTCAACTCCCTACATACCTTGTAGACAACTCCACAAATCAGAGTCTTCTTCCCAGTGGTTTTTTAAAATAATTTATTTATTATTTTTATGTGTGTGAGTGTAGTGTCTGCATGTAAGTGCACCCATGTTGTGCAATGCCCACGGAGGTCAGAAGAGGGCATAGAATTCCCCTGGAACTGGTGATACGGATGGTTGTTAGCCACCATGTGGGTCCTGGGAATTGAACCCAGGTCCTTTGCAAGAGTAGTCAGTGCTCTTAACCTCTGAGCTATCTCTACAGCCCCCTCCCCTGTGGTTTTACTGCTTTTATATAACCTTGAGACAGAGCCTTGTGACTCTTACAGCTTTTAGGAACCGCCTAAAACCTTGTGAGTTGTTTACATACTGGGTCTTATAAGTTTCATTTCCTTCCTGAGTCTTTTTTAAAATAAATTTTTGACTTTTTTATTTTTGAGAATTTTATCTGTGAGTATTGCCTTTGCATTATTTCCATTCCCCCAATCCCTCTCCAACTCTTTCCATGTCCTCTTTCTCCCTCTCAATTTCTTGTCCTCTTTTTTGATTATTATTGTTACATATATATACATATATTGGTAAATATACATATATATGTATATATAATGCATTGAGTCCATTTATTGGTGCTCATGTGTACCTGTGTTTAGGGCTGTACATTGGGATTAGATAATCTCTCAGGGAGCTAGTCCCTGGAGAAAACTGATTCTCCCTCCTTCAGCATCTGTTGAGTGCCTGTAGTTCTTCATCTTGAGGTTGGAACCCATGACATTTCCCCCACTGGCTCATCTTTATGGATGCTCAGCACTTTGCTCCATGCATGGAGATAAATAATTTTAACCGAAAGCAAAGTGTCTCCTGCCACTTTTGGGGTCACTTCAAACAAGGGATGCCAATGAAGGCTCTAAGTTAAAGGGAGAAGGAGGTCCCTTTGGAAACTCCTTCAAGAATGCCTTTGTAAGCAGTCAGTAGCCATTATTAGAAGTAAATAAAATTAAGGACTATTGTTACTCAGTTTTTTCTTTGTATACTGAAATGAAATGCCTCTATACAGCAAATGTTCTAAGTTGTGTGTCTGTCTCCCCCTTACCTGTAGCCACTAAATTCTCCCATGCTCTTCCCTCTAGTTAACTTAGTGGGATTGTTAGTTCCCATAGAGGAGGTTTGAAATAACTGCCCAATAGCCTTGTTCCAGAGGAAAACAAACACTTAATTGTATATTTTTAGAACTAAACACAGTTTGCCAAAGATGGTTGCATCTCCTTAACCAAGGAAGCTGCAGGCTTCCCCTCTTCCCCATCTCTGTCCTTCTCTCATTAGAAAGTTACATTGGGCTGGGAATTAGTACAATTTGTTCTTTTAAAGTGATGGCAAAGACTGTACCAAAATAGTTTAAGCCTTGCTGTAGTCATCGTCGTGATTCCATCCAAGCCTCCCCTGGTGTCCCTTAGAGATCTTTGTTGGTAATTAAGAGGAAAGTGAAACACAGATTTTCCTAAATGATAAGTACAGGTTTACTGAGTGAAACATAATGATAGGTATGAACCCAGCAGAGAAACAGGGTGTTCACTCTGTCCTGAAAAACCTGTAATCAGTCAGGCATTGTTGTGAATGGCTACGATACTGTTACCTCTGGGTTTTAGACATTTATTTTGATATTCAAGGATGTCTAAAGATGTGCATTTAATGACTGCTGCTTTTTATTGTTCTTGTTGTTGTTAGCTTGGATGAGAACTAGCGGATTGTAAAGCAGAATTGCCACAGTATTGTTAAACTTAAGTTTCATAGATATTCAGACTTTTGCTTCCAATCGTGTTGTATGGGTGTAACTCTTGTAGCATTGACAATAGGGCTTAGTCATACACAATAATTTGAAATTTGAGGGGAACTTTGTTTGGTATGGTTCAAATAGTTGCTTGTTTAAGATATCCCAAAAAGAGAGGGCTTGATTTGAATGGGATTTTGTACATGGCTTATTTTGTATACATATTTTATTCATTATTATTTTCTTGACTTTTCACATTTTTTATGTTTTAAAAATTATTATTTTATGTGTATGAGTATATTGCCTGCATGTATGTAAGTACACCTGTGTCATACAGTGCCATGGGGGTCAGAAGAGGGTGTCGGATACCCTGGAGCTGGAGTTGCAGATGGTTGTTAGCCAGCATGTGGATGCTGGGAATTGAACCTGGGTCCTCTGCAAGAGCAGCCAGTGCTCTTAACTGCTGAGCTATCTCTTCGGCCTTGGTAGGAGTGCCCTCTGCCATGTTCAGAACTGGGGTGGTGAGCTGGGGGTGGGCAGGCAATTGCTTGGGCTCAGTCCCTGCTTTTGGGGGACCCCTGTTCTTCCCTTTGCTTATTGGCTTGCATTAAAATTTTTTTATGTGTATGAGTGTTTTGCCAGTGCACATGTAAAAGCCCACAGAGGCCAGAAGAAGGCATTGGATTGCATGGAGCTGGAGGTACAGATGGTTGTTAGCCACCATGTGGGTGTTGGGAACTGAGTCCAGTTTCTCTGCAAGAGCAGCCAGTGCTCTTAACCACTGAACTGTGACTCCAGCCTCTGATTGTACTTTCGAGGACAGATAGAAAAGCAACACTGGAAGTATGTCTGGATAAGCAGAGCCCAGCGTCTTGCAGAGCAAGGGTGCTCTTGTCACAATGTTTTTACATAACGGATGCTGGTAAAAGCTCCTTAGAGTGAGTAAGTTTGGTACTCCACCTACACCCCAGCTGCTGTGAACCTAGAGCTGGTATGAAAAGTATACTGTCTCTCTTTGTCAGATCAGTGGTATTTATTGGACCTTGCTGCTTGCATAGCACTGTGGAAGTTAGTGGCTGAGGAAGGAAGGGAGCAAGAGACCACGAAATGAGAGATCCAGTGAGTACCCTGAAGCAACCTAGAGGTTAGGAGATAGTGCCTATGGGGTGACTTGATCCAGATCCAAGTGTGCGTAGTACATGATACACAGATGAAATGTGATACAGACGAAAGGTGGCCATGGGGAGGAGAGCCAGGGGAGGAGGAGAAGGAGTACCATGGCAGGAGGAGGATCAGGAGGAAGAGGAGGATCATTGGGAGTAGAAGGAGGACCATGGGGGAAGGAGGAAGATGAGGAGGACCCTGGGAGGAGGAGGAGAAGGACCATGCAGGGAGTAGAAGGGCCATGAGGGAGGAAGGAGGTCCACAGGTAGAAGGGGGTGGAGGAGGAAGAAGACCCTGGGAAAGAAGGTCTGTGGAGGAGCCAGCCACAGAATCCTGAGCCTGACAGGCTTAATTCAGAAGCAAGGTATCCATGGCAGGTTGACCATTTAAAGTATTTGAAAGATGAAGAGGAAGTTGTATGTGATTTGCCTATCAAATATGCTCGCTAAGAAAACCCCATGGAGATATTACATAGCCAAGTTCTACTGATGGAAATGATCCCCTCAAAGCCTCTCCCAGTACCCTTAGAGGTCTTAGGGTTATCTTCTATTTTTGTCTATAAGCCTAATAATATTTGAAAGGCATGGTAATTGGCAGGTAGGTTTTTCCATGTTTATGGGTAATTCTTGGTGCCTATGTAATTTAAAATTCCTGGTATAAAATTAACCAGCAGCTTATTTATGGCTTCATAACTTTCTAATCACGCATATTATATGTGTGTTTTTAAAAGGATTTGTATTTCCTAAGGTAATTAAGCAGTGTTTGCACTGAATACTCTTTGAGTCATTATCTTAAGGAACTTTTTGTCTTTGTTTATTGTGGGGCCAAAGTTTAGAAGACAGTATGATGGTAAGAAATTTTTTGAAGTATCTCTTTCGATTTTCAATTTATGCTCTTCCTTTGTAGAGATATTATGGTTTCTCGAGGCTTGTAGTTTCACCCAGTTTAGTTTTGGTCCAGTGGGAATTTCAAACACTATCTTAGTCCCCTGCCTGCCAGCCCCCTGCTCCTGAAACTGTGCTTGGAAAACTCCTTCCAGAAGACCATGGCCCTGTGAGTCTTTGGCTGGAATCAGCCACCATGGATGGAGGCCTTGTGTGGGTGAGTTCTTGATGTTACTGTAGCAATGGTAGCCTTTGGCCCTGGGCTTTCTGAGACTGCTGAGCCAAGGTGAAGTTTCCAGTGACCACAGATTTCCTGTGGTTTTTATATGGCAGTTCCTCTAGCCTCAGATCTCTTGGAATACTAGTTCCTTGTATTTGCAGATGAGGAGGGAGGTGAGGCTTCTGAGGAGTTGTGAAGATTAATCTCCTAAGAAACCCTTTCTGCTTGGTCTCTATGAAGAGGAGTAAGATGATTTCCTCCATGGGGGCCACATATGACATGGTGACTGTTGTGCCTGTGATTGAAACTTGGATTCCTGAGAACGCCCAGATGATGAAAAATCTGGTCTTGCTCCCCTGTGTGGTTTTATTAAAGATTAAAACATTGAAATCTAGACAAATTGAAGAAGGGACAGAGAGCTCAGCAGCTCCTATCTTAAAGGCCTGGTGCTTTCTCCTGTCCTTCCCCTTGTTTGCCTCCAACAAGGGAGAGTATAACCATGGAGCCACTGATGTGCTTACATCATTGGGTGTAATGTCATCTCACCTTACCAGACTTGGGTTGCACGAGAGCAGAGCCCGCATCTTACTCCTCTTCATAGCCACAGCGGTGGCCTCTCACAGTGTAGCACGTCTCTGTTGAATACATAAGTGCTGAGAGTAAACTTTGCAACCCAGAGGAAGTGGTGAGCTAGAAAGGGAAGCTGGTTACTGAAGGACTGGTAGAAGAAGGCCAGGCTGGGATCCTCTTTCTTGGCCTTCTGGAGAATGGACAGGTGCAGAGCATGAGTTTTCCATGTTTAGTCCATGTCCCCATGTCAAGATGAATCTGACTCTGAGAGAGATGATTATTATTATTTTTCTAGAGGTCTGGCGTTCTGACTGGCCAGTGGTCAGCTACTAGGCCCAACTTCCTGGAATCAGGCCAGTGGTTCACAGTGAGGCTGTGTGAACATCCCGGGCAGACAAATGTCTCAGATTTTGATTGTCTTCCAGTGATTCCTTGCAGGGATCTCCTGAGGGTGCTGATAGAGAAGCTGAAATCCGTATGACAGGCCCTGCAAAGGTGGCACAATTCTTTTCTGGATTCTATAAGGCCCACAGGAAGCCAGACTTGTACCTTTTCAAGCTCCCAGTGGGTGATTGGCCACAGCCTCTGTGTGAAGGGGCAACTCAGCAGAGGGCGTGGCTACTGCACATGCCGTGCTCCAACAGACAGACATTTAAATATGTTTGCAAAACTCTGGACGAGAAGACCAAGACTGCCTTGTGTAAAGAGTTGGTGAGAACTGCCCTCTTCTTTCCTCAGACTAATTAATTTCCTTGATAGAATTGCTGGCTTGGCAGGTCTTTTCCACGATTGGTTGCTGAATTGCAGTGTTCAATAATCTGTGTAATAATGTGCTGTAAAAACATATAAAGCCAGGAAAAAAATGGTTTTTACCAAAGTGGCTGAGCCCTTGAAAAGGTACATTGGCATGTGGATTGAAAGGAGAGCTGTCCATCTATCGTGAAGCAGCTGGTGAGGTGGCTCAACACATGCAAGCCTGACGACCCAAGTTTGATCCCAAAAAACTGTCGTAAAAGGAGAGAAACAACTCCTGAAAGTTGTCCCGCAACTTCCACACATGCACTAACACACTAACAATAAATAAAAAAGCATAATAGCTGAGCCCTGGCAGAACTCTTGGCTCACACAGTTGTCAAGCAGATAAAGAGGTGGTTACTTAAAGCCCTGGGGCTTTGGCAAAGTCTGGCTCACTGTGGATAGCTGTTCTTGATGCCTTGGCTCCTTCTGGTTCCCTGTGACCTTGTTCATCCTCTTCCTACTGTCTACCCCTTTCCACAGCATGCCTGGATGGAGATTAGCCTATGACACAGATGTGGAAAGGCCAGTGACCACTAATGGAATAAAACTCCAAGGCAAACTAACAAAAACAGGAAGACAGTGCTTAGAATGCCAGAGCCACATTAAGCCAAATATTTAGCCAGCGTTCTTGGCAGCTGGAGTTGGATAGGAACCTAGTCATGTGGCAATGGTTTTGGTGTTCTCTTTGACCAGATTTGTGTCACCTATGGCCTTTGGTTGTATCAGGGTTTGATTAAGAGAATCAGATTCTGCGTGTCTGTGCATACTAAAGGCCTGCTAGGGGTTCTGTGAAGGGCCAGGGTGTGGATGCTCTGGCTTGGCTGCCTTTGATGTGTGGAGAAAGATGTTTACTGCCCACTGTCATTGACAGGGCCTGTCAGGAGCATGTGCTTATGCTAGATGCCCTGTGTCTCATCTTTTCCCTCCTCAGAAGGTCTGTGGGAGGATGGGATTGTCCCACCATGTAGGTGAAAAAATGGGAGTTTTAGAGAATTCAGGTCATTACTACTGTGTCTTTCAGTTAGAGAGGGGATCGGGTTTGAATTTGAATGTCTGAAGTGTTTGATTGTGTTGCACACAGCTTCCCCTGATCTTCAGCAAATGACAGCTTCCTGAGGACAACCATGGATTCTGGACCCCGGCTCTGCTTACATTGTTCATGAATATTTACGTGAGTTGTAGAGCATACCAAGATTTGCGTGTGTGTGTGTGTGAGTGTGTGTGTGTGAGTGTGTGTGTGTGTGCATACATAGCCTTCCTTCCAAAGTTATATTCTCACTCCATCCTAACTTTTGGAGGAATGTGACTGTCTCATTACAGAACTAAGCATTCCTCTGTACTGAGGGGGTGACAGACATACTAGTTCAAAAGCCCTCTGATTAACGAGATGCCACTTTTGATGTCTACCCTGATCATTTTTGAGTGAGTCCTCAAATAGGAACATGGCTATTAAAAAGTGCCATTCCCATTAGGAGTGTGGAGCTTTTTATTTTCATTAGCAGTTTGAGAATCCCAAGTACACATTTTATAGAAGGAGAAAGATTTCTTTTTTCTGATTTAATTTTGCTGAACTGATGGTTATTTGGTGATGTGAGATGACAGAAAATAGAAACCTTCCAAGGTGCCCATGTCTATGCCTACAAGAGGATGTGTTCTAAGTACCATGTCCAGATACAGTGTTCTTTTCAAAGCAAGGGTCTCATGCTGGCCCATCGCCCCACGGTGGGGCTCTACCCCCTGTGGAGGATGATAGAGAGGATGAAAATCATGCAAGAAATTTTGCAGGTAAAAAAGAGACTAGCACTTGTGTAATCTCTTTGGTCATTGCTCCTTGGTATGTCGATCCTTAGGAGTCGAGCCTTCTGTGAGAGTGGGTATCATCAGTACCTGGTGATCATTAGTTTTGTATCTGGGCTTGATGGGGTTCCTGCCCCTGAACCTTCTGGCCCTAAACACAACAGAGACCAGCTGGGTGCTGGATTATGCTTGTGCCACACTTGAATCAGGGACGTGGCAAGTGGAGCCCCAGGTATGTGTATGCCACTTGCTGGGAGCTGTCAGGTCTTATCAACCTTTCGTTAGGCATATTTTTTTTATCCTTGAAAACTCATAAAAATTCATGCTGTGATATCAGTGCCTGCAGGATCCTGTAGAATTCTGCTGAGCTGCTTATACCCTTCCTTCCTCATAGACACCTCATTCTTCTCAGCTCCGTGGACACAGGTGTGTGCTTGTGAATCTATACCGGCGGCTCATGTACCTGCCTAAGTGAGTTTGTCAAAGGGAATGAAATAAACTAATTTTCCTCTCAATGGCTCGATGTAACCAAGATATGTCTATGCATATTCTCAGAAGACTGTGTTCTGGGGAATACTTTAAATTTCAATAAACTTGGATATGTATTACTGGACGCCTGGACGCATACTTAGCATACCTGTTTGTTACCACAGTAATATTTTGCTTACCTATGTTTAGCAAAAAGATATTATTTAGTGGATCTAATTTTCGTGTGTGTGTGTGTGTGTGTGTGTGTGTGTGTGTGTGTATGTAGGCCAGAGGGCAACCTTGGGTGTCTTTTTCAGAAATACCATCTGCCTTTTTTGAGACAGTCTCTCATTGGCCTGGAGTGCACACATTAGGCTAGACTAGGTGACCAATGAGCCCCCGTGGATCTTCCTATGTCTGCTTCCTCTGTCCTGGGGTTACATGTATATACCATCACACCAATCTTTTTATATGAGTGCTGGGGATTAAGCCCAGGTCCTCATACTTGCAATTCAAGTACTTTACTGTATGAGCTAGGTCCTCAATCCTTTAGGTTTTTTTTTTTTTAGATAAAAACTTTGGAAATGGTGCCTTTTATGTTAGAAACAACCAACTAAAAAGTTCTTTGTGTGTACATTTATTATTTGAGAATTTCATCTGTATACAATATACTTTGATCATATCCATCCTGCACTCTGCCTCTCCAGCTCCTTCTAGATGTGTCTGACTTTTTCTGTGGGTTCTAGGGGATCTGCCTATACTCAGGTTTTTGTGCTTTTGACGCAGGTACTTTATTGATGGAGCTATCTCTCTAGGCCCCTGGTTTGTAAATTCTCACCCACATGGTGTATATTCTTGTGGCTTTAAAAAATTGTACGAGGTCAGGTTATCATGTTATAGCAGAATTTTTAAATATAGGTCTTAACTTGAGTGAAAGGTTTAAGGTTTTTTTTTTTTTTTTAAATTTCATTCTGATAAACTGAACAGATGAGCAGTATTTAAAAATAATTGCTACTCTGTAATTGTGGTGCAGCATCAACAAAATATTATGCAGGGCAAATCGTACCTTATTATGCTTAGCTATCTATGTAAGATGCAGCCTCATGTGGTAGAAAATGGGTGCTAGCCTTTTGCAGTGTTTTAATAGTAGGGTAGTTATACCATGTTGTGGTATGTCTTTGTGCATGGGAAAATATGTGGAACTCACTCTGCAATGACACTTTGCTTCTACATTAAAACCATTTGGAATTATGTCTTCAAATTAATACATTATGAAAGCTCAGTACAGTGATGAATTCTGAGCAAAGTTTTATAGTCTTTCCCTTTTATGATTATGAATGGAGAAGTTATGATTGTGTGAAATTGGTGTGGGCAGATTGACTGTAACACTTGCTGTTATGGCATTCAACCTTAACTGATGGCCTTTAAAAACATCGACAAAGATTGGCCTTTAGTAAAACAAATGGATGGGGCGCATTTCTCAAGGGGGAGGAGACTTGCCATGAAGCCAGCCTCCTGGATGGAGTGTTAATTATCTGTGGCTTGTGACTTAACATTTCTGTGACTTTCAGAAGGAAAATTTCCTAGAATTGGTTGTCCCATCTCTTATCCCTGTCCCTTGTCTGTCCTTTCTCCACTCTCTACCCCCTCCCCCTTTTTTTTTTTAAACAGGTCCTGATTTTGTTGTTTGTTTTTAGGCCTCACAGAAGTGATAACTCATTTTGTTGGAATCCTGGTGATCTCAAAAGTGGAGGATTGGGACTTCAGTTGGGGCTTAATCAGCTTGAGCAGGTGCATTCTAAGTAAGAAAGATACCATTTTAATGCAGATGTCTCCCCTAATTCAGACCCAGGGAGACAAATATAGGAGATGACACTGCAGTTAGGTCAGAATTGTTTCTAAATAGATTGTTCTTTCCCCCCCACCTTGAATTCTCTGTGTACTGGCAGCAGAGTTGTTAATAAAATTGAAGAGAGGAATAAAGGAGGGTCTGGGAATGACTCTCTTAATTTTTTGCTCAGAGGCTTCAGAAATGCTTGAGAACAATGAAATCAGATTTGCATAGAGCCTTGATATAGTGATCATTTGTGTGAAGAGTTTGGTCCTGGAGACTTCAACTGAGAGGGGACAGTTATGTTACTATGTAAGGCAGTTTCACTTAAATGGCATGAGCCTCAACACAGTGGCTTTATGGTGAGGTTCTGGAGTTTTCCTTGGGCCTTGAAGTGTGCTATTATATGAGGAGACTGAAAGAAGGGATTTCCTGGTGTGTGGAGGAGCCAGGGCATGTTGAGAAAAACAGGGCTCTTCTTTAGCAGAGTAAAGTCTTTCTGCCATATTTGATTCTGCTTTACATTTTAGTTAATTTGCCTTTGAATGAAGCACAGTAACTGGCCTGGAAAGAATAGCCATATTCTACTAAGCTGGGTGGTTGTTACTGGTTGTTTATAATTATTTTCCTGTCCTTTTATATTTTCTTAAATGTTTTGTGCTAAAAATTGTTTAAAGAATGATCACAAGTGTTATCCTAGACCTGCTAGCTCATGCACCCGAATTCCTGAGTCATGCATTTCTCCAGCGAATCAAATTTCTTGTGCACCTACCATACACGAGGCACTGAGGGTACAGTAATGAGAAAAACAAGTAAAAGACACTCATTTTGTGGAATTAATATTGTGTATAGAGAAGACAGGTGCGATATTACACACTGAGATGGAGCAGGGGTAAGCAGACTTTTCCTGAAAGACTCCTGTGAGTAATGTACCCTCAGGAGAAAAGAAAATAAAAGGGGATAGGGCATATTGGGGTTTGGGGGTGAGAGATGGTCCAGTTGTTTTACTGTATCATCAAGGAAGACCTTGGTGAGGAATGTGACTAAGGTAAATACCTGAAAAAGATGTGTTTAGTAATGTGCATATCTGAGGGAGAAGAATGACCCAGAGACAGGGACCGGCAAGTGCAAGGGCCCTGGGTAAGGCATAGCTGGAGAACCCCAGGGATGGTAAGAAGGACAGAGTGTAGAATGGAGGCAGAAGCCAGAGGAGAGGACAGTTCTTATCATGCCATGTCACCTTGTGAGGTCTTTAAAAACACATAGGTCAAATTGGGTAGTTTCTGGAAGGTTTTGAGTCTCAGGGTGAGATTATTTGAATTTAACAGGATGACTGGCTTCTGTATGGGTCATAGATGGAGGAGAAAGAATTGGTTAAGAGGCTATTGAAGTAATCACATGAGGGATGTTGGTGCTTCAATTGGTCGATAGTGGGTTGGTAACAGGATCCAGGCTCTGACTGTGTTGTAAGCATGAACTCAGCAGGATTGCTCAGCAGTAGAAATGGCACATGAGAACTGTAGGAGTTGAAGGTGCCTCCAAAGGCTGTGGCCAGTTAAGCTGGAAGGATGGGTTACCATTTGTTAAGTGGGGAAGATAGAACAGCCAGCCAAATAGCCAGCAATCCACTGCACAGAATCCAGGACCCAGTGAGGCCTACAGTCTGCGATGCCAGGTTAAGCAAGATTATATCACCTAGATTTGTGTGCTCCTTGATGGCTTCTTAAATCTGCTGTCCATTCTGGGTTTAGTTCGGATTTGTCAGTCTGTTTCTGAGTGATGGGATTTGTGGATTTGTGCTACACAGGTCCCTCAAAGCCCTCAATTCTTTTGAAGCAGATGAAGATGCCACACACAGATGTTTTGATCCATAAAGTTATCAAAAGGAATTCAGATATCAGTGATTACCAACTTCTAAACGTAGGAAGTATGTGGGCTGACATCTGGGAGCCAAGAGAGCTATAATCTCATAAGAATCATGAATTTGAAGGACTAATACCAACCATTCTTAAATTCTTTTAAAAAAAACTGAACAAGAAGAAATATTCAGTCTCCTTTTATGAGGTCAGCTTCACCATGATTCCTAAATCAGAGGAGAAACCACAGATCATAATCTTCAGTGAACATAAATGCAAACCCCCTCACTAAAACTCTAGAGATGGGATTGAACAGCACATAGTAAGGATTATATAACACAGCCAAATAGTGTTAATCCCTTGGATGAGGAGATGTGTGCATACACATTAGTCAGTCAATGTGATGTGCTGCAGGAATAGAATAAAACAAAATCACATGCTTGTCTCAACAGATGCAGAGAAAAATGAGAGAAGTCAAAGTTGTTTTATGAAGAAAACTCCACAAAACAGGTATAGAAGAAACTTACTTCAAACCAATAAAGGCCGTATACAAAAATTCTAAAACTAACATTGCATTTAATGGGATTAACATAAAAATGGAAATATTTTCTCTAAGATCTGGAGTAAAGAGACATGAAATGTAAGACATTAAAAAAATTTACAATGAAAATAAAAGATATCTCATGTTCATGTTCTGGAAGGTTAGTATTGTTAAAACAGCCAGAACATCCAAAGCAAGCTTCATATTCAATAACTACCAGAATATTCAATTCTTATCAAAATAATATTTTCTTTACAAAAATGGATGAAGCTATCTTAAAATTCAAATTGAACCATAAAAGACCTCAAGTTGCCTAAGCAATCTTGAGTAAGATTAAAACTGGATATGACATGCTTTCTGACTTCAAATTTTATTTTAAGCCCAACAGTATGGTAATGACATGAAACATTCAAACAGTTCATTGAGTCAGAGTAGAGAACTTAGGATAAATCCCCACATTTGTAATGAACTCATCTTCAACAAGGATGCTAAGAACACGCAGGGAAGGAAGTCTCTTCAGCATTGGGAAAAGCACCAACATGCAAAAGAATGTAATTGAACATCCGTTTCACACTGTGCAGAGTCAAGTACAAGTGAACCAAAGTCTCAGACATAAAACTCACAAGTGTTAATCTCCAAAGGAAAATAAAAGGAAAACCTTCTCAACTTTAGTCGTATGTTTTAAATGATACCAAAAACACAGGTAACAAAAGCAGAAATAGTCAAGAAGGGGCTGTATTGGATTAAAAAATTCCTGTGCAATGAAGGAAAGAAGAAAATGTGACATGTTAGGGGCTTACTGTACAAGCACGGCCCCACAGCACCATCTAGCACAGAGGAGCCACTCATAAATCTTTATATTTCTCTCCTAATTCTATCCCAGAGCTCACTGACGTTTGGCTCTACTGTGGCATTTTTCATCTCTGTATGAATCCTATATCCTTAACAAAATCATATACTGAAATATAAAACTTAGATTGAGACAAATGAAAAGGAGCCAGCCTACAGAATGATTCTGAGAAGGTTTTGGCTCTTGTAACTACCTTTTTACCCTACCAGAGTATCCATGTCTTTCTGCGGTTAAGTCATCACAAAAGATGTTTCAAAAGAAAGTTCCATTTTAAATACATTATTCTCTTCATGGGAGAACTTTTAAGTACTAGCCTGTCACTCCAAGGCAGGGTTGCAACCCTTGTAGAAGACACTATAGATAGTAAAAGTATTTGCAAATTATGATAAGAGATTAATGCCTGAGATATGTAAGAGTTTAATACAACTCAATAGCAGAAAATACAAATAACTCCAGCACAGGATATAAATAGACACTTCCTCCCCAAAGACATGCAAGTAATTACAAGTAGATGAGGTGCTCAGTGTCTTCAGTTATCAAAACAATTTCAAATCAAAACCATGAAACAGCATAAACTAACAAGTGTTGACAAACTGGAGAAAAGGGAGCCCTCATCCGTTAATGGGAATGTAAGTTAGTACAACCACATGGAAAAGAGCATGCCTGATAAAAAATCGAAAGGAGACCTACCATGGGATCCAATAATCCTGCTTCTGGAGGGTGTGTGTGTGTGTGTGTGTGTGTATTTATTTACAGGAATATACACATAAGAGATGAAATAATGGAGAGATAATTGCACTGCCATGTTCAGTGTATAGCAACATTGGTAAACGGTTCTCAGCATGAGTGGGGAGACAGAAGTTTGTATCCATGGACAATGGCATGCTGTTTTAGCCTTATTGAAGAAAACCCTCTCTGTGAAAGCATGGGTAGATCTGGACAATGTTTTGCTCAGTGAAGTAAGACCCATAAAAACTCTTTATCTTGTGGATGTGTGAGATCCAAGACAGAAGTAAAGTGGAGTGGTAGTTATCAGGGTGTGGGGAAGGGATGTTGGTCAAAGGGTACAAAGTTTCAGTTATGCACAAAGAATATGTTAATATGGGACACTAATATAATAATTAATATAACAAGGATATGAGTATGGTGAAAATTCATGGTACTATATGCTTGAAATCTGCTAATTGAGGTCTTCAATCCATCACTAAAGACAAATGGTAACTCTGTAGAGGTGTTAGAGATAGCTACATTGATTATCTAGGAGTGATGATCATTTTACAATGTGTATATATATCTAAACTTCAAGTGTACAATTTAAATTTATACACTTTTTAGTGTGTCAATGGTGTCTTATTAAAGTTTTAAAAAATAAAGGTTCCACTTGCTACTTATGTTTCTCCCTGCATGGCCAGGAGAAGGTACAATACTCTCCTGTTCTGCTGTTACTGTATGTGTAAGTAACATGTAAAATTTCTTCAAAAGGGCAATGTAGGACAGTCATGTGTGTTTATGGTGTGCTGTAAATTGTTTGATAACACATACGCAGATTGTTTCCTGAATGCATTGCCCAATGTATTATGGCTTAAGTACAATAATATATATGTATACATATATTATTTGTTTCTAACAGGACAAATGCTTTGAAGAGTTGTGTCAGTGTAAATCCTCATGAAGTGTTAGAGTAGAGATTTCTATTAGATATCTGTAGTGGTTTGAATGAGCAATGTTCCCCCATAACCTCCACGTGTTTGAATACTTGGCCCCAGTTTGGTGGCACTGTTTATAGAGCTTAGGAGGTGCAGCCTTGCTGGAGGAAGTGCATCGCTGGGGCAAGCTTTGAGAGTTCATAGCCTTACCCACTCCGGGTATCTCTCTGCTTCCTGTGCCTACTTGAAGATCCTTTATGGGATTCTAGCCTTTCTTCTCTGCTTCCTGGTTCATGAGGTAAGCAGTTTGTCCTACTAGATGCTCCCAGTGTGATGTGCATACCAGAGTCCCAGTCCCAAAACAATAGGGCCATGTGACCTTGGGCTGGGAAATTCAGAACTGTGAGACATAATGACGCTTTTTTCTTTAAACCTCCCCAAATATTGTATTATAATCACCTGAAGCTGACAGTAAGGTTAGAGAGCTACAATGTACATTTGTGTATGTGTGTGGGGTGTTTATAAGTACCTTCTGTACTTAAGTTGTGACATGAAGTAGAGAACCAGTGCCTGGGGTACTTTGGAGTTAGGGGGGTTGGGGAGATACATTGTAAGTAGCAAAGGAGACTAGGTTGAATGGTCAAAGATTGGTGGTCTATTGGAAGCCAAGCAAAGATGGACATTTGAGGAAGGAGATGTGATGGTCAGCATACCTGCTTCTGTTGAAGTGTCAAGGGAGATGAGATTAAAAACTGGGAGAGACATCATCTCTCACTGAGATTAGAATGCAGTAGTAAGGAGTCAATGCTCATAAAGAGGGTTTTTAGATCAGTGCCTGTGAATAGGTAAGCTCAGCATACACAGTTTGGCATCTATGAGCTGTATTAATGATTGCCATCTTTTTTTCTGTCCTAACCAGTTCTCATTATTATTTTAGTATTAAAGAATCAACCACTTTCTATAGTAAAATTCAGGGTTTATCCTTTGACAAAGCAGACATACAAAGTCCTACCTGTGCCTCTACAAGGTTTTCATCAGGCTTTTCTGGTTAAGCTCTGTGACTTTGACTCTTGCGTATTTGCTGGTATGGCACTGGTGTAGTTACACCATGCTCGTTCAGATTTCTGGAAGTTTGTAAAGGTTTTTTTTTTTTTTTATGTAAGTTTCAGTTCCTCTGGGTACCATCTATATATCCCGTCTTTTAGAGCTATGAAGCAAAGAGGGTCAATACTCTGAGGTGGAGGAGGAAATTGTTGCAAAGCCAAAATTACAAATTGATTATGTACAATAATTTCACCTAACACATTTAGATTGAATTTCAGCATATAGATCCTAGAGGAAATTTCTACTTATGCTTAGGGGATAAAATTAATAGATGAAGAAACTAGAGCAAAGGGGGAAATTATCAGTAGAGGAGAGAATAAAAAATCATGCTGAGGTTAATGTACAAGAAAGTTCAAGAGCAGTACTATACACTTGTTAGAAGGGGGCCAGAACTTGATTCTGAATTTCAGAGAATTTCAGCAGCCTGGGCATGTTAGTCAGGTTTTTGTCACTGACACAATACCTAACGCAAATAATTTAAAGAGAGGAAGGATTTATTTGGGCTCACAGCTAGAGGTTTCCATCTGCAGTCCCTTGGCTCCATTGCTTCTGGGTTTATGATGAGGTAGAACATCATGGCGGGGGCATGTGGTGTGGAGCACAGCAGCTCACCTTATGGTGGGCAGGAAGCAGAGATAAGATGCTCGAGCTAGCCTTTTCCCACTTTTATTGCATCTGGGCCACCAGCCTATGGAATGGTACTGCCCACATTCAGGATATGTCTTTCCCCTTCACTTAATTCTGTCTGGAAACACTCTCAGGGACACAGTCAGAGGTGTGCTTTACTAATCTGCTTGCTTCTCAAGCCAATCAGGTTGAAAAGATGAATCATTATAGTCACTATGGAAGTCAGCAAGGAGGTTCTTCAAAAAGCTAAAAATAGAACTACCGTGGTTAGGTGTGGTGGCATATGCTTTTAATCCTAGTGCTTGGAAGACAGAGGCAGATAGATTCTGTGAGATCGAGGCCAGCCTGGTCTGCATAAGAGAGTTCAGTTACACAACTACGCAATTCTTGGGTATATACCCCAAGGACTAAAAGTCAACATGTCATAATGGTACTTGCACAGCCATGTTTATCATTGTAATAGTTATAATTACCAGGAAAATGCACAAGATGGAATTTTATATAGATGTTTAAAAAGAATGAAATTGTGACATTTGCAGGAAAATAGCTGTAACTGGAAATCATCATTTTAAACGAAACAAGGCCAGACTTAGAAGGGTAAACACAAATACCACATGTTTTCTCCTATATGTAGAACCTAGGTTTAAAATTACATATATGTGGGTATTGATATGTGTGCATCTGTAGCCAAGACACTAGAAAGGGTAAAATGAGAGGGTAATGAAACACATGTTATAAGAAAACAGGAAGGAAGATTACCTGCACTAAGGACAGGAGCCAGTCAGAGGTGCAGAGGGGTAATGGGGGAGGACAGAGGGGAACAGGAGCAATTAAAAACAAAATATAATGGCACACATGCATAAAGCTACCACAACGAATTCACTATTTTATATGCTAACTTAAAAGTTAATTAAAAGGTAATGAAAAATGTCCTCAGTGATGTGATGCCCTATAACAGACACTCCAGTTACCTTGAATTGTGCTTTGCACTGAGGGTTCATTATCAAAATACAGTTATATTAGAGATCCAGTCAGTTCCATATTTTGGAGAGAAAGCCTGTGTGACAGTTTTGACAGTCGGGTCAGCATGTAGGAATTCCCTTCTATAGGAATTTAAGAAACCTGGTGGAACTGTAGAACATCACCAACACCATGGAGGGACAGCAAGAGAGGGCTCAGCTGCTTGTACTGGAATGCTCTCAGGGAAACAGAAACATATTCGGCATATATAAATGTGTTCTCTTCACACCAACAGGGAAGGTTGTTGTCAGTTCTGTCTTCACCACTTATGTCTTCATTGAAAACTGCAAAAGGTGAGGGGTAGAGCGAGCCTAGTTCTGCAGGATCCTATCCCCACCCTTGTGGTTGGCGCTGCTCTTCCGGTTACCTGGGAGAACTTCAACTTGAGCCCTGACCTGCCCTTTTCTCTCTGTTCCCAGCTGTCTGACTGTGTTCAGTTTAGTAAATTACTTAGAGTATTTCATATTTAACAGATGAACTGCTTCTGCCTGAGCCTATCCACATCTCAGTGAGAGAATCTCCAGTGAAGCTTCATTGTGGTGGTCCATCTTCTGCCTCCCATTTGTGGCTTTTGGCGTAACTCAGTAATTCGAGGAACACTTTGAGATGGTGTCAGACCACGAATTTGCTCATTGCCTCAGGCTGTTGGAAATTGGCACGGAAAAAAACTGGGAATGTATTGACTCATATTAAAACTATTTATGAAAAGTCAGTGCTTAACAGTTGTAATCAGCTGCGAAGATTGCCTGGAAGTAGTTCATGTTCACGTTTGAATAGGAATGCGTCTTTTTATTTTGAAATCTTGAGATATTCCAGTTAGTTATTGACTTGTAAGAAGCAAGGGTAGGGTAGCTAGCTTTTTAGAATGGGGAAAGTGATTTAACACTCATTTAATACTTATTAGGCCTGACCTTTAGTGGTGAGGAAGGACCATAGAAAAGTAGTGGTTCTCAACCCTGATTACACATTAAAGTCATTTGAGAATTTTTGGAAAAAACAGAATACCACCACTACCACCACCAAAAATAAAACCTCATTCAAAACTAAATTAAATGTGACTTTGTGTTTCTTTGTGCTCCTCAGAGGATTCTGATTTGAGCAGGTTTGAGAAGCGCTGCTCCAGGATGATGCAAACGGGCCATCAGGATGCAGGGAGATCAAGCTGTATTTCTGGTTGTGAGGGGTTGCAAAGCCCACGCGAACTTGATCTTTTTTTCTTTCCAGCAGCATTGTGTGGAGTCTGCATTCTGACTGCATCACATGTGTGCTTAGGGAATGACTTTGGAAGGCAGTGAAGAAAAGCACTGATTGCAATTGTTATTGGGCAGCAGTAGAATCTAGACTGAAGTTCATCCATGTTCTAGCTTTCAAGAGACATCACGGTAACACAAGTGGCATAAACAAAGCTATAAGAGGAATTTAATAAGGTGATAAAGCAAATTTAGAAGTGCCTTAGAGAGCATATTGAAATTTAAACTGTTCATGTATTAATTATGTCATTTTCTCCAAAAGTTTTTAAAGATTCTACCTGGCATGTCTCATCAACTTTTGTAATCATAATGAGTATAGTTAAACTTGGGACTATCTGGAGCTATTTGCAAAAAAATTATTCTAGTACTCCGGTTTTCTCATACAACTCATAGCTTATCCCATAAGGAATATCAGAATGTAGAGATAAAGCATTTCCATAGAGTAATCTCCCTCAGTCTGTACTGCTTGGGTAATTAAGCTATTTCATACTGGCCTGGGACTGGCACTATAGATGCAGGTTCTGGCCCCACAGATGCTGCACTCAAGTAGTATGTAAGGATGCTCTGTCCTTTTTCTGATTATTCTCTGACTGCTGAGCTTTAAATTCTTTTTTTGGTCTTTTTGAGACAGGATCTCCCTGTAGCCCCAGCTGTCCTGGAACTCACTATGCAGACCAGGCTGGCCTTGAGCTCACAGAGATCTGCCTGCCTCGGCCTCCCAAGTGCTGGGATTAAAGGCATGCGCCACCATGCCTGGCCTAAATTCTTTTTTTAAAAAATTATTATTTTTATTTTATGTGTATGCTTGTATTGCCTGCATGTAGGTAAGTGCACCTGTGTCATGCAATGCCAGCCAAGGTCAGAAGAGGCTGTGGGATCCCTTGGGACTGGAGTTACGGATAGTTGTTAGCTGCAATGTGGGTGCTGGGATTCGAACCCAGGTCTTCTGCAAGAACAACCAGTGTTCTTAACCACTAAGCCATGTCTCCAGCCCCTAAATTCTGTCTTTTTAAAGAATAGTTTTTCAATGTTTTTTTTTTTTTTTCTTTTTTTTTGGTCTGTGTGTCTTTGTTGGTCTTAATCTGCTGTGGAACTGAAAAGTTGATAGTCAAATTAGTTGTATTATGGGTCAAATAAGAATAAAACGTTGTCACTAAGAACTTAAGGACTCTGTCTAGAAATAAAATCAATAAATTACAGGAAGTGGAATCAATAGTTAACTTCTGCTCTTCTATGCTTTAGAGTAGTGGGCTGGATGATAATCTCTAAACAGGGATCAAGAATTGTGGCTGAAGTTGCTACATGGGACCTTAAGTGAAAAGAATTCTGGAATTTGGAGTTTCCATATGTTCTATACATTTTTATCTCTACACCTGAATCTTCCATTTCAGTGCTGGGAATATAAGACACATACACAGAAGAGCGGACATCCACTAGGCTCCAGTGTGGCAGAGAGCTGTGGGTGAGCAGAAAAGAACATCTGTCTGATGATCTATGTGTTGGGTAGTGCTGTAAGGACTTTGTGTTGGTGATAAATTCTCAGCAGCATACCCCCAAATCATGTAAGTTTGGGTGGAAACCATTGGTGATTGTTGAACTTGTGAAGCTAGGCTCATGCCAAAAACTTGCCCTGTATATAACTTTACAATGGCAAGGTTTTGTGTTTTATATAAGTTAATACTTTGGACCCTTCATATATTATTGTGGTGAGATTTTATTTAATCTCCAAGAAAACCCTATGAGGAGAGGATTATACCTTCCCATTTTACAGATGTGGAAACAGAGCCAAGGACATTTAAATAGCTTGCTCAGCTAACAATGGCAGATCCAAGTTTGAGTTATATGGAAGAAGAGAGAACTGAGACCCTAGCTTCTTACAAGCTGTGCTCTACCGTCTAGAGAGTCTCTGATATGCCAGTGGATTCGAGGTGGCCGTTATCAACCATGGCTTATTAAACCTTTCCATGTATAATAATTTGGATTATTTTCCAGGAAAAATACCCATAAGAGAAATCTAGGCTTGTGGATGGATTTTAACTGATTCAAATTTATAATTTGAAGTCCTAACCTTAGCATATGCCCTTATTTAGAGAGTCATTGCCGATATGAAGGGGAAATTTGGATGCACACACAGCACATGTCAAACTGGTGGTGTTTCCACAAATGAAATGGTGACATGAGGCTAGGAGAGAGGTATGGGATAGACCCTCCTAGAGTGTCTTCAGAGGCAGCATGGCCTCATCATAACTTCATCTGTGACATCTAGCTTCCTGACTGTGCGACTTATGAGACAAGTGCTATGCAGCTGCTGTTTTCTGGTCCTCTGTTTTGTCAGCCCTTGGAAATGAATAGGTACCCGGAGAAGATCTCATAAGCAGAATCCTTGGTCACAGAGTAACCCTGAAGTCACTACTCTTCTCTGTGGACCAGAAACTCTGAGAGGCTAGCCTACACCCTTTCCCCAGGTGGCTGATTCTTTGCATAGTCTTGCGAGGGCTTGGAAGCTTTACCACGTGACCCTGCCCATAGCTCAGGCTCGGTGTTTGGAGCACTCATGGAGGCTCTTATGGGTATAATGGGTATAAATGTTCTTGTGGATCGTCATGACTTAGCCACCCAAAGCACTGCAGGTTGCATTGTTTCCCTTCATGATCATGGACTGACTAGGAAATGTGGCCCAGCATCACAAGAGAGGATTGGGTCATGAATCACCAGCCTAGGAAAAGATCCAAATTCAGAAGTTCAAGTGTGACTTTTGTTGAATGTGTTGCTTTTGCATTTTGTAATGCTGAAAACAATCAAACCACGAGCAAGGACTATTTATTTAGAATTGAGATGCAGGGAGTTGTGGGAAAGCTCAATTGATACAGCATGAAATGGGATTAAGGGTGCTTTTTGGTGAGAGTCACAGAGAAGTCACTTTCAAGCAGCCGAGTAAGCAGAGAAGATAGACTTGGCCACAGTGGAGAAAAAAGCAAAAGTGGAGCAAAGGTAGGAAGGGCTCCTGAGTGTGCAGGAGACACCTAGCTGATGTCTGGTTCTTGATGGTGCACAGCTTGGGGTTGAGCGCCTCCCAAAGCCCAGTTGTCCTTTCTTTGTTTGGACTTGAATATGCTTCTATTTACTAATCTTCCTCCATGAAGGTTTACATCATTATAATACTTGTAACCAAATGAGTTCTGGTCAGAACAAGAACAGGGAAATGATGTGTGGAAGCTTGCCTGAGTGACAAGTGGTCCACAAGCCTCTCCAAAATCTTGAAAGCCTGTTTCTGGCATAAACTCGATCGCCACCTGCACACCATTATACTGGACTGTGACTTACCAACAATATGTAAGGCAACTTTTTAAAATTGCTGGCAATTTAAAGTGTGACGTGAAGAACATTTTTTCAATATTGTCCTTTTTTACTTTTTCTATTTGATGACCAGTAATTTATTTTAATTTTCTTTGTAGCCTACTAACTATTCATGTTATGATTGCATGGCATTTCTCTTACAAAACTGTGGGGTTACTTAGGACAGCCATGAAATCCTTTCCCTCAGTGTGATAACCATTTCTATGTAGAGAGCATATATAACTCTTGACTATCTTACATGACGGATTGCATAGCCATAGGCCGAGCATGTAGCACATGAAGAAAGGGAAGTGAGAAGTGCACATGGAACACAGGATGTTTGTGAAAGCCTGGCCTCCTTGGGGGCAGCATGGTGGCTTTGTCTCAATGGATAAGTCACTTTTGAAGAAGCGGCTTGGAGAACTTCTTCAAAATTAAGATCCTTTGCAGCCCCATTTCCCTGCTCAGCCTGCAGAATCAGACTTTAATTGGGACGAGACGTGGGGTCCATAACAGTTAAGCTCCTTTTGGAGAAGACTTTGTGCTTTTCCTGACTGGGTAGATCTTAAAATTTGATTTTCAATTTTTGTCCTGCGTTCCTCACTCAGGACCGTGATAGACAATCACAATAATAGCTGTGTATTGATTTCCTCCATCCTGAGGAGACCTACTGCTCTTCTCCCTCCTGTGCAGAGCTCTCTTACCTCGCCTCTGGCTGTATGTGACAGCTGGTGAATTTAGGCTTGGTTTATAGTTCAGAGCAGGCAAGCTTGATGCACAGCTTCCTTCTATCCACAGTTCTGCTATTGTCACTTTCTGAAGCAAGCTGCAGAGGGCTGGAGAGATGGCTCTGCAATTCAAAACATGTGCTGTTCTTGCAGAGGACTGGTGTTGGGTTCCCATCTGCAGGAGTGCCTCACCAGTTGCCTAAAACTCTAGTTTCAGGGGAACCGACTCCCTCTTCTGGCCTCTGTGGGCATGCACGAAGGTTCACATGCATACCAGTAGGCACACACACCTACTTAAATAAAAATAAAGTTAAAAATTTATATCCATGCTCAGATGCCAAGGAGCTCAGAAAGTAACCAACTGTGACTAGTAATAATCTGATATATACAGATTAGAAACGCATGTGCAAACATCTTAATGTCAATTGCATTAAAATGAAGTTTTCTGAATTAAAAAAAAATCATATGGAATAACAAAAGACCCCAGATACTCAAAGAAATCTTGGG
>NW_008342851.1:924065-924242 GCF_000622305.1 Nannospalax galili
AAAAATTCTTGATGAATATGTCAATGCTGATGTAATGAAATGCTTCTTCTAAGTATGTGGTTATTAAATAAATAATTTTAAAACATTTTTGGGGGGCGGGCGTGGTGGCACAGGCCTTTAATCCCAGCGCTCACCTTTAATCCCAGCACTTGGGAGGCAGAGGCAGGCAGATCTCTG
>NW_008342851.1:924300-933213 GCF_000622305.1 Nannospalax galili
GCACCATGATGCAAAAAGAAAAAAAAAAAAAAAAAAAAAAATAAGAAGGCTTCTGAAAGCAAGGTGGAATTATCTCCTTAATGTTTTCCTTTTAATCTTTTCTTTTTAAAATATTTTATTATTTTTGTTTTATGTGTATTGCCTGCATGTATGTGAGTGCACTCATGTCACGCAATGCCGCGGAGGTTAGAAGAGGGCTTCAGATATCCCTGGAACTGGAGTTAAGGACGGTTCGTAGCCACCATGTGGGTGCTGGGAATTGAAACCGGGTCCTCTGCAAGAGCAGTCAGCGCTCTTAACTGCTGAGCCCATCTTTCCAGCCCCTACTTTTAATTTTTTCTTAAGAAGCTCTACTAGGGTGGTTGGGATCATGGGAGTGTTTTTAAAATATTGGTTCTAATTATGCCATTAGTATTATTAGGACAAATGATGGTAACATTACGGGGGAACAACATAGTGGTTGAGCAGGGGCTTGGTAGCAAGTTAATCCTACCTGTGAGCTGGAACTGGTGGTGTTTTATGGTCTAATGGTGATGTTTTAGTAGAGGGAAGTTATCAGTCATTAAATCCCCACATGTATCTTCTCATACCTAATACCCCTGGGCACACTGTTTACAGCCTAACTTTTCCAAATAGTATATCCATCCAGGTAGTTAGTTAGAAAGTTGTATTGCTTAACTTGCTTTGGTGAGCTGGCCTGTATGTGCTTAAGTGTCTCTCTGTGTGTTTTATGACCGAAGTAAATGCTTGGTAATACTCAATATTTTTATTGAGTTTTTGTGCATTTCATATAATACATCTTAATCAAATTTAGACCCCTCCCTACGGTCCCCCACCAGATCTCAGGTATTTTGTCATATATATTAAGTCCTAATCGGTCAAGCATTTACATCCAGGCATCCCTTGGTGTAATATTAGATATTTTAATATTGCCCAGACCAAGAATGATTTTGGCTCTGATATTCAGACAATTTAGGTATTTTTAGAAAGTAGGAAATGAAATATTTGAAAATATACACACATGTATGTACACAGGGAACACGCAGATATATGATATATATGATACACATCTTTGAGTGTAGATGAGTTTGAGGTTTTCCTCTGTTAATCAGCAGTTTCTATTAATTTTCTTTGTAGTCTATCTAGATACATTCAATTTAGTGGCCACCTACCATGGTGAAAGAGCTCTTTTGGAAAGCTTTGCCATCTGCATGCTGCAGCTTTTACTTACACCCCCCCTCCAATCACAAACCCCTGAGGCACATGTTCCTTGACTTTAGAAGCCGGACTCTGGCCTTGGTTATTCTTTTTCCATTGTGTCAGCAAAAAGCCTCCACTATACCATTTGTATTAAGACAA
This sequence comes from Nannospalax galili, assembly GCF_000622305.1. NCBI lineage: Eukaryota > Metazoa > Chordata > Mammalia > Rodentia > Spalacidae > Nannospalax > Nannospalax galili. The sequence goes on from NW_008342851.1 coordinate 925,660, forward strand.
CACGACTATGTCTGTTGCTGTTTCTTCAGCTGACTTCTCTACAAAGGGAAGAAGGCCTTCTTCTCAGGATGAGCCCTCAGCTCCAGCTTGGATAGAGTGTAGAAACTTTGGATTTGACCTTGACTCATAGCTACAACATCATTTTTAGGTCCTTTATTGGGGGCAGACCATGACTCCTCAGTTACCTACGCTGGACTGGGAGCATGGTAGTTGGAGAGTCTTGCCTGAATGAACAACAGGTGAGCAACCCAGTGTTGTTTTAATTACAAATGTTTTTATCATCATGCCTGATTCTTACATCCCTTGGTCCACTTTATCATATCCCATTTTTAAAAAGATTTTTTAAATTGTATTTTATGTGTATACGTATTTTGCCTGAATGTATATAAATGCAACACATGTGTACCTGGTGCCTGAGGAGCTGGAAGAGGACGTTGGATTCCCTGGAACCGGAGTTACATGCAGTTATGAGCTACCATGTGGGTACTGGAAACTGAACCTACCCAGGTCCTCTTGCAAGAGCAGCATGTGCTCTTAATCACTGAGCCATTTCTCCAGCCCCATAGCCTTTTTTTTTTTGAATTGGCATATAGTCATTGTATGTAGTGATGGGTTTCAGAAAGTTTTCATACAAGCATGGATCGTTCTTTTCCCCTTCCCATATTCTTGTCCATTTCTCCAGCATCTTTTCTACTTTCATGTCCTATATGCATACATAATTTTATGAATCTGTGAATCTGTGTATCTTGGATCTACAAATAAAACATGTGATACTTGTCTTTCACAGTCTGACTTACTTCGCTGAGTATGTTTTCCAGTTGAATTCATGCCGCATCCTATTTGTATAGCAGTGTCAGAAGTGTCAGAAGACCCCATAGCACCCTGGTAGATTTTGTTGCTAAGAATGTTTTTTAGTTATTCAAAATGTCAGGGATGGGAGGAACTCATGGGGCTCTACCACTCTCAGCTGAACTACGGCTACTGATGAGAGAGGAGCAGTCATTGTGTTCAGTTGTGTACCCACTGGCGAGCCCATCAAGCTCCAGTGGGTAGCTCCAAACCCAGGTTAAAGTCAGTGAACCAGCTGAACTACGGCTACTGATGGGAGAGGAGCAGTCATTGTGTTCAGTTGTGTACCCACTGGCAAGCCCATCAAGCTCCAGTGGGTAGCTCCAAACCCAGGTTAAAGTCAGTGAACCACAAAACAAAACAAAAAAAGATGTAAATATGGGAAAGGAACCTGTGTGTGTGTGTGTGCGCGTGGGGTTGGGGGGGTCAACAAGACCAGGAGGGAGATGAGAGAGGGAGGGAGTGAGAGTAGCAGATTGCATTATATATGTGTATGTAATTGTCAAAGGACACATTTAATTTTAAAAATGTTTGTAGAATTCAAGTACTTTCCTGAATTGTTTATCAGGGCCAAGTTTGGTTGGCTTATTTTTCAAATAGGTTGCCTGTCTCCTCATAAATTGTTTCTAATAGATGAATATCATCTAGTTGTTTTAGATACCCCAGATCTCATGGCGGGATCACACAGACCCTGGCTGCTGGGTTCTGAGAGGTGCTCTTAGCCCTTTGCTTCTTCTGGATGGCACTCTGGTATCAAGTAGCCTGCAGTTCACATGGATACATACACCTGAGGAAACCCCCTGTGAGACCCTTATTCACAGGAGGATCTTGTTACACTGTCTTCTCTGATGAGGACACTTGGGAGCCTCTGGGCTGGCTCTCAGTGCTGAGAGAAGTCCTGTTGATCTAGAGTTACCTGTTTGTTGTTTCTTAGGAGCATTGTTTTCCATGTACCAGATCTAGTTTCTTTTTCATACTGTCTACAATCATGTTTAAAAGCCTAATTTGTGACTTAACTTTTGTGCCTGGAACCTAAAACCACATAATTCTTTTTTTGTTTGATATATTTTTTTAAAGAATGAAATTCACTCTTGGCCCCATTGTTTTTAAATTTTAAAAAATTCAGATCTTTTTCTCCCTGATTTCCTCATAGGGGAAAAAATAGCCCACATCTTCTGTGTGTTGTTTTCTCAACACTTGAGGAAAAATAATTTCCTGGGCACTCAGTGCCTATGGAAGCAAACCAGTGGTCTTCTATGTGATGAACAATGGAGGGTTCTAGGGCAAGAGCGGGGGATGGGATCCAAATATGTTTAATGCATGTATGGAAATGCCACACTGAAATCCATTATTTTATACAATTAATATATGTGAATAAAAATGAATATTAAAGAAGTTATTAAGGCCAAACTGCTTCTCCACTGGCCTAATCTAGATGCAGAATAGAGAAGGAAACCTGGCCACCGTCCCTCAGCCCAGTGTTTGGTAAGTCTGGTGTGGTCAGGGCTCTGGAGTTATATGTCTGGTGGTACACAGGGTATAGTTTTCTTGGGTCGTTTATTTAGCATGGCACATATAGTCCACATATGTATGTACTAAAGAGAAAGTCATGTATGTCCCCTAGAAGAGGAACTGAAAGGAGCCTGTTGGAAGCTCTGAGCTTGCCCCTGGACTCTCCTGCTTAAGAGGATGGTTAGCTTCTGTCTTTTCCTATGTCTTAGAATATTTTAAACATGGACATTTTTATCTTTTCAAATATTATAAAATTAATATGCTATTAATATTCCATAAAATTAAAATGTAAACATAAAATATACCCATTACCTACAGGTAGAACCACTGTGGTCTGTGGACTGCCTACTTTATGTGCATACATGTACTTTTTATAAAACTAAGATACGATTCATGAAAGGCATATGACTTAGTAATCTAGTTCTTCTCACTTCATATGTAAGTATTTTTCCATATATTAAAAACTAGACTTTTACAAAGTGAATTCATGTTGCATAGATAGATCAAAATTTCATTTCCTATTGGGCATACGATTATTTCCACTATTGTTCTAGGCTATAGTCATAAAGCATGCTTAGATTATACTTTCAAATAAGTCTTTGCATTCTTGTTTGTTCTTCCTCTTAGAGTAAATTCCTAGAAGTCCAATTGTTGGGACAAAGAATGGATATATCTGTAAGATGTCGGATATGTATTTCATACTGTCCACTCAAAAAGTAGAGTCATATTGTATTACTATTTTTTCATATTATTTTTTAAATTGAGAAACATTATCCTTTCAAAAACACCTGTTAATTGATACTTGGTTAAATGATAAATCAAACTATTTAGCCATTCGATTATGATTAGAAATGAACTATTCCCTTGCTCCCATTTGTAGTTCCTTGGTGACTAATGAAGTTGGAATGTACTCAGATGTTTGTGGATGGTTTATCTTTCTCCAAACTGCTGTGCCCTTGCACATTTTTCTGTTGGGAGGTCAGTCTTTCTCTCACTGATTTCTATATATTTTTAGAATACTAATCCCTTCCCAGAAAAGTTAGCAATCTACTGTGGAGGAAATTTCCATTTTGTTGTAGCTTAAATGTTTTTGTTTTTTTCTAATTTTTAAAGTTTTATGTTTCTTGATACATCATCTTAGTTGTAATAACTCTGCTTAAGTTTGTATGGTCTTTTTTTGCATTGGAAACAGTGTTAGAACTCTTTCAGTGTTCCCTGTTCTTGAATTCAGTGGAAGCTCTTGCTCAGGAGCACCTTCCTTTCCTTTTGTTCTGCTCTCCTTTAGCAGTGTGGAGCAGTTTGCAGGAAGGATCTGTGGGTGTGGTCTTCATTTGGTATAGGTAAAATGGGATATAAGGGAGACAATATAAGGTCAGCATGAAAACTAGCAACAAATTGGCTTCCTTTTCTGCATGGCATGTCCAAGTAGTCAGTGCTAGGATTCATCTCCCTGCCATGGGTCACTTCCACATGTGGACCCAGGCAGAATTTCGACTGCAAAAAGTAAAACAAGGGTTCTGAAGGAAATTAAGACTGGAGTTGTGGCTCAATGGTAGGGTGTACATGTGTGAGGTCCTTAGTTGGACCCCCTGCATTGCAAAAACCAAAATACCCCCCAAAGCCAAAATAAACCCTACAGGAAACCAATTATATTAAAGTACAGTTACCACCATCAAAATGGTGGCTTCACTATTGTAATCTACTACAAATGATACAATACCTGTCCTTTTAAAACTCTTCCAGAAAATTAATAAAGAAGGAATACTTGAAACTCAGTTTGTGAAATACAGTTATCAAAATATTAAAAATGTATATAGGGAAAAAGATTTTCTTTTTATGAAAGCACTGGCTGACAAGACCTGCAGCAGCTCTAATAATTGCTGTCATTTCTGAGTCATAACAAGGATAAGTGAGATCCTCGGATATATAGGTTACAAGGTGATGTGGGCACACCCAGAGGCTGCTGTTGATGACCAAGTCATCAGTATTGCACTTGTAGCCCACCTTCATGTGTGGAAATGATATATTTGGGAAGTTGATGAAAACAAAGATGTAATTGGTGTTCCAGTTGATGGCTCCCTGAATTCTTTCTCCAGATTGCTTGGGAACCCCTATGAATGTACCTTTTTCCATTAATGGAGTAGTCATTGTAAGTTTCATTTAGGGACTGTGAAGTAAAACCAGGAGTTGGGCTGTATATTTATGTTTTATTCTAATGGAAGTAAAAGTACTTGCAGTTATCAAACAAGCCTGAAAAGGACTAGCCAATGAATTGTTATGAAGGCTAGGATTAATTTTCTAACGCCTATTGAATAATGTATTATGTACAGTGCATTTCTAGCCAGTTCAGGGCCTCTCTAAACAGTACATGTAGTTAGTATGATGGATAGGACACAATTACGTAGAAGTCAAAATAATGGAAGTGAATTGAGTTAGTAGTATCTTCAGAAAAAGATTGTTGGAGGGGATGGTACTGAAGTAGGGACCTCAAAAGATAAGGAGAAGCCAGGGCTCAGGATGGAAGGAGAGTGCTGTGAGGCAGTCATGGGCCAAGGAAACCATATGCGCTGAGGTTGGAAGGCAAAGAGTTGGGTACATTTAAGGACTTCAAGGCAGCCACTGTGAACCAGTGTAGGGAACAGGGAGGGCATGGGGTGACCTAATGAAAGTGCCAGAGAGGAAGCAAGGAAGGTCCCTCAGAACTTTGATGAAGACTGGAATTTTTTCAGTGTGCAAAAGAAAGATATGGGTAGGCTTTCTGCTTTTGGATGGTAGGTTACAACCAGTATTGAAAAGGACCACGTATAAGGACATAAGGATGTGAGTAAGGAATCATGTATAGTGAGGCATGTGAGGGGCTCTCCAGGTTGCCTAAAAGTTAGGGATGGCACAGAGGATGAGAGGTCTGCAAGTCGGAAAGAACTAGGCCTTTCTAACAGGCCTGGAGCACTGAGCAGAAGCAGAAGCCAATGGTGATACTGGATTTTAGGTTGAGTAACTGAGCACCATTTATTGACATGGGATGGTGGCAAAGAGGAATTCGAGGAAATGCAATAGATTGGTCTTTGGGAGGAAGGAAGAATTCAGAGAATGAAAAGTCAGAAAATTCAGGAAAATCTGGAGGGCACAAAGGCCTGAGAACCAAGAGAGAAAAGTGTTTGGGGTTGAGGGGATTCCAAGTGTTCATTGCTAGAGGGAGGTCAGGTTAAAGCATGAAGGAATCAGAGAGATGGATCAGTAGTTAAAAATTCTTAGTGCTTTTGTGGAGTACCTAAGTGGTTTGGTTCCAAGCACCCAAATAGTGGCTCACAACTGCCTATAACTCCAGTTCCATGGGATCTAAACACTCTTCTGGCCTTTGTGGGCACCAGGCACATACCTGGTAGACATAAATGCATACAGGCACAAACACACACACACACACACACACACACACACACACACACACACAAACACATAACACACACTATGAATAAATTAAAAAAATGTCTTTTAAAAACATGAAACAATCAACCCTAGAGGAGAGAAAAGATCAGTTGGAAGAGGGAAGATAGCTATGGGAGACACACATCTTGTAGGCTTGATTTTCTGACTCAGTAGATGTTTTATAGAATGATAAAGCAAAATTAAGAATTCAGAATTCTTAAAAATCAAAAACAGATCTCTCTTTACTTCCCTGGGCGGCACAGCATCTGGGTGGCCTGGTGCCAGCACATTTCCTGGTCCCCAGGAGCCCTCTGGACCAGGTCCCACCCTCATATCTCTTTGCTTCCTGGGCTGCACAGCCTACAGTGTCCTGGTCCCATCACCTTCCCTGGATAAGTCCAGCACACCCAGCGCACCTTGACTCCCCCAGCCTCTTTCACCCTCCCAGCTCCCCATCCACTCTCTCCTCCTAGGCTGGGTACAGGTGCATTTCTTGTCTTGGCACCCCAGACATCTGGGCTAACCTCTTGGCCCACAACCACCACTGCTTCCTGATCTTTTGCATCCAGACCAACCCATTTCCTCCCTGCGGCCCCCAGGAAACCTCTAGGCCTGGTCCCTCCCTCACCTCCCTTTACTTCCCTGGGTGGCACAGCCACCAGCTTTCTGAGACCAGCATTTATCCTGGGTCCTTCTTCCAGGCCAGCACAGCCCCCAGATTCTTGAGGGCAGCATCTTTCCTTGAGGGACCCGTACCTTAGGAGAGCCTGATATCATCTGAGCCTCATCTCACTTGGGCCTCTGTGGGAACTCCTGAAGACAAAAGCAATTAGAACACTCCAATATAAAACCAAAAGAGAGACCCTGAAGCCTAGACCAACCAGTTTTTCATGCCCCAACAAGTAAACCACAAAGGCACATAAAGTTTATAAAAAGAAGCTGATCTAAACTCAACAAAGGAAGCCTTGAGTCTCACACAAGAATCAGAAACCATGAAGGAAATTCACATGTCAAAGTCACAAAGAAAAAACAATAACACAAAAAAGCAAAATAATATGTCCCCACTAAGTACCAATAGTCCTCTAGAGGAGTACAATGAGAACTCCCTAGAGATAACACAGGACATGGAACTCAAAAGAACAATTATAAACATGATAAAAGAATTCAGTGAATTTAAAGAACACACAAAGAAAGAAAGAACTGAAGGAAGGTAGGGACAAACTTCTGAATGAATTCAGAAAAGAGAAAGAGCTAGAAATATTGAAGATTACTCAGGTTGAAATGAAGAAAGAAGTGAAACACTCAGTAAGCCAATTAGAAACGACAGGAGAAAGCCTCAACAATAGGGTGAATGAAATGGAAAACAGAACATCAAGACTGGAAGATAAAGTAGATGAATTAGACCACTCAAGCAAAGATCATGAAAATTTTGAAAGATACAGGAATGGAATATGCAAGAATTGTGTGACACCATTAAAAAAAACCAAGCTTATGAATCATAGGCATACAGAAAGGAGAAGAATCTCAAGATAATGTTATGGAACATCTTCAACAGGATTGTAGAAGAAAATTTCCCAAAATTAAAAAAAATAAAAGCCCATACAAATACAAGAAGCATATAGAACACCAAATAGGACCAGAAAAGAAACTCTTCACGGCACATCATAATAAAAACATTAAATGTTCAGAACAAAGAGACAATACTGAAAGCTGCAAAAGAAAAACAACAAGTCACATACAAAGGAAAGCCCATCAGAATTACAGCTA
>NW_008342851.1:933839-935894 GCF_000622305.1 Nannospalax galili
ATATTACAGTCATGAACATATATTCGCCAAATTCTGGTGCACCAACTTCATAGAAACAATACTACAGGACTTTAAGACCCAGATGAATCCCAAATCATTAATAGCTGGGGACATCAATACCCTATTGTCACCATTAGATAAGTCAAAAAGACAGAGAATTAACAGAGAGTCTTCAGAATTAAACAATACCATATATGAAATGGACCTAAAAGATAACTACTGAATATTCTACCCAAGCACCAAAGAATATATATTCTATTCAGCACTCCATGGAACCTTCTCCAAAACTGACCATGTACTGGGGCACAAAACAAATCTCAACAAATACAAAAAGACTGAAATAATTCCATGCATTCTATCAGACCACAATGCAATAAAGCTTACAATCAACACTGAAGAAACCCTAATCACCACATGAACACATGGAGACTAAACAACACGCTCCTGAATGATGAATGGGTCAAAGGAGAAACTAAGAAAGAAATAGAAGTATGCCTGGAACTAAAGAAAAGGACAATACAACACAGAAAAACCTCTGGGACATGCTGAAAGCTGTCCTTAGAGGGAAGTTTGTAGCTCTAAATGCCTACATTAAAAAATTGGAAAGATCACAAATAAATGACTTAACACTGCAACTCAACACACTTGAAAAGCAACAGCAAACAAAACCCAAACCCTGCAGACAAGAAGAAATAACAAAAATCAGGGCAGAAATCAATGAAATTGAATCAAAGAAAACAATACAAAGAATCAACAATTCCAAAAGCTGGTTCTTTGAAAAGATAAACAAGATTGACAGACCGCTAGCCCAATTAACCAAAAGAAAGAAAGAGCACCTCCAAATTAACAAAATCAGAGATGAAAGGGGAAACATCACAACAGACACCAGAAAGATACAGAACATTATAAGGGAATACTTAAAAACCTATATGCTACCAAATTCGAAAACCTAAAAGAAATGGATGCATATCTAAAGGCATGGGAACCACCAAAACTAAACCAAGAAGAGATTAACAGCTTAAACAGACCCATAACACATAAGGAAATTGAAACAGTGATTCAAAACCTCCCGACTAATAAAAGCCCAGGACCAGATGGATTTACAGCAGAATTCTACCAGACATTTAAAGAGGACCTACATCCAATATTACTTAAGTCCTTCAAAAAGATAGAAATGGAGGGAGAATGTCCAAATTCCTTCTATGAAGTCAGCATCGCTCTAATACCAAAGCCACATAAAGATACAACCAAAAAAGAAAACAATAGACCCATATCTTTAATGAACACAGATGCAAAAATTCTCAACAAAATGCTTCCAAACCACATACAGACTCACATCAAAAAGATCATCCATCATGATCAAATTGGCTTTATTCCAGAGATGCAGAGATGGTTCAATATACCTAAGTCAATGAATGCCATAAATCATATAAATAGGCTCAAAGACAAGAACCACATGGTCATCACAATAGACACAGAGAAGGCCTTTGACAAAATGCAACATGCATTTACGTTCAACGTCCTAGAGGGAATTGGACTGGAGGGAACATATCTCAACATAATTAAAGCCATATATAACAAACACACAGCCAACATCATTCTAAATGGAGAAAACCTGGACGCATTCCCATTGAATTCAGGAACCAGACAAGGCTGTCCACTATCTCCACTCCTCTTTAACATAGTGCTTGAAACTCTTGCAAATGCAATAAGACAAGAGAAAGAAATTAGAGGAGCAATAATTGGAAAAGAAGAAATCAAATTATCCCTTTTTGCAGATGGTATGATATTATATATAAGAGATGCCAAAAATTCCACCAGAAAACTCCTAGAAATTATTAACATGTGCAGTAAAGTGGCAGGTTACAAAATTAATCTACAGAAGTCTGTAGCCTTTCTGTATACAAATAGCAAGCATTCAGAAAAAGAGCACATGGAAGCACTCCCATTCACAATTAGCTGAAAAAAAAAAATCTGGGAATAAACCTGACCAAAGACATTAAAGACCTCTACAATGAAAAATTTAAATCCTTAAAGAAAGTGATTGAGGAAGAA
>NW_008342851.1:935971-939128 GCF_000622305.1 Nannospalax galili
ATAAAAAAAAAATCCTAAGATTCATATGGAAGCACAAAAGACCTCAGATAGCCAAAGCAACCATGAGCACAAAGAGCAATGCTGGGGGGATTAGTATACCAGATTTTAAACTGTATTACAGAGCTATAGTCATAAAAACAACATGGTACTGGCACAAAAATAGACCCATAGATCAATGGAACAAAATTGAAGACCCAAATATGAGTACATTCAATTTCAGTCACCTGATATTTGACAAAGGGGCCAAGAACATTCACTGGAGGAAAGACAGCATGTTCAGCAAATGGTGCTGGCAAAACTGGATCTATACCTGTAGAAGAATGAAACTAAACCCCTATCTTTCACCTTGCACAAAAGTCAACTCCAAATGAATCGAAGACCTCAATGTGAAGCCAGAAACTCTGAAAGTGTTAGAAGAAAATATTGGCAATAACCTACAAGATATAGGTGTAGGAAAGGATTTTCTAAGCATCAACTGCCCAGGAAAAAAGGTGAAGAATCAACAAATTGTACCTCATTAAAGTAAAAAGCTTCTGTACTGCAAAAGAAACAACCAAGGAAGTGAAGAGAGAACCCACAGAATGGGAGAAAATCTTCACCAGTGACACGTCTGACAGAGGTTTAACATCCAGAATATATAATGAAGTCAATAAACAAAGTATCAAGAAATGAAGTAACCCAATTAAAAGAGGGGCCAAGGAACTGAAGAGAGAGTTCTGAGAAGAAGAAATAAAAATGGCTAAGAAGCATCTTAAAAGGTGTTCAACATCACTAGTAATTAGGGAGATGCAAATTAAAACCACTTTAAGATTTCATCTTACCCCAGTCAGACTGGCTAAGATCAAGAAAACAAATGATACCAAATGTTAGAGAGGATGTGGGGAAAGGGGAACACTCATCCACTGCTCGTGGGGCTGCAAACTGGTTCAACCCCTATGGAAAGCAGTGTGGAGAATTCTTAATAAACTACAAATGAACTTACCATTTGACCCAGTTATACCACTTATTGGCATATACCAAGAGAACTTATCCTATTGCAGAGACACTTGTACATCCATGTTTTTTGCTGCTCTTTTCACAATAGCTAAGAGATGGAAGCCATCTAAGTGTCCCTCAACTGATGAGTGGATAACTAAAATGTGGTATATTTACACAATGGAGTTCTATTCTGCAGTAAAGAAAGATGAAATAATGAAATAAATGGATGGAACTAGAAACTGTTATACTAAGTGAAGTAACACAGACTCAGAAAATAAAAAACAAAAAACGGCATATGTTCTCTGTCATATGTGCATCCTAGTACCAAATCCTTATAAGTGAATATGTATCCAGACATCACTACAGGAACCAGGGTAATGAAGAGGAATGAGGGAAGCAAAGGAAAAGAAAGAATCTGAAAGAGAAGAAAGGTAGAAAACAGACGTTAACCAGGGAGATGTGGACAATAATAGGGTTATTTTAACGGGAGGGGGGAGGGAAGGGTATACAAGGAACCTAGGGGATAAAGGGAAAGAAGGAGATCAAGAGAGGTGGGACCATAGGAGATAGTATTATTAAGGGAGAATTGGAAGAAATTGGGGCACCTTAAATGGGGAAACCATGGTGGAAGGGTTAGACAATGTGAGGGATAAACAATGCCTAGCTAGGTTTAGAAAATCAGAGGAAGCCATGTTAGGCCAACAACTTACTGACAAATTATACATACAACCCGATCAAAGATTGTAATATATGCCTAGGCAAGGTTTATCTGAGAGTGTTTGGTCTTTGCCCAAGCTCTATCTACATGGCATATGGTAATTAAAAGTACCAGACTGGTGGAACTAACCTTCTTGTTTCTTTAACAGCCATACTTTGAGGCCTATACTAATTTGTCAGGGGGACATAAAGGACAGTTTTTGCTCCTTGCCCTCCTAGGTCGACTAAGTTCCAGTGGACTATGAGCATCTCTCAAAATGTCCTGTAACTGTGGTGAGTCACGTGTCCTCTTGAGCAAGGAGGCTGTAGAGATCCCACCAGATGGACCTGAACCAGTGTCCAGTCTACAAAGAGGAGGGTCAACACAGAGGAAACATTTCCTCCATGCTTCAAAGCAAAGCCAGCCATGTTCGAGTAGGACCTTTGACTTATCTTCACATAGATGAAACTGGTAAAAGAAAGGAGCCAGGGGCTCCTCCCAAGTCCATGTGACCCCTGAGGAACAGGTCCTCAAACAATCTTAAGAGTAAAAATAAATTGTTTTATCTGGCCCAACTGTAGAGTCTTAAACACTAAAAGGAAATACCAAAGATAAAAGGGGTCAATATAATTTTTTAAGAGTCCATATGTTTAGCTAAAGTCTATATAACAAGAAACCATGCTAGATAGGTGATACCTTCCTTTGAGTTGTTGGCCAGGGTGGTCCCAAGAGACTCCCAGATAGTAACCCAGCATAGAACTGGGAAAATGAACAGCAGACCCCAATCTTATCTAAAGGAATATTGACAACTGGTTGCTGCTAGATGAACAGCTGATCTTCATAGAACATGGATCTCTAGATAGACTGACTAGATTCAGCAGACAGACAAGCACTGGAGAATGGCTGGGGGTGTTGACAACACAGAGGACAGTAACAGGGATGACAGAGTATGTGGGCTCCAGTATTTGGGAGGTGGGAGGCTATGGGAAGGTGCCATTATATAGATGAATAAGATTCTGTGGGATGTTCTATATGACATACACACAGAAAATCAACAAATTTTTTAAAAAAGACATATTTTAGGAGGAAGCATAAATTTACTTCATGGTAAATAGTAGATAAACTATTTATAAACTATTATAAAAATGATAAACATTACCAGTGAAATCTACCTGATGACTTTATATCCATACTCAGGTAACAAGGATCTGAGTGTAATTGACTTTGACTAGTAATCATCAGCTACATAGAGATTAAAGGCATATGTGCAAACATCTAAGTGTTAGTAGCATTAAAAATGTAGGAAACACCATATTTTAAAATGAAATGGAGATCTTCTTTAAAGGGTAAAAACTCATTCAATTTTATGTTACAGGGTTTATACTGCATTCAAAAATGTACAACTGTATTAATTGAACTGTGAACCTAAAAATTTACAGTCACTACTGAAAGAAATGTATCCTTGCTCTGGAAATTGTTATT
>NW_008342851.1:939255-953981 GCF_000622305.1 Nannospalax galili
ACTGTGACTAGTAATAATCAGATATATAGAGATTAGAAATGCATGGGCAAATATCTTAGTGTCAATTATTAAGAATGAATTTTTTTCTGTATGAAAGTGTGTATTTTAATAATGAAATGGTGATCTTTTTTAAAGGCTAAAACCTCATTTAATTTTATGTCTTATAGGGTTTATACTGAGTACAATATTGTATAACTATATTAATTCAACTGTAAACCTAAAAATTTACAGCCAATTTTGAAAGAGATGCATCTTAGCTCTGGAAATTGTTATTGAATATGTCAATGCTGTTGTAATGAAATGCTTCTTCTAAGTATGTGGTTATTAAATAAATAATTGGAAATATCAAAAACAGAAACAAATTACAAAATAATATATGGGAAGTGGTATAACCATCTTGAGTGGGACAATATTCGGTGACTCTAAGCATACTATTTTTTGTCATAAATCCCTAAGGATCAAAGTTTGCTCCCTCCTCCAAATAAGTTTCAAACGATTTTAGTAATCATATTCTTAAGGTAAACATTAAATAAAGCCAATTAATAACTATTTTGGTGTCATTCAGAATTTGGAATTTGGGGGTGCTTATGAAAAGGGATACAGATGTAAAATTGAGCATTGATGGAGACTCCTTTTAGTCTTTAATTTAAATCAGTATTAGAATGAATTCATGATTTAAAAATTGTGTATTTAAGGTATACAAGATGATTTGATATACATATGCAGAGTGAAATGATGAGTGCAGTGAAGCTGATTACCATAGCCATCAGGACACCTGAAATCTACTCTCAGTAAACTTTCAGTACACACTGATAATTGGAGCCCCCACGCTGAACATTGACTGTCTAGATGTATTCATCCTCCATAACTGAAGCTTCATATCCTTTGACCTACGTCTCCGCATCGGTTCTACTCTTTTTTAAATGGACATGACTTCATTTTTTAGGTTCTACATGTAAGAGAAATTATGCAGTGTGTTTTTCATTCTGTATTTGGCTTATTTTACTTAGTATAATGTCTTCCTGTTTTATCCATATTGTCACAAAAGATCTCCTTTTAAATTATATTGTTTCTTTGAGGCAGTGCCTCATATAGTCTAGGCTGGCCTCAAACTTAGTATGTAGTCAAGGGTGGTCTTAAACTTCTGGTCCTCTTGCCTCTATCTCACAACTGCTGGGATTTATAGGTGTAAACCATCACACCTGGTTCATGTGGTGATGGAAACTTTATATATGCTAGATAAGCACTCTCCTAATTGAGCCACATCCTCAGTCCAGAATCTTATTTTTAAAGGCTTACTAAGATTACATCATCTCTGTCACTGTAGTTCTCTTTGGTCATATATATATATATGCACAAATATGTAAGTATATGAACACACACACACACACACACACACATATATATATATATATATGTATGTATAATTTTCCCCACAATTTCTTTATTTGGAAATTCATTGGTGGTCACTTAGGTTGTTTCCTGATCTTGGCTCTTGTGAATAATGCTGCAGTGGGCAGGTATGTGCAGATTTGCCTGTGGGTTGTTGGTTTCATTTCTTTGAGATCCGTACCCAGTACCTGGGTTGCTGGGTCATAGGCAGTTCCATTCTTCTTGCTCTGAGATGTCTCCATACTGTTTTCCATCCTAGCTGTATTAATTTCCATTCTTGCCAACAGTGCATTGAGGTTGCTTTGTCCCTCTGCCTGCTCCAACACTTAGCTCCCCTTGTTTTGATAATAACCATCCTAATAGATGTGCGATGATATTACATAGTGATTTTTATTTGCATGTCCCTAATGACTAGAAATGTTGGGTACCTTTTCATATGTCTGTTTGCCATTTGAATTTCTTGTTTTTGAGAAATAGTTCTTTTGCCCAGTATTTCAATTATTATTCATTTTTTGATATTGAGTTTAGTGACATGCATGTACATTTTGAATATTAAACATTTATCAGATATATGGTATAGTTTGCTCATGATGTATAAGTCTGAGGGTCAATAAAAGTAGTCACACTGAATTGAAATCAGAAAATGTATTTAAATCTATGACTTCATAATGATATAAAAACTATTAGTCACCTTTGAAATGTGCAAGGGAATTAATTTGTTATTTTGAAATTGATAAACAGAAAAAAAGAAGTCATTTATCCTGGCTTGCCAGTTGGAATTGCACCTCAGTATGATGATAGAATTGATCAGAAGTTTCTGCTTGCAAGAATATTTTGCTTACAAATGAAGAATTGGTAGATTTAGAATATTACGATTCTATAAACTCTAATGAAATAATGGGCCATCAACTGCCATTAATAGCACAGAGTGACAAGTAAGCATTATATACCTATTGATAGAAGTAGGAAACACCAGCTAGGACCTATTATATTTAATTTCTTTCACATTTCTCTCTCTCTCTCTCTCTCTCTCTCTCTCTCTCTCTCTCTCTCTCTCTCTCTCTGTGTGTGTGTGTGTGTGTGTGTGTGTGTGTGTGTATGCCATGGTGCGCATGTGGTCAGATGATAACTTGCGGGAGTTGGTTTTCTCCTTTCACAATGTAGGTTCTGGGGTCTAACTCAGGCCATTAGGCCTGGCAGCAGGTGCCCTCACCCACTGAGCCATCTCACTAGCCTTATTTATTCCATTTTACAACAGACAAGAACCTGACTGTTCAAGCCTCTGAATCTAACTGCCAATGTGGCTGGTTATAGGGATGTTGTCAAGCAAAATCTGAACCAAAGACAAATAAATAAATGATGGAATGAGAACATGGAATAGGAACACAAGAATTAGAGACTTAAAATAAGTTTTAATATTCTTCCATCAGTTGTGATAGATGAATATTATTTTTGTCTTTGCTCATGCAGAATAAAAACATTTTGAAGAAAAATAGAAAAAAAATGAAACAGTAATTTAATACATGATTTGAAGAAATTACTGTTTGACTTTTAGATGTGATACACATTGTAGTTATGCTTAAGAGTTATCTTTGGAAGACATATAAGAAATTCATTGATGTGATGAAATGATGTCTGGAATGGTAGGTGTGTGGATAAGGGACAGAGGAAGCAAGAATGATGACACTTCAGAGGCGGAGCTAAATCACTGTGTCTCTGCTTTGTTTAATGTTGCATTGCTCACGTCTTTTAAAAATGACTTCAATTCTTTTTTCCATTGAGAATTATTAGACATAATTATCATATTATCACCATAATTATACATCCTGAGAGTTCTCAATTCTGGACCATTCAAACAGACTGAGTGGCTGAGCACTTTGTGGCTTACTGTTTTTGAGTTGGGTTACTTGGTTTGTTACACCAGATGGTGTTCTGGGAATAGGATGTAGAAGAGGCAACAGGTTCTTACTCCAAGTTGGACTCACAACTTTGGCTCCAAAATGATCCTGTAGATGTGAATGTCAGTATATGTAGCATTTTGAGATTTTCAGTGGACTTACTGATTGTTTAAATAAATAGATGGCTGTTGTGCTCAGATCTGTGTCTCAGGATAGAAATGGTTTATAGTTGAACCAGTTATCTACCATTATAGAACTCAAAGTAAAAAGTTCTTGCAGAATAGACTTAGCAAATATCTGCTTGGTCTGTTTCTGTTTGTACTCTGCAAGTGAAGGGGGGGGGGGTATCTTCTTGGGACTCTGGGTTTCCAGGAGTGCTAGCTATAGGAATCTTTGATGGAGTCTTCCTCACTGCTGAGGCATTGCCTGTTTAAGCTGCTTTTGTGCACTGTGACCTCTGACACTATGTGTTATGTTATGAGGACTACATCTTCTGTTTCCAATATTACACTTACACATGTGCAGTTAAAGTAGCAAGAGAAATTAAAAGGAATGAAAATCCAAAACAAACCAAGGGTTAGATAAGGTGGCTCAGTGGGTAGGGGACTTGCTCCCAAGCCTGACGACTTGAGTTTGATTCCTGGAACCTACATGGTGGAAAGAGAGAACCAACTTCACCAAATTATCCTCTTACCTTCACATGCGCACTATGGTATGCATGCATGCACGTACACACACACACACACACACACACACACACACACGCACAGTGAATGAATAAAGAAACATAAAACAAGCCAAATACAATGGAGTGTTGGGGGGTTCGGAAAGAGTTGGTCTTCAATAACTTAGTTATTGTGAGTCTGTGTTCAGCATACCCATGTCCCATCACCTTCAGGCTATACTTCTAAATTTCTCTCTGGCTTCAGCTCTTTTTTTATGCCGTTTTCCCTTTTGATGTTTGTTTGTTTTGCTAGTCAAACTAAATTTGTCTTTTTAAACAACAATTCCTATGGGCACAATCTGCCTTGAAAAATTTAAACTGTCTTTCTTCTGTTTGAGCCAGGATCAAGTTTAAATGCAAATGGGAAATTCATTTGCTTTCTGCATTGTTGCTGATGTTCTTGGTTCTAGGGAAAATACTGGAAAGAGTAACCTGGCTCGATTTTATCACATTCAAGTGACCCAGAGAGCTTTCAGAGGAGAAAATGAGTTTCGATCTACAGTCCTAGTAGTGACTGTTGACACCATGAGTTACTGTGTCAAAACTGTGAAGAGTTGATTTTTAGAAATTGAAATTGGACATCATGTTCAGGCTATTTCTTAGTCCCTGAAGTGCGTTTGCCTATCATTATAGCCACACTATGATGGCAGTAGGGTGGCTTAGTCCTTTAATTTTGGGAGGGGCCTATGGTGGTGACAGTGTTTGAATTCAGTGGGGTCTTAGAAAACTTCCAGGGCAGAATTAGAGGTGAGGTCAGTGTATGGACTTCAGGAAGCAGGTGGTATCTGCCTCCTTAGAGCCACTTGAAAGTGGCAGGCATTTGTCTATTTTGGGGATCCAAGGTAGGAAGGAAATTACAAAGCTTTCCCCAAGTGTTTTAGAGATTATGATCCGGAAAAATTTGAACCACTGTCACCCCAACTCTCCTACTTTACAGAAGATGAAACTGAGTTCTAGGGCAATGGAAATCTGTTCTTCAACTCATTTCTCTGAGAAATCACAAAAATCTGGATTAGGATCTGAGGAACTAAGCTGTATTTTTTTCTATTATTTTTATAGGTGACTGATTTTATAGACAGCATCTAAAGCACAGCATTCTAAAACATTTTTTTCAGGCTGAAGTGACTTGAGAAAAAGTTATTCTAGTTAGTTTCTCAGGATGAGAAAGACTATGGCCAGGCCTGTTTATTTTAACAGTGTTATTAGGAATTCAAGAGGTGGTGGTCTGTTTGGATAATTCAATAATAGAATATTTCAGTTCTATTTTAAGAACATGTTACTGATCAGTTGTATGAGTTACACAGTGGAACAAGTTTAAATAAGCTGATTTTCATTTTAGTTTACTTAGCAAATGTCTACATGTCGAAAGAAACGTGTGTGTGTATGTGTGTGTGCATGTGCATGTGGTGTGTTTGTGTGTGTGTCTGTGTCTGTGTGTGCTATGGTGTCTGTGTACTTAGGCAGGTGCATGCATGTGGAGACTAGAGATCAATCCCAGGTGTTTTCCAGTCTTTCTACACCTTATTTTTTGAGACAGAGTCTCTTTCACTGAACCTGGAGCTGCTTGATTTGGCTAGACTGGCTCCAGAGAGAGCTGCTCAACTCATCTTGTCAGCACCTGGGTTACAGACGTGTACTGCTGTGCCTAGCTTTTACATGGGTGCTGGGGATCCAAACTCAGGTCCATATGCTGTGTGGCAAGTACTTTACCAAAGGAGCCATTTTTCGAGCTCTGAAAGAGACTTTAACACATTTTTTTTGCAACTAATATAATGTCTTGAAACCACTGGCAGTATATGCCCCCCTATCTTTTTATTATTGCTGGCTAGCTCTCACAATGCCAGAAGGTGCTATGTAGGCTATTGGTGGAGAATTGTCATCAACAGTCTTATTTAGCTGGTGTGCTGGATAGCTTTAGTGTCAACTTGACATACCTTGGTTGAGGGAGGCTCTAATGTGGAATTGCCTTCTTAGGACTGGCTGGTGGCCAGGTCTGTGGGACATCTTCTTGAATGATGAGTGACGGGGGAGAGCCCAGCCCACTGTGGGTGATGCCTCCCCTGGGCAGGTGGGCCTGTGTTGCATAAGAAAGCAGGCTGATCAGGGGCCAGGGGAGCAAGCCAAGTAAGCTGTGTTCCTCAATGGACTGTGTTCCAGCTCCTGCCTCTAGGTTCCTGCCCTGAGTTCCTACCTTGGGCTCCCTGATGAACTGAGACCCAGGGTATGTAAGCTAAATAAACCCTTTCCTCCCCAATTTGGTATTGGTCAGAGTGTTTTGTCACAGCAATGGTGAAACAAACTAGGACAGAAATTGGTACCAGGAGTGGGGTACTGCTGTGACAGACCTGATGTTGGAGGATTGTGGAGGTGTTTGGAGCTTTGGGCTGGAAAAGCCATTTCATGCTTAGAGTTTGTTGCTGTGGAGTTTGGAACAGTTATGTTGAAAGAGTTGTGGATGATGGAGGCCTGGCTTGTGAACCTTCAAAGGGAAGCGGATACTATCAGGGCTGTTCATGTGATATTTTGAATTGAGAATCTGTGGGTTCTGGTCAGCTGGGGCTGAAGAATCAGCTGTGATTAAGAAGAGACCAGAACCTGAAGCAAAACCTTTGCTTTACTGGGACAATTGATGCTGGTTAGCTGGGGCTAGAAAATCAGCTGTAAGTAACAAGAGACCAGCATCATTGTGGTGAAGTCTTCTGGGATGTATTTCCTCAGGGTCGGCACACAGAAGCTGTGGTCAAGAGGGGGCCATCTCTAGATGGAAGCAGGACTTGGTAATGTGTAAGAGCCTCCTGCATGCTCAATTATGTGAATGGAATCTCTAACACCCTCTCCAAGGCTAGGGAACATTGTAGAAGTGGCAGAAAGAATGTAGGAGCTGGGACAAGCAGGAGAGTGATGTGAGATACTGGCTTCTGTGCATGACATGTCTCGCTCTGGATCTCACAGAAGCTGGGATTACCTGCACAAGAGCTATTTAAGCTCCTGCCATGGAAGGAGGGAAGCTCATGAGGCCCCAGACTTCCGTTGAGATTTATTTAAAATTAGTTGTTGATTGTGGAAGGAGAGACATTTTCTTCAGTGATGTAGCTACTGGTAAGGCACCCATTCTCCTGTAAACAACACCTCATCCATGATTTTGTAAGCAACCCTAATGAAACTCATTGGATCACTGAAAAATAACAAGACAGAAAAGCAGAAGGAGAATAGTTGGGTAGAGGAAGGGGGTCAGTGGGAGTGGGAGGGGAACAAGATTGAGTCATGGAGGAGGTGAGTGTCATCAAAATACAGCATATGTGTATGAAATATTTCATACATATATGTATGAAAATGTTACAGTGAAGCCCATAAACCCATTATGCATAGTAATAAAAACACTTTAAAAAGTGAAGATGAATTGGATCTAAAGTTGTGTGCTTTTATCATAAACTACTTTGAACTTAGGTTCTTTTGCATGGTTTATAATTATGCTTTCAATTTTCACTTTTCAAATGCTGAAATCATGACTGGGGAAATGGCTCCATGGGTAAAAGCACTTGCTCCACAAGCCTGATGACCTGAGTTTGGATCTCTTGGACCCATGTCAAAGCCAGACACAGCAGTTCAAGTGTCTGTCATCCCAGGGTAGGCCTACAGGGGGATGGAAGGAAAGAAGGGAGAATCTCCAGAGCTCCAGCTGGCCAGGATTGTGCAGCAAAGAGGAGACCTGTTTCAGACAAGGTGGAAAGGCAAGGGCCGACAGCTGAAGGTGGTTCTCTGACCTCCATATGTTCACTGTGTCATGGCACATGTGCCTGTACTCATACATGTGAGCAAGCACACACACACACACACACACACACACACACACACACACACACACACACACGAAAACCAAACCAAACCAAACCAAACCAAACGTAACTTCCATTTTGTCCTTCACATTTGAGTCCAGTCTTTCTCTGTCTCTTTCCCTGTCTTCCTCCTTTGGTAGCTCTTCCCGGATTCATTTTTCCCCATCTTTGATCTTAAAGCATTTTGGAGAAAACATTTTCTTTATTCATGTAAGATTTAAGTAGTTCTATTATCCCTGTTGCCAGTGCTCTGATTTTACTATAGCGTATCAAAATGTTCTGATGTTGAGATTGCGAGCACAGGAAACGGTGGGAGATGTGATGGCAGCTGAGACAGTGTACTGTTTTGTAGTACCTTCCTTTCAGTGCTTGCTTCATTGCTGATCTGTACTGGCTCAATCTGAAAATCTTTTTTTGCTGTTAAGTCAGAACGTGGATGAGAGAACTTTCTGATTATTAATTACTACTAAAGGAGATGCTTTAAAAGTGCCTTGTGTTAAACTGTTTTGATTGGCTTTAGAAAAGAGGTGCCACCAGTTAAAGGCAGACATCAGAAATTGAATTGTGACAGCAACACAGATTTTAAATGCCAGTTATAGACTCTGATTTGAATGCTTCTTGCAGAAGCCTTGAGCTTCTCTAAGTGCTAAAAATTCTCTTCAATTGCTAGCTTTAAAAAGTGACATTCTGTCACTACTTAACTTGTCATTTTAGCTTATGTAGGAATAACAAAAACATGGTGATAAAGTATAACTCTAATGTAATTTTTCCTGAAAGCTAGTATTATTATGGCAGGCGAGAATAGGACAGTTGTTATCCATGTTCTAATGGATATTATTAAATTCTTAATGTCATAACAACAATATTAGAAAATCAGTTTGGCCTTTATTTTCCATTTGACTCTATTTTATGCTTTTTTTATTCTCCAGCTCTAGTGGATGACGTCAGGTATGTCACAAGTACTTTATGAAACCATTTATCACAACTGCAAGAGCAGGTCTAGTAAGTCAAGATACTAGCACCCTAAGCAGCTACTCCAGTGACAGAAGCAAAAGGTCTGCCTCAAGACCGGTGACATGTTTCTTAAGAATTCCCAGGTTTAAAGACTATAACCTGGAAAAGCTTATTGTTGTCATTGTGATTGAGAATTCAAGTGACTTTTAAAGACACTTTTAAATAAGCTATGCTGTGCAGCCATGTGTCCAAGTCATTTCTGTTGATTTCTAACTAGGGATCTCTCTGCTTCCACATGTAATAGAAGATGAGATGGTTTTCCAGCATACTTAACTGCTGTAATGTGACGAAGATTTGGGGTGAGGAAGTCCCTGATTCATAAACAAGCTCTAGCAACCTTTACCTACTGAATTTTTGGCCAAATGAACTGCCTTTTCATAACCAGTGTCCCCATCCACTTTGGAAAAACTTGGTGTGCTTTTCAAAAGTTGGCTTCAGGGTCACCAATTGAAACATCACTTCAATATTTTGTACTGATCTAACAAATCTTCAGATGTTTACAGAAATACTTGGTTGGAAGAACCTTTCCAGAGTGAGTTTCTCCAACCTCTGAGTTACCTCTCCTCCCACTCCCCAGTGGCAGCCCTCTATCCTTAAGCATAGCATCTAAACGTGTCTTCTTAGTTATTTCAAAATATCTGGGAAGGAAGCCATTTTTTACTAAGTGACATTAGATGTTGAATAAAATCCGGGCAAAAGGAAATGTTTACTGTATACCGAAGGTAGAAAGTTGTCATATGGTGCTTTATATAACTAAAAAAATTACCTAGAATGATTTTTGTTTCAAATATGAGAGATTACATCATTGAATCTAAGTGTGGCCCAAGTAGTTTGCAGCTTGACTGAAGACTTTATGTCTGTATAGTCAGAGTTCTTGTGGTGTGGGAGTGATGTGCTTGCAGCCCAGGAAGGAAAGGCCTGATTATACTTTGGTTGGCTCCTCCCTCTTTTGCCCTGCCTACCCATAATTGCCTCTGGAAAATCCGCTGCCCATTCAGTTTCATGCCCCCACCTTTGCTGTCTTCAGGACAAAGTCTAGTTTTTGTAGCTGAACTTGAGAAATGGCAGTGAAGTGGAGAATTAGATCTAGCCCTGATAACCTGTACTTTAATTACATCTGATAAGTAATTTATATTATTGATGTTCTACTTCTTAAAGGGAAATTACTTCATTTGTGTGGTTAGTGGTGTGTGTCTGTGTGCAGTTCGTATTTGGTAATCCCATACTATCTCAGGCTTTGTGGCGGTGTGGTAAACTGTGGACATAATATGAAAAAAACCCACCACCAACAACAAAAAAACCCAAACCTTAATTCTGAAACTTCCTTTTTTGCTATAGATACCAGTCATTTTAGGGAAGCTTCACTCAGTTATTTTTACTGGAGTTCTCTGTGCTATGATTAGAACAAGAAGATTAGGAACATTTAGCTTAGCATGGCAGAGCAACAACTGAGCAGAAAAATATTTGGTGAAAAAAGAATCAAATATTCAGGATGCTCATGATGGAAGTCCAGGAGAAGCAGGGAAATAAAACTGGGCACTTGTGTTACGTTATTTCCATAGTTCATATTTTGGGCTTTGTATTGAAAATGCCTTAGGTGTATATTTCATGGTAACATAGAAAGACACTAATGGCTTGATAATTTAACTTACTTTTCTTTTTGTTACATTAAACTCTTCTGTCTTGTCTGTGGCATCTCTATTGAGTTTTTACCCGTGTCTTCAAAGAAAATGACCTTATTAATTTTAATATTTCATTGCTGGCTAACAATCTTAGAAGAATAGATTTGTGCCTGATAGAACTGAATCCAGAGATGTTTCTAGATGAAGGCCTTGTCAAATATTCTATTTTCCTTCAGTGTTTCAATATTTGAATTGTCATCTAGTAGAATGGATTTACTATGCATGGTTTACCAGTGCGGCTACAATGAAGTTGGTTTTCTACATTATTTGCAGGGTAGTCATACTTGCAGAATTCATCTGTGAAACAAAAATCTTACCCAAATGACTTGCTGTTTTGGGTTATTGCTATCTAATATGAATTGGGGCTGTTTGAATTCAAAAGGTTAAATTTAAAAGAAAGCTTCAAGTTGGGTGTTTGTACTTAAACTTGCTCATTTTAGCTCGGTGGTTTGGACATTATACTTAAAGTGTAAGCAGTAGGTGTGGGCTTTGGAACATAAAAAGTATATCTAAAAAGTGTGTGATGTTCTCCACATCTGCCTTCTCTCTGTGGCTGGAGCACAGGGCTCTCCTGCTTTTGTGATGCAGTATTTCTGGAAGCTATGGCCAAATGCTTCTGTGAGGATGTCTTAACACTTATAAACAGTGATGATGCATAAATGACCATATGGAATACTGATCAAATTTGAACTGTTGAGTTTTGTTTTCAGGGTTGTGTGGGAGGTAAAAGGATAAAGCTTCAAGTAAAACAAAGAAAAGAGTGGCCACCAGAGCCTGGGCTTGTGCACATCTCAGGGGTTATGTGATGAATGGGACCTCTTCCATCCACTCACCCTGGTTGTAGTTCAAGACCATCTGTGAGGCATTCTGATTTAATCACTCATCGGATCCTGCATAATTTCCTTATAGACGCTCTTTCTCTTTTCATTCTAGCAACATTCTTTTTTGTGATTAAAAAAAAATTCTTTGTATGTGTGTATGTCTGTGTGTGGGCATGTGCGTGTGTGTGCAATCCAGTAGCACCTGTCATATTTAGCCTTTTGTGTTTTTGACTGAACTACTGGAATATTCTCAGCACAGGGATCAGTTCCACTGGGAAGCCTTCCCTGGTCCCCTGAACTGGGCCAAGTTCTCTGCTGTGTACTTCCATGCCAGCCCGTTTTGGTCCTTTCACCTGCATCTCTGCTCCCTGGTTATAATCACCTCCATGTGTACCCTTTCCTTCTTTTTGAAAGTGCCTGATGCCTATGCCCCCTCCCCTCTTGAGTCTCACTATGGAGTTCAGGCTGACTTCAAACTCAATTTTCTCTTGCCTCAGCAGCCCAAGTAATGAAATTACCCCAGCTTGCTATTCATTCTTTTACTCTGAATCCACAGCGTCTGGTATTGTGCCTACCACATGATTGAGTTGAATCAATCTTTTCTGAATTCCCTTCATTGGTCATCCTTCTTTGACATCTCATTTATTCCTTCAAACTATAAATCTGTCTAAATATATGTTTATAATACTTTCTAAAATACAAAGCTGGGGCTAGGATGTACCTGTT
This sequence comes from Nannospalax galili, assembly GCF_000622305.1. Lineage (NCBI taxonomy): Eukaryota > Metazoa > Chordata > Mammalia > Rodentia > Spalacidae > Nannospalax > Nannospalax galili. The sequence goes on from NW_008342851.1 coordinate 951,349, forward strand.
TGCTAGAGTGCTTGCCTAGCATGCACAAGACCCTGGGTTCTAGGCCCTAGCATGGTAAACAAAAAGCACAGGCATACAGATTATGCCCTCTGGAATGTGATTGCTATTGTTCTCTCTGGCTAGCAGTTCCCTCTGTCAAGACCTATGTCAGATCCCCTTTCATTTTCTTTTTGAAAGAATATTTTTTACCTCTTCAGACAATCCAAGCGACTAAGCTCCAATTTACTATATTTCAAATGCTGCCATGACTACTTTTGTTGTTGTTAGTTAGTTTTTATGTTTTTCAGTGTTAAGGGGAGAATCCAGGGCCATGTGCATGCTAGGCAAATATTCTACCTCTGAGCTAACTACTAACTTCACCATGATGAATAACAACTCACCACCAGCTCAACTTATTCAGTGAGCCATTCTTCTTAGACTCCGGGTTCTGCTGGCTGAGTGTGGCTGATCCCGACAGGGGTTGACTGATTGGCTCTGCTTCAAGCTGTCAACTGACGGGACTTACCTTGCTATGGGTTCATCGTAAGTCTACTTCAAATGTGATCCTTGTGGGGCCCCAGGAGAAAAAGCAAAGATGACTGAGAAGCATTACTTATGGGTATGATTCTATGGGAGAGAGGATAGCCTTGTTTGCTATATTTGCCTATATCTGTGGTATAAATACTCTGGGGTGATTTCTACCTAACTTAGATGACATCAACAGGAAGAGTAGCACAGTATCATGCATTGTGTCATGTTTCTTATTGTACAAGTAAATAGGCAGTCTTAGAAGCATAAGCAATAATAAAATACAGTAAAAGGATTAGGAAGTGATACATTTTTGAGTACCTTTACTTTTCCTGTAATTTATTTAATTTGAAATCTACATAATTTAAGTCTTCCAATTCTTATTGGAATGTTCAACTACTAGTTTATAAGTTCCTGAAATTGTAACAACGAGCTTTTGTGAGCTGGTGCCAGCTGGCACTAGTATGGCAGTGGGTTAACCCAAATCCACGCTGGGCAGTAGAACCTGGGCTTCCGACCTCAGAACTGGCACACCGTTACTTCTGTTCACATTCCTTTGGTCAAAGCAAATCTTCTAGCAGAGTATAAATAAACAAGTGGGCAAGCTCATTCTGCTGGTAGATGGAGGAGCTGCAGAGTCACATGGCAGAGGATGTGGTCCTGTGGAGGAAGGAGAACTAGGGCCAGTGACTTGGTCCATCACATCTGTGCATAGTTACATATTAGACAACTGTCTGTGTTCTGTCTGAAATACTTAAGTCATACAGCTTATGAGGAAACCCAAGGCTATAAATCTGTTAGCAGATTTGATTTAGATTATTTTTTCTTAAAAGTATATAGCTATTATTAAGAAAGCTTGAGATGTAAAATAGGAAGCGAGTTTTTACCCTGTGTGTTATGTGGCAGCTTTGCAGACTAGGACTGTTACTCCCTAGTGGATTACTCTTCCAGTGTCCTCCTTTCTGCTCACGGTTGCTTTCTTCTCCTCTGGACTACCATCTGATGCCAATACGCCGTCTTTCTCTCCTATTACGTGACAGTTTTGTATGTTCTATGTATCATTGTCCTTTTGTGAAGGTAGTCAAAATTGTTTTGTTTGAAGGTTGATGATTCACTTCTGATTATGATTGTTACCATTGATAAGTTTATTTTAGATATACTAGATGACAGCGAATAAACATTTAAATTGTTTTTATTCAAGGAAGGCAAGCACTACTTCAAACCTTGATTTACTCTTTTCCCAGATACAAGTTTTTAGAAATTTTATTTCTTGAGACAGGGTCTCATGTATGCTAAGATGGCCTCAAACTCAAGCTGTAGCTGGGGATGACCTTGAACTGATACCCTGTCTCTATTTCCCAAGTCAGGGATTACAGATGTGTGCCATCACGTCTGGTTTTATGTGGCACTGGGGATTGAACCTAGGATTTTGTGTATACTAGGCAAGTACTCACTTACTGAGCTACACAATTTAAAAAAAGAACAAAACTCTAGACAGTACATAATATTTCAGAGGATACCCTTAAATCATTGTAGTGATTATCCATTGCTGTGTCTAATCCCTTCAAAAGTTGGCTGCTTAAAATAGCAATGTCCAATTGTTTTTGGTAGTGAAGAATGGGAATTGACTTGGCTGGATGCCTCTGCTGATGTCTTTCATAAATCTGTCTTCTACTTGCTGAGTCAGGCCTACAGTCTCATCTGAAGGCTCACTTGGGGGAGAACCCACAGCCCTGCTTGCCTGTGTACCCATAAGCAAGGAGCCTTTAGTTTCTTGTAGTTGTGCTGTGGGCATCAGTTCCTCACTGCTTGTGAGCTGGAAAACTCCTTAGCTTCCTGTGACATGTACTTTATCACAGTGTGAACAAAATAAAAGTCACAATTTCTTTGTAACCCAGTCTTGAAAATGATATCCTGTAACATTTACTGTGTTCTGGTTATTGGAAGCAAGTCATTAGCTTCTTCCCGCATTTGAGGGGAGGAAATTATGTAAAAGGTGTGAAACAGCCAGGTGTGGTGGCGCATGCCTTTGATCCCAGCACTCGGAGGCAGAGGCAGGCGGATCCTCTGTGAGTTCGAGGCCAGCCTGGTCTACAGAGTGGGTTCCACTTCTTTTAATTAAAAAA
>NW_008342851.1:954515-992289 GCF_000622305.1 Nannospalax galili
GGCTGAGATCATGGTATACTATGAAATACTTTGGAATTGATTTATTGGTGACAAGCAGTCACTGTACATTAAAAAAATTATTTTATGTGAAAAAAAAAGGTGTGAAACAAAGAGGCAGTTCCTGGGGCTGTATTGGTGATTGCCCAGCACAGTTACACAGGTGTTGTGTGCCAGCACCCTGTAAAAGTATTCTTATTTTGCAGATTAGAAAATGAAGGATTGAAAAGGTTAATTTGTTGCAAGGCCAGAACACTAGAATACAATGCAGTGTGTTCAGCTGCTTGCCTTCTCCATCCCAGAATGCAATTTGAAATGCTGAGGTCAGAGCAAGTGCCAAGGTGTGAGCTCAAAAAGTTTGTTGTAGGGGCTGGAGAGATGGGTCAGCAGTTAAGAGCACTGACTGCTCTTGCAGAGGACCCAGGTTCGATTCCCAGCACCCACATGGCAGCTATGAGCCGTCCTTAACTCCAGTTCCAGGGGAATCTGATGCCCTCCTCTGACCTCCGCGGCATTGCAGGACACAGGTGCACTCACATACATGCAGGCAATACACTCATACACATAAAATAAAAATAACAAATAAAATATTTTTAAATGTTTGTTGTAAACCGTACCACCCAGATAGTGCCAGGCTTTCACAGCATGATCAGTCTTTGGCATCTGCAAGTTTTGCATCAGCAGATTTGATCAGTTGCAGGCTAAGAAATATTTTTTTAATATTTTATTTATTATTTTTATTTTATGTGTATGAGTGTATTGCCCGCATGTATGTGAGTGCACCGGTGTCGTGCAATGCCGTGGAGGTCAGAAGAGGACTTTGGATTTCCCTGGAACTGGAGTTAAGGATGGTTTATAGCTGCCATGTGGGTGCTGGGAATCGAACCTGGGTCCTCTGCAAGAGCAGTCAGTGCTCTTAACCGCTGAGCCATCTCTCCAGTCCCGAAATTTTTTTTTTTTAAAAGAAAATTGCATCTGTGCTCAACATGTACATCTGTATTTCTTGTCATTACTTTCCAATACAACAACAATTTACATAGCATTTATACTTTATTAGGTATATGTTATCTAGAGATGATTTAAAGTATACAGGAGAGGGCTGGGAGTGTAGCCCGGTGGTACTTGCATAGCGTGTATGAGCTTCTGGGGTGGATCTCCAACACTGCGACAGTGAATAGAGTATACAGGCAGATTTATGAGGGTTTTATGTAAATACTTCACCATTTTACCTGAGAATCTGCAAATTTGGGTACCTAAGAAAGATCCTAGAACCATTCCCCTCTTGATAATCCCAGAGTGATAGTTGCATTCCATAAATATTTGTACAGAATGAGTGATTAAATGTCAATGGTACCATGACTTCGTTGATTATTCCTATCCCTCTAGTTTGTGTTTATTTCCTTGGCAGCAAAGTCATAGCATCATGTAACAAACAATTTAAATACTTTGCAATCTTAAAAAAGCCATCAACTTGGATTATTTATATTATTCCAACCTGTTTAAAAATGATTGCTTTACATTGCCTGAGTCTTATGACTAAAGTAATATAGCTTGTCAGCAAAACAGTCATAATTAGAATTTTGCCTTTATTTCAGGAAACAGTGTAAAGAACAATATGATGACTTCCCATTTATCTACCTAAATGCCTGTGCTGCCTAGTAAATAAATTGCAACCTTTAATGTAAGCTGAGAGATATCAACATAGTTTTCCTTTATTATTATTTTTAATAGCAGTTCTTTGGTCATACCATTGCTATTTTTCTTTTAATGATATACTTGACTTTGGGAATTATCTTTGGAGTTGAAGCATGAATCAATATTACCTTTAACTTTCTTTAGATTTTTTTTTTATATCAGGGGAAAATTGCTTGTTCTACTTAAGGCAAGCACTATTATTGCTTTTCCACTAAACCCTACTCTAGATCACTTAAATTAATGTGACCTTAAGCTTTGCAAAGCTAATGTGGATCCTGCTGCCTTTGAAAAGCCAGTGACTGTTCTTTTTTCACACCTATAGGGAGTAATGCATATAGCAACCCTTGATGTCATAGGTAGTCCAAAGGGACCAAACTGTGCTAGGTCTCTAGTAGGTCTGAGTAGTTCATTTGTGTCATCTACTTAGCCTTTTTGCTATTTTGAGGCAGGATCCTACTCTGTAGGCCAGATTGGCCTCCAAATCATGGCGATTCTTCTGCCTCAGCTTCCCAACTGCTGGGATTGCAGTCATGAGCTACCATGCCGAGGTATCACTTAGCTATTATTAATCATTGGCCACTGAAAATTCCATATGGTCTTTATCTCCTAGGGCATAGTAATATACATTGATCTGACATAAACAATGCATATGAATTTTCATTCACACTGAAATCTTACCACTTCTCATTGTTTTTCTTTTTGTCTAATCAAGAGGGGCAAGTTGTAGGAACTTGGAGCCTTCAGTTCTCATTATTAACATCTACCCACTATTGGTACCCTCATGATCACCACATCTCTATGAGTCTCATTGTCTCCAATTTTCTTTGTCACCTCATGATTCTTATTACTGCTAGGCCAGCTTTCTCTCTCAGTGTGAACACAGTTCTCTCCACCAAGCCTGTGGTGGCTTTAGACTGCTATGCTGTCCAGTGTAAACTCTTTAGTTTTACTCTCAAGGTTCTTTACAATCTATCCTCTGTCATGTTACCCAGGTGGCTCTCCATCTTGCAGCATGAGTTGTACCCATGTCTCTTCTGCCTAGGCTAGGGTATTCACAAATGGTCACATATGCTGGGCCAGTTTCTTCACATTGACAAAAGCTGTTGGAACTCCTTTCCAGCTCTAACTTAACTAGTCTATCAGAACTGATTTATCTTCCAATAACTGTGGCCCTTCCTCTCATTCTTCACTGGTGCTTGGAATCTATACCATACCTTTTTGCACTTGTGCATTCTGTAACAATGTGCCATATTTTTCTTTGCATGTGTGGATGCATGTTCATGTGTTTGGATGTATGTATGTGTATGTGGCTGCACATGCATGTGTGTGTATATGTGGTCTTCCTCAGAAATGCCACCCAACTCTTTTGAGACAGAGCTTTTTATTAGTTTGAAGCTCACCAATTAGGCTAGCCGGCTAGTGAGCTCCAAGGATCTACCTGTCTTTGCTTCTCCATTGCTGGGATGGTACACACATGCTACCATGCTCAGCAGTTTGTTTGTTTTTTTTCCTGGAGTTCTGGGAATTGAACCTAGATCCTCATGCTTGCAAGGCCAGCACTTTACCAACAGATCCATTCTCCAGCTCCAGTATGTTCTATTTCCCTCAATAATATCATCAGCTTCTTAAAGAAGGATCTTGTTTATCACTGTTTTTCTCATAGAGCCTGGCATGGTACAGAACCATGTAAGATTCTATTGATTTATTCAACAGATACATGTTGAATATTTGTTTTGTGTTTTTGAGACATAAGAAGAAACATTTGGTTTCCGCTGTTGAATGAATCTAAGTTAATGCCTCCATGGGTTTTAAAGACTGCTTAAAGAGGCAGGCATTAAATACATATTTTCCATAAAGGAAGCTGTGCTGTTAATAAAGAATTGGGGCCTTAGATAGGATGGATATAGGACCCATCTGAGAGGTAATGTTTAAGAAAGTCCTGATACTAGAAGTGTGAGTGTGAAAAATAGGGCAGGTACTGGAAGATTCTCTACTGGGTATCTGGAAGGGAAGGTCATGCCTATCAAACATCTCACACCCTTGATCTTTTCTTATGAGACAAGGCAATGGTGGTTGGATCTGAAGGGCTATAGTTGCTGTGGAGTAGAGATAGTAGAGAGCTCTCTCTTGTCTTAATTAGAGGGTTGGTGGCCCATGGAGTAATCACAGATGTGAGTGGAAGATCTGAAAGGTGGGGACAGAGCTTCAGAGGTTTCCATCTTGTGATGCTTGACTGGGAGAAGGGATGAGGAGATGGGGAGGGTTCAGGTAGAGACAGTATGTAGGAGACAATAGAAAGCTTAACTATAACCAAATGTTACTGAGCACAGATTAAGAAGAAAGGATAGAATTGAGGTATAGGAGAAAGAACAGTTTAGCTGCCGTGTTGATAAAACCTTTTTATAGGACAATTAAACATTTTTTTTCTCTTTATCAGTAGGTGGCTATATTTAAAATTACGTTCTCATGACTTTAAAGCAGGAAACAAAATTCAGCTCAAAGATGAGAAAAATACACAAAATTAGATGTGGAAATTCTGGGTTGGTGGGATGTGCTGTTTTGTGATTATGTTTTTTTAGTGGTCAGAAAGTGAATCCATCATGATTTTTTTTCTAAAGTATATTTTTGTTTTTAATGAATGGAGCCATAGAACATGACAAGTTTTCTCTCTCAACTGTACACCTCTAACGATATCATTTAAAAAGAGAATTTCTGAATAGATTCAGTTTTATAAACTCACATTGAAATTGTGGGTTTTGATGAAAATCTACAGAAAAAAAGAGCAAAAAAAAGAAAAAAAAATCTGTAGAACACGTTCCAGTTATGTTTGTTTCCAGATTGATAATAGCTAATATTTACTGAGTTCCTAACAAAATGCCAGGTACTGAGCCTTGTGTTCATTTTTTGCTATAACTATAGTCACAAATAGTAATTATAGAGTAAACATTACTTCCCACCTGTTATTGTGATTGGAATCTGAGTGCTCTGTTGTATAATGCTGCATAAGTCTTAGTGTTAAGGTTTGATACTTTATTATTAAAAGATGACTATGTATTGAAAAACTAAAATTTGGGGACTGGGATGATGGCTCAGTCAGTAATATGCTAGCTGTGCAAGTGGGAGAACCTGGGTCCAGATCCCTAGCACTCATTTGGAAAAGATAGGCAGGTGGCACATGCCTGTAATTGCAGTACCAGAGAACTAAAGATGGGGAGATTTCTGAGGTTTGCTAGCCAGCCAGTCTCAGTGAGCTATAGGCTAAGTGAGAGACTCTGTCTTTAAAAATAAGGCAGAGAGTAGTTGAGGAAACCATCCAGTGTTGGCCTTTGGCCCCCAAATACATGTGCCCCCCCCCACAAGCACACACATGAACGTGTACACAAACATACACACATGTTGGCCTTTGGCCCCCAAATGTGCCCCCCCCCACAAGCACACACATGAACGTGTACACAAACATACACACTAAAATTTAAGAACATAGAATTTTCACAGAGTAGTTTAAGCATTTTGTAGCAATTTTATGAACAGGGAAATAAACGTGCTCATTGTGTTGGTGGTGGCAGAGCCAGAGTAAGAACCCAGGGGTAACAGAAAAAGGCATAGAATCGGGTGTAGAAGATGAAAGTGAACAGAAAGAGCAGTTGTGTTTGGGAAGCTAAGAGAGTCCATTTCTGGGAGTGGATTTATCAGAGTCCAGTGATCTTGATGCAAGGCAATCTTTTGCCTCAAGTTCTTTTCTTCTTTTGCATAAAACCAATCTCTGATGAGGGCCAGCTTGCTCTGCAGTAAATAAGCATGTCTGGGATGCTCCAAAGAGAGAATAAAAAGATAGCAGTCTGCATCAAGAAGCACTCAGAGCCTCCTCTCTCTCTAAGAGTTTGCATTCCAATTTAGAAAACAAGACACACCACTCTGTAATTGTTCTGCACTTACTCATGCAGTGTGAGGTGTGTGTGTGCTAACACTCATGCTGTGGGAATTGGCTCATTAATAAACAGGCCAATCCTGCTGAAGTGTGGTAGGTAGCCCCTATTCCGAGTGTAAAGAATGACATGATGTAGAGCTTTTAATGTGTTAAAGTGAAAAAAGAAATGAAATCCACAAGCCATTAGCAGTAAGTCTCCTTTTGACATTTTTTTTAACTTGGTAAGAAATTATTAAAAATTTAGGCCCTTAGAAATCTAATGACTTTGAAAACTCAACAGTGGTATCTGGAAGTTGGAAACAGAACCTTGAAGGAGATGAACCAAGATGCTTGTAATAAAAATAAATGGAGGTAGGCTACTCTCTAGAGGAGGAAAGGAAGATGCACAGAAGCCAAAGGCACTGTGAGACATCCTGCAGAGGGTCTGTGTAAGGGGAAGACCCTTTGCTTTCTAGTGGTCTTGATAATAGACTGACTACTGTGTATCAAATATTGCTCAGAGTTCGAATTTGCTTTAGATACCTCTGAGATAATGTAAGTGTGGTCTGTATGTAAGATCTGTTTTCTCTAGCATATTTTCCTTAGAAATTGCCTGTTTGCCTGCTCATGAGGCTGGGGATGTTGTTCAATTTTGTCCCATTAAATTCTACATTTAACCCTTTTCCATTTATTCAGTAATTGAAATAGCTTCCCAGGGTATGTTAACTCTGCTTAACAGTGGAAAATAAGCTGGTGTGTATCACCCATCAGTCCCAGGGTTATCTGGCTTTTTGTAATTGGGGAAGAAGAAGCATTGAGAATATTGATCAGAAGACAGTGTGGGCGGGACTCTAGATTAGATTAAAGAAACTGTGATAACCTTGCTTGATTAGGTTCACTGGTTTTTCCTTGCAGTTGAGAGACCATTCTACGGTGACTTGCCTTATTTTCCTTTTGCATGGCAAGCACACCTTCTTACTGATATGACTTGCTTTTATGATAAAGAATACCTCCCACTTCTAAAGTACTCAAAAATGTTAGGCTCACATATATTTTATAAATTACTAAATGAAATATTTTCTTTCTCTAGTGCCTTGGCAAGGAAAAAAATGCCTTTGTTTATACCTGGGAGATAAAATTCTTGGGTATATAATGCATGTAAGTTTAAATATTGGGCATATTGGTTTCATTTTTTTCCCAAACAAAATTGTGTTTTGAGAGCCCATATGTCTTACTTTGCCCCATAGTATCAAATCTCTCTCTCTTTCATCTGTTTATTTATTTTTGCAGTTATAGAGCAAATATTTACCATATTTTGAGAAGATTCAATAAAAGTAAGAAACATAAAAGAAAAATGTTTGTTCCAGAGATTTTATAAATTATTTGTATTTCATAGACTGCTGATCGGGTGAATAAAATATCTGTCTTTGCTTCCTATTAATGACCAAATCCAGTGACCATTTATCGTTGTTTGGGTATTTGGATGTCCAGCCTAAATCAACAGCCTACCTAGTTTACTGGGTGACAAGCACAGATAAAAATTATTGTTTTAACAGAGGATGCTGTCTTATCACCAAGGAGAGAGAATATCTTCAGAGTCTTGAATAGTTTAGCAATCTGCAAGCTGATCACAATTGGACAATGCCCAGAGACCCCTTAACAGTCTAATTGTATTCTCATAGAATAAACATAATACTACCTCGAATTGCTTGGAGAAGGAATTGCATATTCTATATTAATATGCTGATATTCTGCTTCCTCCCGATCGAGTAGCAGTATTATTCTTCAGCATTTTACATTGAAAGTAAAATCAGTATTTGTAGTATAATTCCCCATATACATTTCCAGTTAATCGGATTTTGCTTCTCTAAATGTATGGTCCCGAATCAAAGATGCATGTGTGAGCACTGTCAGCAAGGGAAGTTTAATTTCCATTCAGCCTGAGTTCTGCTGCTTTCTCTCAGTTCTTTCTTTCTACTTTACTGCCTGTCATTTTATTTTAACTGTCAAGATGGCTGGAAAATGTGCCTTGGTTACTGATGGTTGTATAGGTTCTTTAGTTCTAATCTAGTGTGATAACATTTAGAAATGGTTTTAAAAATGAAACCCACTTACACAGGACAGAATGTGATAATGCATAAAATAAAGGAAGAAGGTAAAATACTAAAGCATACTTCCTTAAAATCCTTCATGGCGCTCTTCCGGGGTGGCGGGGGGCAGAGAATATGCTGTCCACAAAGTTCCTGACTGTGTGTGTCCATTTATTGAGTGGATACTAGAAAGCAGTGGATGGCCAGTTTGCCTGTTTTCCAGGGCTAGGTGACTTGTTGGTGCTGTTTCAGGAGGAGCTGGCACCTCTGAGGAGAGTGAACGGGGTAGAAAGAACATTAGGAATAGGAATAGAGGAATTCAGGCTTCATGGTTCTGCTTTTAACAATTTTTGTCATGAAGCTACATACATAGGCTACACGCTACATGTGTTTTTAGGCACCGTTGTGAACATACCCTCAATTCTCCAGCTGAGCTTTTTAGATTAGCTTGTCTAGACTAAAAAGGAATGCAGTTCCATTTGTGGGAAAAAAAAAAGAAAAAAAAAAAAGAAGAGTGTCACAAAGACCGGACTATTTCCAACCAAGTTTTATGTAAGCTGAACTGTTAATTATAGAACTGTTGGGGGTTTCCCTCCCCCCTCTTTCCTTTTAAATCAATATCAAATTAAAGCTAAGCAAGTGGGATTGTCAAGGTAACAACTGGCATATAGTCTTTCAAGAAAAACACTATATTGAGAAGAGAGTAAGTTACCTGTGTTGTTGAACTGAACTCCTAGAAAATCTGTATTTTGTAAGATAAGCATTCTGGGCCTGCAGGGTATGGTGGGAAATGTCCAGTCTTTCAGTTAAAACACTTGTCTCTTCAAAGGTGCATTCATTCAGTGACATTTGAATGCCACCCCCCACCCCCCAGGTGCTGGGTGCTGTGTCCTGGTTCAGGGATGCTACAATAAAATTAGTTCTTACAACAGCTGCAAGGCAAGTGGGAAGGTAGCTGGTAACTAACTTCTGGCTGGTAGCTGGGAAGTTAGCAGCAACTGGGGCTTAACATGGCTCATCCAATTTCTAATCTGTGGGCTGTTACTGCTGCACAGTATCCACCTCATCTACCTAATGAGACAAAGAGTATGTGTGTAAGCAATTGCTAAAGTGCATTTCAAATGGAAAGTGATGTGAGTGTCCAGGGTTAAATGATTTCTAGGCCAAATGGTGAGCTAAGCAACTTTTTCCTTTAAACATTCTACTTTAAGACAACTTCGCTTTACGTGTCCCTAATAAGTCATAATTTAGAATCTGACACATTTTTTCTGATATTGGCAATAGAGAACACCATCATTAGATTGTTCAGTCAATTGGAAAACATCGTTTGATTTTTCTTTTCATAGAATCCAGAGATGCAAAGAAGATCTCTGCATGAGGAGTTTGTAGTCAGGAGAGAGTACAAGAGCTTTACCCTCATGACTGTGGTGTGTGATGCTGTGAGCACAAGTTCAAGAAAAGGAGGAGACAGACGTCCTAAAGAGCAGGAGGCATTTCTTTTGGGTCTTCTAGACTCAGTAGTTTTCTGGTAGGGAAGTGGTGGAGGGACTTGGCATGTGGAAGAGAACTTATGAGGTGGGATATACTCTCTACATGGCTTACAAGTGGCATCACCAAGAGATGGCTGTCCCTGAGCACTGACCTCTCTAGTCTCTAAAAACACAGCACAGGGGGTAACAGAGCAGCCATGCCTCATCTGTAGCCCAACCTTGACTTACATAAAGGACTCCTGTGACTATTTAATAAATGGCACTGTGCTATCTGCAGTACCTTGAAATTAGTGACATATACAGCAAAGCTGATGTGAATTTCCTGACCATGAGCTAGAAAACATTGTCCTTGTTGCAAGTCAAAGATTTTACCATGCCTTTGGGTGAGATTTTAATTTTTGAGATTTAACAGTTTTTTGGGTGGTAGCAAAAATTATATATATTATAGATAAACATTATTTATATGCAAATAATTATCTTGCTAATTGCCCAAATAAAAATAATACAATTAAATACTATAATTCAGACTTTTCATTAATGGAGATTGGATTTCCCAACCCTTGAATGATTTTTTTTTCTAGTTAATTTATTTAATTAAAGAATGTGTCTTCTTAAAAGCCTAATTTCTCTTAGCACCAGAAAAATGTAGTCAGCCTCTCAATACTATTGCCTTGCTAAAATGTGAAAAATATTAGCATGCAGTAAAGTTTTATTTTTATAAATACAATGAGTTATTAAGTTTAGGGAGAACACTATAAAAGGCTGTTGTTCCCTTGGGCCCTTCAGTCATCAGTAATGCCTAGCTTGGGACGGGGAGGGGGATGAGATTCAGTGGCAATCTGAACACGGTGGATTTAACCTAGTACAGGCTCTGATTTTTCTCGTGTGAGAAGAAGGCAGCATGCGCAGTCCATGGTTGGTGTTGTACCTGCTGTTCCCTTGTAGAATCTAGGTCCTCTGGGGTCTGCAGTCTGTTGTCCCTCATGGTCTTCAGATGACTGTGCTGATGGTATTGATTGCATCTGCACTGCAGACTTGAGGAGGGGACAGGGTAAAAGACATATTTCTGTTCTTTGCTTGCAACTGTTAAACTCACGTCACTGGTCACTGGCTAGGAATATTTCGTGACCACTCAGCTTCAAAGGAATCCAGGGAATGCAGAGATTTGAAATTTTCTCTTTTGGCCTTGGCACATTGCTTTAAAATATTCCTGGACTCTGCTAGTGAGATACGAAAAAGGCATTTGGTGATCAGCTACAGTGTCTGCTCTAAAACCCAGGCCAACAGCTTTCCAGTATGCCTGTGAGAGCAGTTGCCGCATAAGCTTTGGAGATGATGCAATTAATATTCCATCCAGTGAGAGGAAGACCAAAAAAGAAAATTCAAATGATGCCAAAGTAGACACTTGGACTTGCCCTTAATAACTGGGAAAAGAAAATAGGCTACAGAAAGAGCTTCTTAATATTTTTAGCTGTAGGGTGCATTCCCAACTATTTAGCAATGATTGAATTTCAGGAGGGTAAGGTGGATTTCTGGTCCAAGTTTTTATTTTGAAAGAAATAGGAAAAAAAAGTGATAATACTGTTATATGCTTGTTTTTTTTTTTGTTTGTGTGTGTGTGTGTGTGTGTGTGTGTGTGTGTTCCAAAGTACACTTCTTAGCTACTAACCAAGCCAAAAGGGAGCCTTTTTTTTTTTTTTTAGCGGTAATGATAATTAAAACAAGTAGGTTTGTACCATACTGTTTCTGGTATCTAGTGTACCACTTGGCACTTTACTATTTTCATGGTTTGCTTTTGTTTTTGATTTTGAGATAGGGCCTAACTTTGTAGCCACACTGACCTCAAACTTGAAGTTGTTCTGTCTCAGCCTCTGGAGTGCTGGAATTACAGACATGCACCATCACATGAGATTAACACTTCATATTATTTTAGAGCACCTGATTTGAACCAGACACTCCTCCAGGTTCTGAATGTAAGACAGGGAACAGAGAACTCTGCACTCAGAAGATGCGCTCCAGAGCACTAATTTCTTTACAATCTGATAATTGGGACTATTTACATAAAAACACACTTTAGGCTATTCTGACTACCTTCCATTTTGCTTTTCTGTCTTTGAGAGTGTTGTGGGCTGTATATTAGACATAATAATTAATTGAGCAATAGTCTTCAGTTTCAGAAGCAAAACACAGGCCATCAAATGTTGGAAGAGCAGACTTCTCTTTAGAGTCTGACAAATCATTTCATTTTAAACTCTTCATTTCTCATTTCCGTCATGTAAAAGTACCTTAATCACAGAAGCCCCTTCTTTTCCTAGTTAAATATTGTAATACAGCCAAGGATTTTAGTTTACTTAGGTACTTCTTATTACGCTCAAGAGCACTTGATATTCTGCACTTTGGGTGTGTAAACAGTTTATTTTAAAGTTAAAGGGACAGGGGCATTTTAAAAGAGCTGTGGCTTAGTAATTAGAACACTGAGCATGCTGGATGCTTTTATTGCTTCCATTTGTTTAAAGATAATAAAAAGGAGAAATTGAGAACAAATCTAGGAGGCTATAGATACTTAGCTACAGAATGTGCTTTTTTTTTTTTTTTTTTAAAGGTGATTCCTTGGAGATATTTATTTAGTCAAGGAGTCTTGGATGATTTTGATCTTTGTAGAATCTTGTCCATGATGCCCTCATGCTTGTATTGTATGCTCCTGTGTATGCTTGTGTGCACACATTTTAGTGTCTTAAATATGTCATGATGGTTCAGTGGTTAAGAGCACTAGCACCCACATGGTAGCTAACAACTGTCTGTAACTCTAGTTCCAGGGAATCTGAAGCTCTCTTTTGACCCCTGTGAGCATTGCACAATACAGGTACACTTACGTGCATGCCAGCAATACACTCAGACACATAAAATAAAAATAATGAATAAAATATGTTTAAATGCCATAATAGAAACAGTCCCATCTTCAAACTATTCCTTTTTATGAGTGGCTTTCTTCTGTTCATATAAGTCAGACAGATTCAGATAAATCAATATTCCTTTCTCCCCTCAGTACCTTCCACAGACAGATTAAAATTCCTGTCTCCCTAAGGCTTGAAATCTAGAACTTGATGAAAACCATGATTACTGTTAAGTAGAGAGCTAGAAAGAAGGCTAAGGGCAATTGGAAGTGATACAGGAGTTGCTGTTTTTGTTGGTGAGTTATTAGAAGCCTCTTTGAAAAAGTGACATTTGATGGAAGGGAGGAAGGGAGGGAGTGAGGAAGGAAGGAAGGAAGGACACGCTTGAAACACAGAAAATGCAAAGCCCTGAAACCACAATATGTCAGACTTCAGATGTGCTCAAGGAGCCACTGGGATGACACTGTGTCTGCAGAATAGTGGGCAAGGGACAAGGAAGGAGCAGGTGAGCTCAGAGGGAGGAAGAGGCAGATTTAGTAGGACCCTCTGGGCCAGTTTAAGAATTTTATCTACTAGGCAAAAAACAAAAAACAACCCCCCCAAAAAAACCCAGAGCAATGGATGATGTCAACAAAGGAGTGGATGATATTCTTAGCTCTTAGAACCAAGATTACTGCGGCTACTGTGCTGAGAAGAGATTGTATGAAGTTGAGGGAAAGCAGGAGGAGACTAGCAGGGAAGTGACCGCTGCAGAGGGAAGTGAGTGAGGATGGTGCCAGGGTGGGTGACAGGAGGCATGACGAGCACTTGCATTCTGAATGCATTGACGGATTTGCAGATTCAGGAAACGTAGGATGTGAGAAAGGGAAAAGATGACTCCAGAGTTCCTGGTCTGAGGAGTGAGAGGAGTATGGTCCATTCACCTGTGTATGGAAGGTTGCTTTGGAGAAATGGGTAAAAAGCAGAGGCTTGGTCTTGCACGCATTAATACTTATGAGATAAACATCTATAGATATGTAGTAAGCAATGAGATCTAAGAATCTGAACCTAGGAGGGGGCTAGAAATGCTCATTTAGGAGCCAAGGACATCAAGGAGGTGTAGTATTTTTCTCATTGCAGTGACAATGCTTCACTAAAGGAACTTAAGGAAGGGTTCATTTTGACGCACAGTTTGGAGGTACAGCCCACCATGGTAGTGAAGGTGGGGTGTCAGGAACCTTTGGAGGCTGCTGACATCCAGGAAGCAGAGAGAAGGGAGGGGTACATTGGTGCTCTGTTTGTTTTCTGTGTTTTTTTCTTTTTAAAAGATTTATTTTGCTTTTATTTATGCATATATGTATATGTCTGTGTGTATAGGTGTGTGTGTGTGTGTGTGTGTGTGTGTGTGTGCGTGCTTGTGTGTGCTCCTGGTGACCAGAAGAGTGTGTCATATCTGGAGCTAGAGTTCCAGGTAGTTGTGAGCCTCCCGATGTGGGTTCTAAGAATTGAACTCAGATCCTCTGCAAGAGCAGCAAGCACTCTGAACCACTGAACCATCTCTCCAGCCCCCACTTTTCTTTTTTATTCATTCCTGGCCCCTCATCCGTGGCATGATGCTGACCAGAGTCAGGGTAGGTCTTTCCTGCTCATCTAACCCTCTCTGGAAACACCCTCACAGATGCACCCAGAGGTGTGTTTCCAGAGTGATTGCAGATCTAGTCAGGTTGATAATAACAAACGACCATCACAGGAGGTGTTTAAAGGTGTGAGACCAGATGAAGCCATGAAAGGAGTGTGAGTGTACACAGAGATGAGCAGGGGAAGTAAGACTTCTTCACAAATGGAGAGGAAACTGAAAGCCCCAAATAGAAACGGATGAATGGGGAATTCAGGAAATGGGCACAAACTTTAAAATAACCATCAGTTTCTTCAAGGAATTAAAAGATGCAATTGAGAATTTTAACAGAGAGCAGAAAACTGCAAAAACTAAATGATGCTGTTACAGTCAGAAATGGAAATAATCAAAATAAAGTACTTACAGGATGGTATGGAAGATTAGGCACTTGAAAAGAGCATTAGTTACTGGAAGGTAAGTCAGATGGAAACTTTGAGACTGTGGTGCAAGAAAGAACTGAAGAGATGCTATGACAGACAGGAAAGTTGAATATTCGTGACTCTGTAGTCCAAAGGAAGAGAGAGGGGAAGCAGAACAGAGAGATATTAGAAGAGACAGGGGTTGAGAATTGTCCAAAACCCAAAAGAGGAACAAAAGAATTTGATACATATGTAGAGATACTTCTTTTGAAAAGTTTAGTGGAAAAGGGAATAGAGACATAAGGGATAGCTCCGGGGACCCCTGGATAAGCAACCTTGGAGGGGGCACAATCGCTTGCCCCTCTGTCCTAGTTCTGCAACTTCAAATTCTCTGGTCGCACTGCTTGCTACGTATCTTTATTTGGCTCTTTCATAAGCGTATTATCAAAGTTAATATGCCCTTTCATAGGTAACATTGGCTGGCATCTAGTGGCAAGGATAATGACAACATTCTGCTTAAATGCCCCAAATCTCTTTTTAGCTCTAAATTATGTAATTAATGAGGAAATTAAACCTGATAGTAGGAATATTATTCCTTAGTGTAGAGTATTACTATTGCTTAGTGTATCACTGACCTGGAGCTTACTGTGTCAACCAGGTTGGCCTCAAACTGGTTGCAGTCCAGCCCATCTCCCAAGTGCTAAGATTATAGGCACCTGCTACCATGCTCAGCCAGAGTAGTATTTTAAATTGTATAATTCTCATCTGCATCCTTTTGCTCTAGTGTTATTTGCATATTGAAGCAACATTTCTCATCTGTCCTCTCTTCAATGACCCTCCTCACTGCCCTCCCCAAGACCTATTAAATATGGAGACAGCTGCTTGGTACCCCCTGGAAATGTCTCTTTGGGCAGCATTTAACTATAGAGTCATTGTTAAGAGAGCCAGTGTGGCAGACAGACAGTTGAGGTTTGAATCACATTTTCTTCACTGATTGGATATGGAATTCAGGACAAGATATTTATCCTTTCTGAGACTCAGTTTCCTTACTAGTAAAATGTAGGATAGTATATCACTAGCTACTTTATGATGTCATTAGATGTGTTAGCATTTCCATTGCTATGACAAAATGCCCAAGATAAACAACTTAAAGGATGAGTAATTTATTTTGGCTTACACTTTCAGAGGTTGCAGCCCATGGTTACTTGACTGTGTTGTTTCTGGACCATGAGGCAGAACATCATGGCAAGGAACATGTGACAGAGGGAAGATACTACCTTATAGTGACCAGGAGGGAGAGGGAAAGAGAAGAGGAGGAAGGAAGAGAGGGACAGGTGAAGAGGGTCAGGGTTAGATACTCTCTTCAGAGGCATGCACCCTGGATCTGCTTCCTCCAGCTAGTCCCCCCTCTTAATAATCCATTCAGATATGAACTTAGCAATAAATTAATCCATCAATGAAGTTAGTGCCCAAATGCTTCAGTCACTGCTCAATGGTACCATCAGCCGTGGACCAAGACTTCAACACATGAGGCTTTGTGGGGGACCTTTGATAGCTGAACTATGACAATGGAAATATTTAGTGAGCTAACACATACATTTTCCTAACACAGTACTTACACACACACATGCACACACACACGCACACGCACACACACACATGCACACACACACACACACACACACACACACACACACACACACACTCTAAACAAGTTTCTTCCCACTGTCTCTGGTAGAAGAATAGTTTTCACATTGACCACATATTAGATTCCCATCAGGGCTCTAATACATACAAGTGCCTGGCTTCTACTCCTTGAAATTCTCTTTTAATGGCTCTGGGGTCAGGTCTCTAGACTGATTAACAACATGTTGGGTGTTCTAGTTTGTAGTTAGGGTTGCAGTGGTCCAACTCCACCATCTAACACATCCTGCCCTCAAGAATTTTGTGCTTGCCTTAAGTTGTGCTGCCCTCAAGAATTTTGTGCTTGCCAAGACTGTCTTACAAATGCACCTTTGATGGAGCCTTTCAACCTTGATCATACTTTATTCTGCATGACTTTGAAAGGTGTGTGAAGGCACCGATGGTTTCTCCAGAGGCCTGACCACCTGGAAAAAGTGCATCACTCTTTTTTTCCAATGTCATATCTGATCATCTATATTCTGCTGTATGATTCTCTGTTATGAAAACTCCAGTGTGGGAGAAATTGCACAAATCACACCAAATGAATTGTGTGGTATGCCAAAAACAAAATGGAATATTCATTCCCTCACATTTGCTTTTTATGTGACTTAAAATGTATAGCCTTTGGGACAGTTGTTATCACACTGACTGCAGCCTCAAAAGAAAAGCTAATTTAGTAGAGAAATTGGCTGAGTGTCTCAGCTGATAGAAATAAACATGAAACCACTTTAGTGTCTCTTCTTTTCAAGGGCTGCTGTTTTCCCATAAAATTTACAAGCCCACAGATTGATGCAGAAGTCCCTATAACTCATGTGGCTGAGACTTTATAATTTTAAATAGTATTTCCCCATAAATTAATAGCACCAAGAAATGTGAGGCCGTTTTCAAATCACAGCATGCAAATGAAATTTCAGAATAAACTTTTGGCATAGCTAGTAGAAGAGCCAGATGAGTAAACCGATATTTATAATGAAGTGCGGCAAAAGCAAGCGTAGGAAAAAGCACTGGGTCAGGTTAGTTAATGGGGGCTTGTGGGAAAGAGGCAACAGGTAGGGAGAAAGGTAGCTTCAGTGTGAGTCCAGAAGTCTAGAAGTCAGGGTGGAGCTGGAGAGAGGCTAGCACTGGCTTTTGGATTTAGGGGAGAGTTTATGTTGGGGGTTATGAAAAAGTGAAGTCCGAGGAGGTTTGACCTAACTTTATCTTGTGCAATGATCCACAGCGCCCATTTTGCTCAGCAAAGCGAACTTGTTTAGAAGTTGCATGTATTGTCCTCCAACCTACTGTTAAGACATGATAGAAGGAGTGATGCAAGGTTAGGGAATGTTGTAAGAAAGGTATACAGGCCTTTGATTCATCCCTTGCCCTCCTTTCGGGTGGCTTTTCCTTTGTACCTAGCTCATTTCTTCACGGAGAAAGACACTTGGCTCTCCACAGCCGTGAGTTGCATGTATTTCGATTCAACCAACTGCATATTGAAAACATTTGGAAAACAGTCTGTTGAATAGTCTCTGTTTTTTTTTTTTTCCCTTGTTGTCCCCTAAGTAATCCAGTATTAAAACTATGCAGTGTTTACTATGTTGCTTTAGGTGTTATAAGTAGTCTAGAGGTGATTTTGGAACACATTTTTGGCATCACTGGTAGGAGGGCCAGATGAGTGAACATTTATAGTGAAGTGCAGCAAGAGCTGGGTAAGAATCAGTGTTGCTTTGTGTGAACACTGGGATGACTAGCTGAGGAGTGTGGTGTGTATGTTTTATGCAAACACTACATTGTTTTAAATGAAGAACTTTACCATCATTGGATTTTTTTTCTTTGTGAGTGATCCTGGGACCAAGCCCTCATGGACCCAGGGGGACTTTAATGGATTATACTAAATATGCCATAGCTATCTGTATCTTGTTCCCCTGGGGGAAACAGCTTTTGTTTTGTTTTCAGTTATTTTTTCATGAAATCCAATCTAATCTTTGCTGTATGATGACTTTTGCATATCATTTCAGTTGACCCTTGACCCCTGCTTGCCTCTCATCTCTTGTGACCTGTACTAGACGTCCAAGTGCTTCACAGTAGCATTATCTAATAATAACACCCAGGCCCAGTTACAAGTGCTGAGACATGGTTTAACTCTAGGCGTCTCCTAAGTTACCCTCTGTCCTTCCTGCTGAGTTCCTGCCTCATTGCTTTACCACTGCCAGGGACTTCTTTGTTTTATTGCAGACAGATGGAAATTTCAGGAGCGTGACCTATTTGCTTCAAACTTTAGTTTTTGGAATGCATTGTTGTTACTAAGAGCGTCTTCAAAAATAATTGATTTTTTTTGTTTGCCAGTAAATGATGATTGCATTGCTATTTATGTTGTCAAAATGTAGTTCATTTTCATGTATTCATCCTAAGTTAGAAGTGTTCAGGACCAGCTCCATTCTTTGTCAACAGTGAGATGAACATTCTTTAAAAATTGCTTTTTGATTGGGCTAGAGTGATGGCTCAGCGATTAAAAGCACTGACTGCTCTTGCAGAGGACCTGGGTTCAATTCCCAGCACCCACATGGCGGCTACAAACCATCCTTAACTCCAGTTCCAGGGGAATCTGAAGCCCTCTTCTGACCTGCGGCATTGCACGACCCGGGTTCATTCACATATATGCAGGCAATACACTCATGAACATAAAATAAAAAATAATAAATAAAATATTTTTTAAAAAATTGCTTTTTGAGTTGGCTAACAACTAGTGATTTAAATTTTTCTTCACACTTTGAACTTTAGATTGTGTGTTTTATTAAATCCTTTCCTGTTCGCTATTAAGGGAAATCTTCCTCTCAAATTTCAAGAAGGAAGCATTCCCATGGGAGCAGTGAGTTGGCCCATGACTCTATACCACATGCCAGACCACAGGGTGAAATCAAGTTTTGCTAATTTGGAACAGTTTTGACTTACAATGATAAAAATCTAAGATACAAAGATGTAATTAGAGTTATAAATTCCATCTTTGGCTCTGCATTCTTCACTTAGGCAAAAATGTCCATGGTCAGGAAACAATGTAGTTAAACTATAATGTTTAGTTAATTTTGTGCAGAATTTATTTTTATCCCGAGAAAGTTTCATTCATCCCCTTTTGAGAGTTAGTCTCTCATCTGCTTATTACCTGCTTAGACATGTCAGTCTCAGGCTATCTTTCTACTTTTAAGAAAGGCTTATAAATAGTGGCTTTTCTATCTAGTTGGTAATTTGTGCCTGTGATGATTAACCTCCACTGTCAACTTGATGGGATTTGGAATCATCTGGGAGATACACCTCTGGGTTTGTCTGTGACTGAATTTCCAGAGAGGCTTGCCTGAGGTGAGAAAACCCACTCTGAATGCGGGTGATATTATCCCATGGACTAGGATCCTGGACTAAATAAAAAGGGGGAAAAAGGTCAAAATGAGCTGAGACCAGCATTCATGTCTCTCCACCTCCTGACTGGAGGCATCAGAACCAGCAGCCCTTGCTCCCACCACCACACTAGAGCTGATCTTGCTGCTGAGCTTCCCCCACCGTGATGGACTGCACCCTCAAACTGTGCACCCACATAAACCCTTCCCTTTTTAAATTGCTTTTGTATGGTATCTTGTTCCAGAAATGGGTTAGGTAATTAAGACAGTGCTTGTGTTAAGAAGGGCTAGAGGAGTTATGGGGAATTAAAGGGATAGTAACAGTATCAATCCCAAGACGGTGTGAAATCTAAATATTATTTCATGTCACATTCTGTGCTTGACACAGGGTACATACTGAAATGCTTACTACCTGATTTCTATAATTTTAAGGGAATCCACAGGATATCAGACTTGCTGTCTTAGGTAAACCACCTGTGTTTATAAAATATAATTGGTTTAATAATTAAAGGTACTAGAAAGAAGCCAGAAAAGGGAGGAAACCTAGCCTTGAATCTGATTGACACCTGCTGGTTGCTTGGATGCTGGGAGTGTTAAAACTTCGCAGAGCTGTCCTGCCTTAGAGTTGGGGAATCTGGGTTGAAGAAAAAACATAGGGGACATACCACAAACCAACAAACAGATTCCCCAAAAAGCCCTCAGGAAATGTCCAAAGCTATAGTGGGCAAGGCAAGACTGCAGCATCCACAATGTGTGTTCCTTGTTCTAAACCCCAGCTTAGTGCTTGTGTAATAATTCAGTTAAAGACAGATTGCTGAGAGCCTGAGATTTCCCTTCTGTCCAGCATCTATAATGTCTCAGACTTTCAGGGAAGCTAGTCTTACAGAGATTGAAGCTAACTACTCAGAAGGTCTTGCTGGGTGTGCTTGGGGCTTGGATGCTACCAGAAAACTCACCTAATGAGAGGGCTTTGGGTCATTGGGGGCTTGTGGAACCCTGACTTGCTATTTCTTGCTGTTCGTGTGCTGAGTAGTATGCTGCCTCACCACAGGCCCAGAGTAATAGGGCCAACTGGTCATGGATTGGTCTCTCAAAAATTGAGGCAAAAATGATTTTCCCAGGTATTTTTTTTACAGTGATGAATAGCTAACACAGGGTGCATGGGTAAAGCATGCCAGGCACTGTTTGGGGTTAAACTCAGAGTTGGGGATGGTGGCTGAGGGAGGGGGCTGGTGAAGAGGACATATAAGGAAAGGTAGAGTGCTACTGTGCTGTGCTTGGAGGCTACCCTGACTCAGCAGATGGCGGGACAGCAGGATAGAGTGGAGGCTGGTCAGCACCTGGGAAGAAGAGGCAAGCATGAATTTGGAGCCTCAGCTGAAGTATTTGAAGTGTAGCTCCACAGTCCTACTCTGGAGAAGAGGAAACTACTCGGGGCTTATGAACCCTGCAGAGCCAAGGGGGCTGTTTCTGGGATGAGAGAGCTGGACAGTGGGGAGCACAGAGGGAGAAATTTGCTTTTGGCCTGGGTTACAGGATGTTGGCATTTGAAAGGTGACATTTCACTTGAGCTTTGAATGAGGAATAAGAGTGTGCCAGGAAAAACAGGGACAGAGGCCAAGTATGAGGATAGAGCTGACCTCCCAGACATGAGCTTGAATGTCTGTGCATCACTGAGGGAAAGGGTAAGAGAAGGAGAGGTGAGCTGGGAAGCCAGGCTGCTGCAGGCCTGGCCAGGGAGCCCCAATCCTTTGTTCAGGATTTGGTGGCTTATACTGCAGAATGGGAGTGAGTCCCGGGGAAGGTATGATAATTAACCTTCTGCACTATGTGGTTATAATTTTTGTGAGTCTATTATGGAGAATGACAGTCTCGTGTGTCCTCATCTTATTTAAAAGGAAATATAGGAATAAATGTTCCAAGGTCAAATAGAAATGACTCTTGGAGTTTCTGTTATTTTGGGTGAGTCATTGCTCTTTTGTCCAGTGGTACAAATAACCACTAACTGGCCATGCGTGGGCCTGACTTTTAAGAAACATATAATTAAAATACTTTAATTTTCATCCTGATCAGGACAATTTGCAATAATTCTCTACCCCTCATCTTTGGTTTACTTTTCTCTTGGGTGGATCATTTGTTTCCTTAGTTTGTTATAAATGAGGACTTTGAAAGTCATTTAATTATCTTACCTAGTAAACTTGAACTATATTATCATATTTTGGATAAAAATATGTTAGTTTTCATAGCAGTTTTGGCAGGAGAATTTATCTGAATAGCTATTTTTAGTTAAAGGCATATAGCTAATTATTAGGCAAGAGATATTTGTTTTATTGAGGCTTCTCATTATATCTATTTTGCACTGACTTCCTTATAAAGACAAGGGCAGAGCATACTCTAAAGATGATAAAGGGCTGTGATTATGTGGTCAACTAGAGAAAGGAGGCGTGCTTTTCATTTTTGTTCTTTTGTAATTAAGGGAGTAAGATAAAGATGTTACTTGAAAATTTTTGAACAAATTAAGAATATTACTCTTAGGTTATATGCATAAACATGTGTGTATATGTTTGTATATAAAAATAATAATTATAGAAGAAGTCACAAACTTGAAGGGAGGAACAGGGGAGGAGTTGAAGGGGGAGAGGGAGGATGGAAATGATGTAAATATAGTACTCATGTACGAAGCGCTCAAAAATTTAAAATTGTAAAAAACAAATCAACAAAGTCCCATAAAAATGTTACTCTTATATTGTAGCCTACCTGGAATAATCCTTATTTGTACTTAAAGTATCAATTATTAATAACATTTCCTTTGATTCCAAAGTGTGTTGATTTGGAAAGAAATTACTTTGTTACTTTACCCATATGTAGACATATCCATGTTGCAACTGCTGTTACTTTGTATGTTGCTGTTTAATCTTTGACCACATGCATTGTTTCTTTCTTGTATTTGTTACGATGTTTACATATGCTGTGCCAGTCTTTTTCACCTAGTGCTTGCATTGTTTTCTGTCTTGTTGCATAGTTCTTATATGCTTACATTGCTGCTGTAATCGTTAGGAATGCATTTATTTAAAACAACAATAATGGCTTCAACAGTAAGGAATTTGCCTGTTGCCCTGCGCAAGAAATCTGGAAATAGATGGCCTTAGGTTGGGGTGCCCATTCAGGGATGGGGTCCAGGAGGAATCCTTGCTTAGGTTGTCTTTTTCCTAGTACACTTCCAGGCCTTGCCTCTATACTGCAGTGGGAAGGGAGAAGAAGAGTGCGGGGGAAAGGGTCCCTTGTCTGCTCAGTCCATCCTTTTATACAGATTTCCCTCAAGACTCAGCTAGTAACTTTCTGAGTGTTCCACTCGTCAGAACTGGGTCCCACATTTACTTCTGGGAAATTCTGAGTTGTGATTAGAGGGTGAGAGAAGAAGGAGCAGCACGTCACATTTTTGTAGGTATTCTATCTATGGCATATTATTTTATTTGATCTAGAAGTAAGGTCTTTGGAATAGTAATTTTCTTTCAAGAGTTAATCTCTGTCACACAAATCTCTATAATATTCACAACAGAGTAAGAACTATGAAAAATTTAACTGCACTCCATCCAGCAAGTGTAGTGATCTTATGCAGTGCCCAAGTTCATTTTTGCTTTAATTCTGAAAATAAAGCTAATTGATTCACCAGTTGTTTTAAGAGTGTGTATTACATTAGCCTAGATTGTGTTAAGAATGTCCAAATCTGTAAGTTATTTATGTGATCAAAGTTTGGAAAAAATGCTGTTTAGTTTTAAAAAGAATCTTGTGAAATATCTTACATTGGCAAACTGACTTTAATGTCTCCAATTTCTAGCAGAGTTAGAAACTCACCAAAAATGTTCATGAATATTCTAATTCTTTCAAATTCTTTTAAGTTTTGATTTTGTTTCATTTAAATGAAGAGTGTATGTATGCAATATCTGGCCTGCTGTGAGTAAACCACGTTCAGTCAATGAGAATATAAAGTAAAATACCATTGACTTTTTCTTGTATGTGTACATGAGTTTGGCTTGTTAGGCCTACCCTGTTCCTACTGTGTCCATGCATAACCTCCTTTGCCCACAAAGAAAATCTGCCCCTAGGTATTGACTCTAAGGAAGTATTATCTTAATTTTCTAAGTTGAAAGTTTGTTAAATGACATGTCCTTCCTGTGTCCCTCCTTCTCCTTTTATCCCACAGTCAATTTTTATTCTCCTTCCATTTCCCATGGGCAATTATTTTAACTTACACTCTTTTATTTGAATGAGCTGCTGCACTAACAATACTGATTTAATGTATTTATGTATGATGTTCTACATTTTATATTGCTTACAGTTGTATTATGACAGGGTTTTACATTCATCTTTCATTAGTGTAAACAAGTGATCATCTACATGAAACTATATCTTGAGGTTTTATGAGTAAACACTGAAAAATTATGTTATAGTGCATGTTTCCAAGATGACACAGCACATGAAATTTGTGAAATGGAAAACTTTATCTGTTCAACTTTGTCTCTCCAGAGAAGAACTTAGATAAATAATGTGAAAGTTAAAACTTATCAAGAATGTAGTTATTCATTGAGTCATAAACTCTGATGTTTCCTTAAAAATAAGAATAAATAGACTGCATGGGAATTTTGAGAGTCTAATCTTTGGCAGGATGACATGGAATTAAATGTTTTACTGACTTATTTATTGGCTAGGCCAAAGTGTAATGACTAAGTTTTGCTGGCGGAGGAGAGGAAACAGGTCTTGAGATGGTCATTGCCTTCCTTTGTACCTGTTCAGTTTGTTGTGAGAGTTTCTGGGTTCCTGTAGGCAAAGCCTGCTTAGTTATTGATAGGAGCAAGCCTGGGCACAGAACACTACTTCTTGGAGCATCTGGATAGGTTAGAGAGAAGGAAAACTACTCAATGTGTGACTTGATTTTTCTTATTTGTTAAAGAGAATGAATGATAAGCTGAGTGGGAAGACAGAGAATCTTGGAAAGAGGAATTAGAAACCTAGGACTCCTGAAAAGGTTCATCAGAAGCACCTTTCATCTCAATGAGTTCAGATTCTTTGTTTTGGATGATCTGTATCCCAGTGTCCTGAGAAAACCTGTAGGTGGAATGCTGAATGGACAGCCAGCCAGGCTTTTAGAACTGGAGTGTGAATACTAGTTGTGTTAAATTTTCAAAGGGGCTGAAATGTGGGCTTCTGCCAAAGAAGGACTCCGACCTGGGTTCTAAATTGAGTATCCAGTTGATTGTGAAGCAGTTAACAGTTGCCAACATCTGAAACCTCCTCCGAGTGACTTAAACATAGCTAGGTGTTATTAGATGGATACTGGGTAACTTGACAAAAAGACCACAGGGCCAGTCATTGGCTCTCAGATAGGCCACACAGCTCAGAACAAGCCAGCATATGTTGAAGGAATGGAACTTCTGTGAAGCTGCCCATGGAGCCACCCCTGTTGGGTGTTCAGTGCTCTTCCTCCTGTATGCATGCTAAATTGCCCCATGCCCTTCACCCCGAACCCAGGGTCCTCAGTGGGCATGACTGTTTGCTACATTTCTCCATGCTTGAGCTGCCTGGGTTTTGGAAGACTGCCTGTATATTTGCCTTCCTAGTAAAAAGCAAAGATCTCTTACCCCACCATCTCTCTCATGGGTAGAACCCTCAGACTTAGGAAGGCTGCTCAGAAGCTGAACAGTCAAAAGGATGGTAGATGTTTACTGCAGTGGTCATAAGAAAGGAAGAGTTTTCCATTGGGAGCCAGTGTGGCAAACTGTGGCCATTCCCACCAGATGAAGCTCATCCTTTCTCATAGGATTCTTCAGTTAGTAAATGGTACAAAAATTATTATTCTGAATTTTAGAAAGACCTTTGCTAAACTCCCCCACAAGTCATAACTGATTGAACATTTGAACCCAAAGAAAGCTGGATATGTGTGTGATGCCTTGAAGCATTTCGAGGGAGGAATCCTGCCTCCTTAATGAACTGGCCAAACACATCCGGGGTGGGCTCATCAGATCTGTTTTGAAGTAAACCTGGAAGGGTTAGTGAGGGTGCTGATGAAAAGAATTAGGATCCAAAAGATCCTGGACTTTGAACAAAGAACTGAATTTAATAGAGAACAAATATTACATCTTGTTTAGAAAGAACAGCTGCATCTATGTGATGAATAAAGAAATGGCCACTTAGAGGCGGTACATGTGAAAATGCCTATAACATTTCAATATTTATAGAAGAAAGACACTCCAATGGTGATCTTATCGTATGCTGGTGGAAATTATGGGCGTGCGGGGATCTCGGGGCACCAGCTGCTGGGCGTGGCGCCGGTCTCCCACACGTCGCTGGAGTGTGTCGGGTCCCGCGGGCTGCATCTGCTGTTCAGGCCCCTGGCTCTCCGCCGCTTGTCGTGGGTCTCTGCTACCGGAGCTGGCGACTCTAGGACCACTGTCAGCTGCCCGGTCGGGTTCCGTTTCAATTTCCACCATGCACACTCTCTCTCTCTCTCTAAGTTCGAGACCTGTTGGCCACCAGGTTACGAGGGGAGGTGCGAGAAACGGCGAAAGTAGGGTCTTCGTGAGTCAATGACGGAAGGATAGCCCCCCCCTCCCCTCCCCGAGACTGGATCACAGGATTTAGTGTTACAGCTTCAGACAAGTGACTCAGCTCAGATCTCAGCTCCAGCTCACGCTTTATTGGGGTAAAACTAGGACTATTTATAGTGTGGAGACAGTAGAAGAAGCCTTAGCTGATAGGTACTCCTGGAATGCTTCATTTACATAGGGCGGTGGGCTTCTATCAGGCTATCAGACAACGCCTGATTAAAACCTGGTAGCTCCTGTGCCGGAGGGCATGTATCTTGTGACGGGCATTTCAAAAGTAAGTCAGGGAGGAGAGCAGAAGGTGCCCCGCTGAGAAGAGGAGTCTCCCCATTCACGCGGAGCCAGCTTGTGGCTATCCGGACATGGGGAGACTGCTACCCTAAACAGCAGGGGTCCCCAACAGAAATAAAGTGTCTAACACAAGGTAGATATCTGTCCTAATCTAGTTTGTGTAGTTCAGATGACACATGGAATATTCATGAACTTTGAACACACTGAGAACTGGAGATGTGGCAGCTCTCTGCAAGTATAGGCAGGTGTCTTGAAGCAGGAGTAAGTGGTGGCATGTCCATGGGGTGAAGAGCTAGAAGCAGCAGATGTCAGTTGCAAAGAGATGGGGCTCCAGTACCAAAAGCTGGCTGAACCTAGAAGGAAAGTAGAAAGTGGCATGTCATTTATGACCACTAGTGTGACCAGTTAGGCCACTGGGGGAAATTCAAACATTTCATGAGTATTTTTGCCCAAATTAATTTCACAGGTTTTTCAGACTCCCTGAATGACAGATGACGTTCCCCTAAGGTTCTTTTCCTCACCAGGCAACTGAAAATTTTAATGTCTGTATCAGGCTGGCGGAAGACAGAACAGTTTTCAGGCCTGGGAATATTAATTCATCATAAAGCTGTAAGGGGAGGCCTTAATAAAGAGCAACATGGGACGATAAATATTTGATTTGAAAAGATGGGATCATAAGCCAATCAGCCAAACACTTGCTGAAGGAAGATTTTTCTTAATTGGCACCAGGCTGTCAAAACACAAATTGTGGATTTTTAGAAGGCTTGTTTGTTTCCCTGGCATGTTAAAGGGGTTTTATTTCAGGCTTATTTTTAACCTTAAGATGTTACAATTGCCTGGCTTATCAAGTTGATTACAAAGGTAACTGTTAGGGGAATTTAACTTGCCAGAGTCCTAGAGAAGTCTCTTTAATAGTTTAGAAAACATAAAGAAGTTGTAAAATAATAGTTCTCTCAAGAAAATTACATATTGATTCATCATTCAGTACTGGGATTTGGGCTAACAGGCCCAATGTTGGGTTATGTTTGTTCATAAAACATATCCCTTTTGAAGGTCATCAAGCAAGAGGCTGACTTTTCAGGCTTTGAAAAATTTGAGCCTGCATCACCACTATCCTACTTAATGGACATTTATACAATGCCTTCTGCAAACCATTATTCCCTCTAAGGAGAGTTCTGGCACAAATGTCCTGCATGGAAATTAAAAGTTTAAAGAGTGGTGGTTTCAAGGTTTTTGACCTTTACGGTACAAACAATTGCGTGTGTCTTCCCCAGCAATCATATTTATTGCGAGAGATTAACATAAAAGTAGTTATCTTGCAGCATGATTTGAAAATTACAGCCTTGTAAAGGATCCCCAAGTTCCAAAGCTGGAAGCTTGCAGTCGCTAGAAATGGCACTGTAAAAGTCTGTGCTGATCTTGGGACTAATTTCATTCCTTTGGCATTTTCTTTTCCTCACTCTCTAACCTCTCTTTGAGTTTATCGTTCTGGGACAATGAAAGACTGTCTAAGGATCAACATTGCCAGCCAGCCATTTTGAATTGTTCAAGGTTTATTCACTTGTTCATTTATTAAAATACTGATCAGCTATGTTTATTGAGTGCCTACTGTGTGTTAGGGTAACCATGACAATTAAAAAAGAGTACCACTTTTCTAGCTATGGGGCTAGTAGGAAAGATGAAAAATAAACCCGGAGTGTATTGGGGATATTCAAAGAAAAAGTGTGTGCTTGGGGAGATGCTCCTATGGAATTCATGTTGGAGCCCAGTCTGGAAAATGTGCAGAAAACAGACCCAGGACAGAGAGAGAGAGAGACTGTAAATCTGCAGGAGGAGAGGGTGTGGGTCTGGCAATGCCTTTGGAAAACTTGGAGTTGAAACCTCAGGGAAGAGGTCTTGCTGTGTTATATCAGAATCAGTTGAAGAACTTACTGAAAATGCAGGTTCCTGAGAGCCAACTCTGCTACTTTCCCCAAGATGATTTTCTGGTGGTGTGTATTAGCCAGCTTTTCATTACTTTAATAAAATGCCCTGGACAAGGTATTCTATAAAGAAAGATCTTATCTTGACTCGGGGTTCTAGGGGTGTAAGGTACAAACAACATGGCACAGGTTCTGGTGAGGGTACCTCAGGGCTGTGTCCAATCATGGCAGGAACATGAGTAGATGGGTCTAAAGCCACATGGAGTCAATCATGGGGACTCGACCTTAGTGTCCTAGTCTAATCATTTCTCAAATATCTTACTTCTACCAGAAACCAAGGAGGTGCATCCCCACCCCACTTGGCCACATCCAATTGCTTGCTACCTTTGATCAATTCTATCCTCAAAATGCTACTGAGCTCTGCCCCCTCCTTTCCAACCCCCACAACAGCTTTGATCTGTCCTGATGTCTCTGCTGTGGTGGTGGCCCTGGGAAGGTGTGGGCTCCCAGATGCTGCTGTGCTTTGCCTTCTCTGGTTTTCCTTCCTGAGCAGAGAAGTAGGAACTGTGGACTGCCCTATGTGCAAACTCTGGAGGAATCTCCTCTTCCTCATTGCCAACCCCTCTTCCTTTACCACTACTTACTTCCCATAAATTTGAAATGTCCCTGCTGCATGGAAAACTGTTCAATTTTTCCACTCCAGAGATTCTGAGAGGGAGACAGCTGCAGGCTTCTAGCAGGTGCAGGCTTGGGCTCCCCAGTTTTGAATGAACTGTGCTTCTGAACCTACATGCTTCCTGCATGTCTTCTGCAGCAGTCATGTGTGTGCAAGCCTGGGATCTGTCTCTAATCTTGACCAGTGCCAATGGGTTGATGGAATTCACCCTCCTCCCCACTGACTCCTAAGCTCAGTGTAGATGTATTTATAAAATTAAAACTAACATTACTTACCATATTATTTATCTATTATGCCTAAATTTACAAATTTTCTGGGTATAAATTGGCTTCTTACATCCCCTTTCAATAAAGAGGCAAGGAGAACCATGCACCCTGACCTGAGAACCCAGTGTTAATGGACTGGGGCTTCTGATATAAATCTGTAGTAGCTCAGCCAAGTTGGAGGGTTTGTTGGGGAGAGGCTGGGAATACACTTGCTCTGAACCTATGTTCTTTGTAGTTTATTAGTTCCTACCTCCTCCTATACTAGAAGGATGTACCAAATGGAGGCAGAATTTCTTACCGGAGTCACTGTTTTGTAATCTAATTTATTTGGTTGTCTTAGAAGAAAATAAGGGAAGAGGCAAGCTGCACTTGCTAAACCTGCCCCTTTTGTCATTCACTGTCTGTCTGAGTCTCTTTGTCCTCCAAGGTCCCTCCTAACCTCATTGGCAGTCCCCTCTGCACCTGCCTTAAGTGCTCCCTCCCCCAGTAATTAAAGAGGGAATGAGAATGTCAATTCAACTTCTCACTGAGACCTGGAGCTAACCACAGATCTTATTTTAGGGCATGGCCTTTCCCCTCTAGCTTCTTTAAATCCCCTATTAATTCAGATGCTTTATTTACTGAACAAACAAGCCCTGATTTCACAGGGAACAGTGAGCAAGTGCTGCACTGGAAAAAAGAAAAGGCTCTTTGTACGGTCCTGCCCTAGCTGAAGCATGGGAGAGCTTCTGCCCATTTTGCGCACGTGTGCGTGGGTGCGTGCGTGCGTGCATGCGGAAAAAAAAAAGGCACAAATCACTATGCCAAAGCTCACCAGTGTCCTCGGGGTTTTGATGAAAATACTGTTCATACAGTCTGCCAGGATGCTTCTGTTGACACAGAGCAAAGACAGCAGGCAGATCTCTCTGTCTGCAGAGCCCAAGGGAACAGGCTTCCTGCCATGTGGGTCAGTTGGTGACATCCTTCTGGGCAGCAGCCTGAACCTCTAACCTCCCAACACGATGGTGTATGCTTTTGGCTTCCTGGTGACTAGGGTGGAGAATGCATATGATTCCACAAGGTATTAATTCTCAAGCTTGGCCTTACCCTGCCTTTTTTACCTTGGACTATGAATATAGATACAGAAAGTGTTCACTTTGTGATTTTGGGAAATAAGCCTAGATCTCCTGTGAGGTTAACTATCAAAAGCAGATTTCCCAGTGACAGTATTTCATAGGGAGGAGGGACCCTTAGTGATCATTTCTGTTTTCCTCATTTGGTAGGAATAGATCTAGGAAGATGAAATGACCCTCCCCAGGCCCTGTAACTTCAAAGCAACTAGATCACCAGTTGAATC
Organism: Nannospalax galili; assembly: GCF_000622305.1. NCBI lineage: Eukaryota > Metazoa > Chordata > Mammalia > Rodentia > Spalacidae > Nannospalax > Nannospalax galili. The sequence goes on from NW_008342851.1 coordinate 984,746, forward strand.
CAGATGGCAAAGCCAATGTGGAATGACTGTCCCAGCTGCTGGGCAAGGTACTTGAGTCACAGTTCAACCCAATATCGCCACCATTATCAGATCACCTGGGACCTACTCCAGAATGACTGAGTCAGCAGCCTGTGTGTGGGTGAGTGGGAGGATGGGGGACTGGTGCCCCGCATTTACAACAAGCTCCTCAGGTGCCTGTCACCATGCTGATGTTTGAAAACTGCTGACAGAAATCCTCAGGATTAACTTGTGTTCTGCCCTTGTTCCACTGCAGGCATCCTGAATGTGCTTCCTTGGCCCTAATTGCTTTCTGTTTGTGCTTCTCATACTAAAAGGCACAACCTGCTGACAAGAGGAAGTGCTGGACTATCCGTGATGATGGTGACACTGGGGAGAGTTAGCGCCAAGCCACCTGGCCTGAGGTCGTCTTCCCTGCTCTTCCCAACTGCCCCCTCATGAAAGAGACGGCAAAAGTCTTATTTTCCATTGTTACTGCTTTCTCAGATAACTGTCTTCTCAGTTATCATTCACTCCCTCCAAATTGCTTTGTTGTCATTAACTAACTTGGAGTTTTTTTGGGGAATTGAGTTATGTTGTGATTAGTTAATGGTGATTCAGAAGCAATGGGAGAACTGGACCGCTGACAGTCCATCATGTATGTGGTGTGTGTGTGTGTGTGTGTGTGTGTGTGTGTGTGTGTGTGTGTGACCTGCTTTGTCAACAGATGCCTTGGCTTCGGATCATAAATACATTTGCCCCCTGACCTATCTAAAGGTGTCTGGTTCCACAAGTCATCTGCTACTCCTTGTGGTGAGTCTTCTCATGAGCAAGAATAAAAGACTGCCCCTTAGGTCAGGGCCAAAAGCAGCTATGATACCTATACCCCGGAGATGTGTTAGAGTGTGTCAGGACTGCCTGCCTGTTCTTCATGCTGGTGCCTCGGCTGTGGGGACACCGAGGTTGGTTTCCTCAGTGTTGTCCCAAATTCTAGTTTCAGTTTAAGTGGTTTCTGGTTATGTATTCTTGAAGGACAATGGGAAGAGAGGTGTAGATATTAAATGTTTTCACACATAAGAAGCAGTGCCAGCGCTGATCACAGTGACTTGCCTCAAAGACAAGCTAAAAATAAGGTGAATTCAGATTTGAGAGGGCTGTGGAGGAAGAATTGCTTTGAATCCTGGACTTCTGTGTGACTAGTGTTATAATTGGAAAAGGAGCACAATGCTAGGAGCTGTCTTGAGGAACTGTTGAATTAGATAATGCAGAAAAGCTTCCTAGGATAGGTGGAACTGACAAACACTAAGGAGAGAACACATGGTGTGTACTTGCTGCTTGAGAGATGGTACCACTGGCAGTACTTGCTTACCTGAAGAGATGGAAGGGGATGGGAACAAACCCTTGTATATGTAAGAAGATCGCCTAGCTTCTAATTCCACAAAGGCCAGTCTTTGAAGAGGCTGCTTCTTATATTCTAGATTGTTCAGCTGTTCTCTTGGCAGGTGGTAATAGGTAGCCCTGGATGGATCAGAAAGTGGAGGAGGTGATGGTGGCATCTTGGAGGAAAATGGAACCAGGAGAGGAGATGAGATTTCTCCTCCCCAGGGCTTAGCTTGACGGGAAAATAAGACTCTTAGCTTTGGAAGCAGGGGCCACTAACTTCTGACTTGTGATCAACTACCTTGATGTCCCTAAACAAAAGATGCTTTTTTGCTAGAGCCTTCTCAAGATCCTTTGGATGCTACTTAAAATCTAAATCTCTTCATTTGCCCGTCACCGATAAAGAACTGAGCCCACTGACATTGCCAAGGGTTAATAAGAATCCTTGTGAGTATGTTTGAAGTCCTCTTAACAGAGGCTATCATTCCTTTGACAGCTGTTCTGGTCCTTTGGATGATTAAGTGTTTCTGTTGGTGATGACCACTTATATTTGCAAGGTACACGTAGAGGCATTTCCCAGATTATACCAGCATCTACTCTCTGATGGCACAAACATGTGTTTCCAAAATGTTGGCCTTAGATGTACTGTTTGCTATGCTCTTAGTTGACCAACTTCAATGCTTTTAGCTGGGATGAGGCTAATGGGTCACCAAGAGTTATGAAAGATGAGTGTCTCAAAGGTGACTTAGTCAGTACCCTGGAACCTCTAGAGCAGATCTCATGAGTAACTATGCATACCTAAGAACCATGTTCCAGATGGGTGCAGGTGGCCTACCTGAAGGTCATTAACACTTATGTGTCCTGGGATAATTGCCCCAAACTGGGATTTGGTTTGCCCCAGGGTAAGCTAGACCTTGTAGGCTGTTCCTTTTAGCTCCCATTTCTAGTTCTGAAACTACCAGTAGACCAAGGCTAAATATGAGTATTGCCCTTGGGCCCAGTGAGATGGTCCAAGTCATCCTGTAGATCTTTACATTTGTTTGACATGCAATCAATATCTTCATGATGAAAGAACTGGGATGGAGGGTGGGGGATGGAGTTGGGAAGTAGACCTTATGCCTCACTAGGCACATGCAGTATCAGAGAACCTAAGGGAATTGTTAGTCTTTTAGATGTTATCTTAGATGTTTCTTTCTATAGTTATAACAAACACCCAAGACTGAGTAATTGATAGAGTAGGAGTTTATTTTGTGCATGTTCTAGAGGCTGGGACGACTACAGGTATGGTTGGTATCTGTTGAAGGCTCCTTACTGTGTTCATGGCAGAAGACATCACAAGGTAACACAGAGCAGGTATGCTGACTTGGGTCTCTCTTATTCCTTATAAAGCCACTCATGGCATCATGAGGGCACCACCCTCATCACTGCATCTAATCTGAATAGCTTCCTGAGGCCACACCCCCAAAGATGAATAAGATGCACATTTGAGGGTTAAATTTCCAAGACATGAACTTTGCAGGGATAGAAGGAGGCACATTCAAATCTTCATGATCTTAGAAAAATGGCTTTTTGGTTAGTGTTGTTTTGTTTGTAGTGTCAGGGATCCATTGCTTACTTTGCTACTTTAACTACTTAAAAAACATAGTAGGCTGAAGGCATGTTTAAGGAAGTCTTCGGGCTCTGCTGCACACTCTGACGAAAGCTGAGATGATGCTTGCTCTGCAGAGCCTGTGTGAACATCCTTCTAGCAGAAGAGGATACAGATATAAAGTGGTGCTTCCCCTGTTGTTATTCAGACCACCTGCCCACAACACATGGAGGCTAACAGTGAAACTGGAAGACAGGGAAGGAGTGTGCTGTAAAACCATGGGTAGAGGGAGATGTCACCTCTTATCTTCCAACTATACCAGAAGCTTTTCTCTCCTTTCTTTTTCATGCTCTTTTCTTAAAGAGTACTAGTTAATAATTCACACACAGCAACCAATTAAGTAAAGTGACAGTGGGTTCAATTAAATGTGTTTGGAAATCGGATGCATAAATTGCTCTAGAAGGAATTTGAATATTTACATACATATATGCATTGTGAATGTGGTTGTAGGTGCATATATGTTTCATACATACATGCTGGCCTACAAATCAGGGTTGAAGATTGCCTAAAGAACTGCTTGCCAGTCACAAGTCTAACTAGTCATGCATATAAAATGTAACAGTTGCTTTGTCAGGGAGCCCAGCTGAAATTCTTGGCTCTGACAATAGCTTTGTAACTTTCTTAGTATTAATCTCTCTTAAGCCTCAGTTTCTTTATAAGTAAAATAGCATAGTAACATTACTTATGTCAGATGATAGTTATAAGACTAACTGAACTAATATATTATAATACTTAATTAGAACAGTATCTGTGTGCAATGGAACACACAGGCACGCACGCATGCACCCCCCCCCAAAACCAATGTTAAATTGTACAAAACAAAACAGACATTGTAAGTTCAGCTGATGGTTCGCTGTAATATGCTTTGTCAGTTGCCTAGGTGCATAGATGTAGCACAGTCAGCTTGGAATTAAGTGGTTGCACAAGTAGCTAGAGTGTCCCTATCTCCAAATTGTATGTCCATAAAAAGAATCCAGCGACAACAATGTGTCTCTGGTGGGTCAGCCTTTGGTTTGGTTTGTAGCCAATGCAGCATGACCTAGCATCCAAGTAAGGCCATGGGAGCATTCAAGTACTCAGATTCTACTTCTTAGCTCTCTTCCCACTGGCTTCAGGTGTCTCTGCTTTGGAGTCTGTGCAGTGTTGACAAAAGAAGATAATGTACTTTCCAAGATGTCTCTGTGATGTTGGTGGCTTGGCCATGATTTGATATGTCCATTCATACAGATATATACCAACCTTAGGAGCAGACGTTCTGGCAGCCATATCTCCTGCAGTGCTGTCTGGTTTTAGTTAACTTCATGGTTTCAGACCAACTCTGTATAAGCTGAGCCTTAACTGATCAGGATAATTTCTATTCTAATATTTCTAATTTGGAGCTCTGAGTTGTGAAGATCATCTGGGGGTTGCTCTCTGCAGACCCCTTACTGTTTTCTTGGCTGAGGAAAGAAGCAGTCTGTGCAGAAGCTTTCTGGTTACAGGTAGAACAAATCTTGTAGTTCTGAATAAAGATGAGAAGGAGGTAAGCATGATTGCTGTGTTGTAGAGGATTCGCCTATGGGGAATAATTCTCATTGTAAGTTGAGTGATTTCAGGACTGAGTCCTAGGATGACTTTCTGGATGCTTACCTAGGCCATAAAGAGGTGTTGCTTAGTCTGAGACTGACCACTAAGTGAATTCAGTGAAGACTGTCTCATGGCAGCTCTTAACAGTATGTTGAGCCAAGGATGTTGTTAACTCAAGAGGAATGCTGTGTAAAATTTAGCCTTACTTTTACATTTGTATCCCTAACTTATCTGAATAGGACCACTTTTTTTTTTCAAGCATTTCAGCATTTACTCTGTCCTTGGAAAAAGTTTTAAAAGGAGAATCTGAGGGTCTCTTAGTAACTGTCTTCAGCGTTGGGAACTGCTAGCTTACACAGTTGCTTGTTTTGTTCTTTAAACTTTAGTGAAAATGAAAACAGTTGGTTACTTTGTTTGTTGTAAAAGCCCTTCATGATTGTAAAAACTAATTGCCACTTAGCACTCTTTTCTTTGGGCTATCTCATCCACCTTACATTGCATTATCATCCTAGCTTGATCTCCTGGGAAACAACGTTTCGCTCTTACAAGAGCAAAAATGGCCGTGCTCACCCTAGCCAGAGCTTCTTCATGGGGAACTTGGCCTGTGTTTAGAGTCCTCACTGGAACTGAGCCCAGAGGCTGCCTGGGTGCTTTCATCTCTTGCTGCTTTCATCTCTTGCCACTTGGGAGCACTGGCTCCTTCTCTCTTTAGTTGAGCTTTCCCTTCAGACGGTGAACATTCTATCACTTTGCTTTCCTTCCTAAACCAACACCAGCTCTGTTTCCCCTGATAAATTTGGTATCTTATTGTTTAGTTCACCTTGATCTATGAAATCCAGTGCCTTCCAAGCTATCTGGTTTTCTACGCCTGCCCTTGCCCAAGGTATGTTGGTAACCTTAGGTGTTGGTCTGCTCCTAAAGTTGATGAATAACGTCTCCAGTGACTATGTAGTTTTCTGCATGTCTGATTACTTTCCACAGTCATTAAAAAGTACAGGGCCTGAAAGTGTAGTAGGTTGTATGGAGCTAGGCCTATGGAAAGCTTAAGGGTTGCAAGTGGGGAAGGGCTCTCAAATTGCATTTCCTAAAGCCCACTGAGTAGTACTGTAGAGCCTTTGGACTTTGGCTCTTACATAGGATTTGCTGCACCTAGAACTGGCCTCCTCCACTGGAAAGTACTAAGTGTATTACAGGCACATGATGTGGAAATCTTGGAGCTGTTGGACTCCTTTCTAATGCATTAATCACCATTAGTAATAATTAATCTGCATGAGGTGATGGAAAAGCTCTGGCTGATGGAAACTCTGTTCCCAGTCTTCTCAACTTACTGGGCATGTGACCTTGGAGAAGTCATTTTGCTTTATTATGCTTACTGCCTAGTTATTTCAGAATGTCTATTTAAGGATCAGTTCATGTCTGTGAAAGTGTTTGAATTACTGGAAAATTTACTGTTGCTCTTTATTAAGTGTTCAACCCTGAAATCTTGGAAAGGAGATTAATATTTATTTTCTTTTAGAGAAAACCTTATAGCCTATATTGAAGAATTGTATGTTTCCCTTGTCTAGATTAGAAAATATTTGCTATATTTTTCTTCTACCTGTTAATTTCTAGTCTTGAGTGACAACTTCTTTTCCCCTCCCACCCTCCCTCCTTGCCTTCATCCTTTGCTTCTGAGTTTAGATAGGGCCTCTCCATGTAGTTCAAGCTAGCTTCTGCTTCTGAACTACCAAGCCTTCTGCCTATGCCTATCACTACTACCCCTAGCTAAGCTACAACTTACTAAACCATTAGCTATCAGTTTTTAGAAGATTTCCATCTCCCTTTTCTTTCCTTAAAATATTAGAATGCTCTAAATGACAGCCACACACCATTCTCTGTTTATTTAGGTCACTTCTTCCAAGTTGTTAGGCTTCACATTGTTGTTCTATTTTCTGAAAGGAGAAAACATAGTTGTTTAAGAAACTTTTTACCCAGTGCTGTTGAAAGTCTGGGGGGGTGACTTTTAGGAAAACCAGAGCAATGAGATCTTTGAGGAGGTATTGTCTCTGCTCTGTAACCTTATCCTATGGTTCTGGAAGTATGGATGTGTTTCGACTGGTGGTACTGTAATGAGGAACAGTTACTCCTGTCCCAGCATTATGAGGCCTGTTGGGCATCTTAGAGTAGAATGCTGATTCTGCTTTCAGGTTAGGCTGATAAATGAGAATTGGGCATTTTTATTTCAGTATAGCCATTCTGTGACTGATGAGTACACTTAGCTAATAATATGTAATAGTGTAATAGTGCCTCACTGAATTTTATTTCATCCCTCCCATAACTTCCTTAGATTGATAGTGCCTTAGAAAGTAACCGAGGTTGGCAATTTGCTCAGGGCTCCAAAACCAAGTAGGTGTGGAACTGGCATTGTAATGTTGAACATTAGCATTGGATAAGTAAGTTCCTTCTTCTAAAAACACTTAGCCCAGATAAACTAATTTATTTTTACTCTTAAGGTCGTTTGAGGATCTGTTCCTCAGGGGTCACATGGGCTTGGGAGGAGCCCCTGCCTCCTTTCTTTTACCAGTTCCATCTATATGAAGATAAGTCAAAGGTCCTGCTCGACCATGGTTGACTTCGATTGGAAGCATGGAGGAAATGATTCCTCTGTGTTGACCCTCCTCTTTATAGACTGGACACTGGTTCAAGTCCATCTGGTGGGGTCTCCTTGGCCTCCTTGCAACTGTATGACCTTAAATACCCAAAAGTAAAGTATAACCAAAGATTAAAGGGGCCGATATAATTTCATAAGAGACCATACCATATGTATAGCTAAAGGCTATATAGCAAGCAACAATGCCAGAGAGGTGATACGTCCTTCTGAGTTGTTGGCCAGGGTAGCCAAAGGGATTCCCAGATAGTAACCCAGCATAGAACTGGGAAAATGAACAGCAGACCCCAATCTTATCTAAAGGAA
>NW_008342851.1:992412-1014339 GCF_000622305.1 Nannospalax galili
GTAAATAATATAAAAAACAGTATAGTAAAAGTTTTGAACTTTTAAAAGAAATTCTGTTGTGAAAAAATGGGTAATTCTAGATACCTTTGGAGATGATTTGTTAATAATTCCGTACCTTGAGGGCTGGAGAGATGGCACAGCAGTTAAGAATACTGGCTGTTCTTACAGAAGACCGGGGTTCAAATCCCAGCACCCACATGGCAGCTAACAACTGTCTGTAACTCCAGTTCCAGGGGATCTGACAGCCTCTTCTGTCTTCTATGGGCATTGCATGACATGGATGCACTTAACTACACGCAGGCAATACACACACATTAAAAAAATAATAATAAATTTAAAAATATTTCAAAAAAAAGAATTTACTACCTTTCTGTGTGCTAGGCTATGATGACTTCACAATTTTAATTTATTGCTTTTTCAAGTGTCTTCACTCCCTTATCATGCTGACTCCAAGAAATGTCTCACATGATATTAGGGTCATTTTCAGTATGCAGTCTAAATTGAGTAAAAGGAAATTCAGAATAAATAACAGAAAAGGCTACATAGGATGTGAAGTTCACGTTACAGTAATTTCTGGCTCCTACAGTCAAATAACATAGGTTGAGTAGCTCATAAACACCAGAAATTTATATCGCCTAGTTCTAGAGTCTATGAAATTCAAAATGAAGGGATAAATGATTTGATGTCTTAGTAGGCTCCACTTCCTGATTCATAGGTGGCTGATTTCTTGCTATGTCCTCATCTGGCAGAAAAGGAGAGGAAACTCTCTGGGGTATCTTTAATAAGAACACTATTCTAGTCAGCTTTCTGATTAACAAAATTCTCAAGATAATTGATTTTCAGAGAAAAGGCTTATTTTGACTCAAATACTTTGAGGTGATAATCTGTGATTAGCTGACTACATTGCTTTTGGGACTGTGGCAAGGCATCATTATGGTGCAAGAATGTGACAGAACAACACTCACTTCCTCACCATCCAGGGAGCAGAGAAGACGAAGAGACACAAGTCCCAGCATCTCCTTCAGGAACACGCCTCCAGAGACTTAAAGCTCCCCCACCAGGTTCCATCTCTTAAAGATTCCACTTCCCAATAGTACCCAATAGTACATGGGACATTCAAATCTAAATTTCAGCAGGCACTGATCCCATTCACAAGGTCTCTGTTCTCACAGCCTGATCCCCAACATAGCTCTAGAGTTTCCTCACACCCTCACACTGGGGTTAGGTTCATCACAGGAATCTAGTCTATTACATTAATAGTGGTTATTGCTTTGTTATTTTACTTATTTAAACTCATCCCTTATTTATGTAATAATCATAAATGTCCAAATTGTGAATGGCCAAACCGAGGACTTACTGATAATATATGTGGTGAATTACATCCACTTTTATTTTGACTCATACCAGGAAGAATTGTATGTGTGTGTAAATTGTAAGCTTCCCAGGTCACACTGGGAAGTAAAAGTTGTCCTCGAGCACACTTACTGTTGTTAAGTGTTCTCATCCATGGTTGCCCTATGTCAACTTCACTGTGCTTATATCCCACATCATTCATTCTCTTCTTTGATGGATCTCTTTCCTAGGGTCTTATTTTAGAGCTGTTCTGAGTCATGTAAGTTAGGACTATCTTGCAGAACAGCCCATGCTTTGCTGCCATTCCTGATGAGTGTATCTGTATGTATTAGAGGTTCCGTCATCAGAACAGATAGATGGATCGTTGACTGCTCACTGGCAGCGGTCTAATTAAACTGCCTTGCTAGACATTCTAATAGCTATAAGAGTCACCTTGTTTCTATTCCATTCATCACCTTTTGAGTCTCCCACTATTATGTAGTATTTCAGTCTGCTTTGCAGTAGGTTGGTGGCAGCTGTCAAATCAATAAGAAGAAAAGGGAGGGGGTATGGTTAGACAGCCACGTTTATAAATTGAATAATGAAAGTCTGTCACACACAGGAATGCAAAACTTTCTTTTGGTTTTTGCTTCATCAAGAAACTTTCAGATGAACTCTAACAATGAATGACCACATAGTTTAGAGATTATAAGACTTTACAAGATTATTTTTTCTAGAGACCATGCAGTCTCTTGCTCTATTCAGCATGTTCTTGGAAATGCATATTTGAAGACCTCTGTTATGAGTTTTGAGGGTCCCCAGCTCTAGTCTTCCTTGCTGATGTTCTTATGCTTTACTTTGCTTTCAACAAGCAGTAAAGATACATTGTAATCCTAACAATCATAAAGGTTTTTACAAATGTTGACTGCATACAATATAATTCTTCATTGTGAAACATCTAACAAATGCCTCAAATAAAAACATTTTTAAATATGAGAAAATTTTGTATGTAATGAAAGTTACAAAATAAAGACTTGATTTTCCATATTCTTTTTATAAGTTCATTCCTATTAAGAAAGCCTTGATTTGGAAATGAAAATGTTGAACAAGCAAGTATGTTGTATTTTCACTCTACCATGAGGAAATGAAAGAAATGTGGTCACCATAATCACTAACAATTCGAACAAAATGTGATTTTAAGAAGAGTTATTTAATAGTCCCTATTATAAAACAGTGGTCAGTGCTGGCCTCAGTTGTCCTAGAACCTTCAATCTAGATGACAACCAGAGAGAGCTGTGAGCAGAATGACAAGATAGAAGTCCTCTTGGAGCCAGGACATCTTTACCCAAGGTTGTGATGATTACTCCGATCAATCAATCCAAAAAGAAAAAACCCAAATGTAAACAACAACAACAACAACCAATCAACCAACCAACAAAACCAAGGGAATTTGCCCCAATCTTCAAGTATGGATAAGGCTCAGAAGGAGGATAGGCTATTTAGATATGAAGGATTGTACGTGAACATATGTGAGGAGAATAAGTTCAAGTTGAAGGTAGTTTGGAGTTTGGTATTTTTATCGCCTGCTGGTAGTTACTTATTAATTAATTGATTTATTTATTGGTGCTGGGGATTGACTTGAACCCAGGGCCTTAAGAATGTTAGCCTTGTGCTGCAGCTCTGAGCTACAGACCCCTGCTATTGGTTTATAACATGGACAAAGCAGCATCATCATCAGGAAGTGCACTGAGCAAATACGAGGCCCAGTACTCAGTCTGGCATCTTGAATTTGAAATTCTAGGCATTTGAAAATTTCCAGGTGATTCTGTGTAATCTATTTGGGAGCCATGCAGTTGGCATGGGGTACCAGTGGAGGTATGCTAAAAGCCCTTTCTTCACTAGTTTCTGCAGGCAATAACTCTCTCTTTCCCCCCTCTTATATGTTAGAGTCTGGAGGTGTTCGTCCCTGTGCTTCTCACTTGTCAATCACTCTTCTGATCCTTCTGTCCTCTCTAAAAATGCAAGTGCCTGAAGCACATGGTATTAGGTATAGCACCCACTACAGGTATTAGTTAGCCTTAACCTCTTCGTCACACCCACTCATTCATCAATGCATTACCTCCCTGCCATCTTTCACTTCTTTTCTCTTAATATGCCTGTGTGCCTCTGTAAGTTGAGCATTCACACGAGAATCAAATCATCACTCCTGCCTGTGCTAGATAGCTTCAGTTGTCAACTTGACACACCTGGGAAGAGGGAACCTTAAATGGGGAATTTCCTCTATCGGATTGGCCTGTGTGTATGTTTGTGAGGCATTTTCTTTATTGTTGACTGATGTGGGGGGGGTCCAGCTCACTGTAGGTGGTGTCACCCCTGGGCAGGTGGCCCTGGGTTGGGTAAGAAACCAGGCTGAGCACAGGCGAAAGGAGCAGGCCAGTAAGCAGCATTCCTCCATGGTCTCTGCTTCAGTTCCTGCCTCCAGGTTCCTGCTTCTGCCCTGATTTCCCTCAGTGATGGATTGTGACCTGGGAGTTATAAGATGAAATAAACCCTTTTTTTCTCCAAGTTGGTTTTGTTCAGTGTTTTATCACAGCAACAGAAACCAAACTAGGGCACCACCTCTAAGGTTCTGTGCTTCTTTGATCCAACTGTGTTTGCTCACCCTGACCTCAACCCTACTCACAATACTATTAGTCACACCTCAGGCTAGTGGTGGTTCTGAGTGTGCTCCCTCAACCTCTTGGGGTCTGCTATGCTCTTTTAAGAGTCTCAAGGTCTTTATTACTTTCATAACCATACAGAGACATTATTTTCCATTTCTTCTGTGTTGACATTTGTATTGATGGACCACCAGAACATTGTTGAGGAAGGCTGCTAGTGCCGCAGTGCCTAACTACTGTTTGCCATTGTATTCATCACTGTCACCCACATGCCATAAATCATGCCTACTTCACTTAAGAATGCCCTTGATGAAGTAGTAAAAAAAATTAGTTTTATTATATCTCCACCCTCGAGAACACTTCTTTTAATATTTGGTGTGGTGAAATGAGAAATGTGAATTACCATTTCTGCCAGTGAAAAAATGATAGCCATCTCAAGAAAAGGTGGTCATGTGTCTGTGTGGATTGTGAGCTGAACTAGCCCTTTTTTCCTGTATGGAGCACTATTCTTATTCCCAAGAATGATGGGGTTATCAGACTGAAGCATTTGGCACACATTTTCTTAAAAGTAAGTTAGCTTCTCACTTCAAGGAAAACAGCTGATTTCTTGTTGGTGGTTGTTTGGTTGCTTGCAATACATTTAAGCCTTCAAGTGAAAATTAAAATTTTTGGAACTTTATATCCATCACCCAGAGCTTCACAGCTTCTCTATGTGGAATATTTTTTCTGAGGTATGAGTTTCTAGAAGATCTATCTAGCTCCAAATGACCAATGCATGCTGTCGCACAGCCATCAAATGCAAGGTCAACTGAAAGATTTAATGGTATAGAGTAAAAATTTTTATTCCTATGATTTCAAATTCCAACTGTGACCAAGTTTTAAGAAACTGTTACTTGTTGAGTGTTAGGGTCATACTGAAGAAAATCCACAAGTATCTGAAAGACTACTATGCTCCTTTTCAACTCTGTATACCTATACACAATATATTGTTTCCATTATACTTCAACATATTGTACTAGACAAAATTAGAAACATATGAGGGTGTAGCTTCTGCATTTATGGAAAACATCAGATTGATATTCAGATTTTCTTTAATGACTACACTATCCCTCCAGCCCAAAAGGAGTTTTTAAAAAGGCAAAACCGTGCCTTTTATTTTTTTAAAACATTTTTCTTCATGAGGATGCTATGTTCACAGGTAATGGATTTGTTGCTGTTCCTAAATTTCTATCTTAATTACCATTATGGTAAATGTGAAAGCTATCAGAAGATTTATAGTAGACATGATAGTCAATAATCTTTAAGAGTGCCAAAGGTGTGTTAAGCCAAAATGTCGGGACCCACTCTTTTAAAGCAAGTCAACACTAATAACACACCACCTCCCAAATCTCAAGATCAGATTTTCCATAATCTAACCACTTCTAGCCTTCTACTCATGTGCTCCTACATTTGTTTTTAGGAAACTCCAGTGTTTCTCTCTCTCTCTCTCTCGCTCTCTCTCTCTCTCTCCCCCCCTTCCTTCCTTCTTTCCTCCCTCTCTTCCTCCCTCTCTCCCTCCCCCCTCTTCCTTTCCCCCTATCTTCTCCGTTTTGCTCTCCAGAATTCCTCTGATGACCTGGTTTCCCTCCTGACGTAGAAAATCTCTTACCTTTCTTCCTCTCCCAGTGGGCTGGGTTTGGTCCAGTCTTGACTGTAAAATCCAAACATTCACTTTTTCAATATCCTTAGGTGAGTTTCTGGGAGACAGCAGCATTATCAGGCTCCCTGGTCTAACCTTATCTCTGCCACTCAGTCCCACCCATTGAGTGAGATGACTATTCACATCACCTTCTCTTTTCTTGACTGGTCTCTAATGCCTCTAGTGCCACCTCATTCCCCTTTAAAATTTTTTATTGAAATTTTGTATATTTCATATAGTACATAGCCTTTTAGTATATAGTCTGCGACCCTGTATCCTTGTTTGCCTTCTCCTTCACTAATCTCTCTCTCCCTCTCTCTCTCTCTCTCTCTCTCTCTCTCTCTCTCTCAAATTCAACTAAATTTTATTTGACACAAAATACAACATGGCTAAAGGAACAGGAAACTGAAAGACAAATGAGAAAAGTTCTAATTTATAATTAATAGGAAGGCAAATCACGAAATGAATAACAAATCGGTACGTTTGATGGAAAGATTCTTTTTCTAGTGCCCATACTTTAGGCATTTCCTCTCTCTGTCATCTGAAGAGCAGACCTGCCATGTTTTGAGCCAGTGAGAGATACAGTGGAAGTGAAAAGCACAGTTGTAGACTCCTCATGGAACAGTACACTCTTCAGAAGTAGTGGATGCCTGGTTAGCTTGTATGCAAAGATCCATAATGTGGGTTTTGCAGATGGCACAGTTGTCAACCACAACGTCCCAGGCCCAGAGCACTACTGAATTCCACGTTTTCACTTTAAAATGCTTCTTACCCATGCCAGTGTTGGTGCCGCTGGGAGTATCCACATCCATTGGTGGAAACATACCATCTGTCACCTGGCCCCTGAGCCTGTGCACTGTAGCATGTCCAGCCCTCCTCTCCTCATGTCTTGCTTTGTCTCTTTAACAGGTACCTTTTGTGTCTGATCTTTAGGACTTGGAATAGTATAGGGTTTTGTCCTTGGTGCCCTTCTTCTTCTAGTTATTCTCTTTAAAGTGTCTATCTAGTTCTTGTTTGCTTTAAGGAACCTAGCTTTTTATTTATTCATTTATTTTTATTTTTTAATTTTATGTGTATGTGTGTATTGCCTGCATGTAGGTAAGTGTACCTGTGTCGTGCAATGCCCACAGAGGTCAGAAGAGGCTGTCGGATCCCCTGGGACTGGAGTTACAGACAGTTGTTAGCTGCCATGTGGGTGCTGGGATTTGAACCTGGGTCTTCTGCGAGAACAACTAGTATTCTTAAATGCTGAGCCATCTCTCCATCCCCAGGAACCTAGCTTTCTAGCCCTTACTTTAAGCTCCATTTGTAAGCCAGTGACCCCAAAGTTCTAACTCTAGTCTTGATCTCTCCTATGAGGTCAAGTTCATGGCCCACTTGGATTTCAGGTAGACATCTTAATAAACATTCTAGAGTTCACAGTTGGCCATTACATAAATAATGTCAACACATACCCTCAGGATCCAAATTTTGAATTATTCCTCTTGTGCTATTCACTCTTACCCAAGTTCTGCATGTTCTGTGGTCTCCGCCTTTAAACCCCTTTTAATGGCCATACCATGGTCTCCGATGGCCCCTTTGAGGTTTTACATCAGTTGGCCATTACATAAATAATGTTAACACATACCCTCAGGATCCAAATTTTGAATTATTCTGCATATTCTGTGGTCTCCGCCTTTAAGCCCCTTTTAATGGCCATACCATGGTCTCCGATGGCCCCTTTGAGGTTTTACACTTAGTGTTCTCTGCTTCCACATTTTCTTCCTTACAGCCTAATCTCCACTATTATCTTGTGTCTTGATTAGTGCATATGCCAGGATGCGTGTCTCCTCTGAAGTCTGCTAGGGCATCTTAATAGAAATAGCATCAAACCATCTTTTTTACAACATCCTCAGTCTGTGTGACCCAGCCTCCCATACACCATCTCCCTCTAGAATAGTCTCCACAGACACGTTGCTTTTCTTTCTTAGCTTGTTAGTATCCACATCTCATCTCAGCACCACTGAACTTGGTATTTCTTCTATTTAGTGCTTTGCCTTAGATCTTGTAGTTGAAACTTTTTTTTCTATTTAATTCTCAGCCAAATGTTCACTTCTTCAAAAACTTCCTGGCTGCCTTGGCTAAAGCAGCGCCCTCACTTTAACACATTGTCCTATCTAATCTTGAGAGGAGCTCATGCCCTAAGATGTAGCTATTGTTAGTGAGGTCGATCCATCTTCCCTTATGTAAGCAGAGGTTCCACCCAGCCCTTGTTTAAGTTACCACTCCATTCAAAGCATTTGTTTCATAGTAGATACACAGCACATTTTATTTTGCATGAATAAATCGTCAGTGGCAGCTTTAATTGTGAAACTACAAATATCATAAATGTTACAGTTGCTGTGGCAATAATTCGTAGTGTTTCTTGTATCCTGGTTTCTTTTTCACTCCTTGTGGCCTGACAGCTATTTATTTCCTTTCTTATAGCTGAAGAGCATTAGAACCAAAATGGAAGCTCCTAATCGCATTTGTTCTTAGGGTAACAGAGAGAACGAATAATGGTATTTTGAAAATGGAATTTTAATATCTTTGCATTTCTTAGCATCTACATACTTTTTAGAAATGTGTATGCTGTTTTATGAAGGAACATTCTGATACTTTACTCCTCTCAATTGGAACCCCATACAAATATTTGTTCTCTCTTTTTAGTGTTCAAATTGTCTTTAGTTTTGAAAAAATCCCTTAGGCCTTAAATTTTGATATGATCTGCATAAATGTTTTGAATTCTGTATGAAAATTGTTATTGAGTAGCCCATCAGAGTTTCTGTAAGCTTGAAGGTCACAGAAGCAGAAGCAAATGCTAGCAAAAGGCTTCGTTCATCATTACCATGTGCTGCTTTCTCTTTCCTGACTTGCAGTGCTTGTGTTCACCAGTCAGCAGGTTAAAGCTTTGAGAATTGTTAGCTCTTCCTAGGTTGAAGGTGCGCTTTCTTCTTGAAGCCCTTTTCTTCGGAATATTCACTGTTCTGAAATGAAGAATGCTGACTGGGAGTACATACTTCCCCTCCGTGGAAGAAAGAAATGCACGTCACTGTATTCACATTTCTAGATACATTTTCAAAGTTTTTGTTTGCTCATTGAGATAGGCTCTTACTTTGTAGCTCAGGCTGGCCTAGAACTTTCTATATAGTCTACTGGCCTCAAACTCACAGAAATCCGATGGCTGCCTTAGACTCCCAGATTGTAGAATTACAAGTGTGGGATACCATGCCTGGCTTCAAGTATTCCTTTAGTTGTGGAAGATAAATTGCTCAATTTATGGCCCATTATGTATTTAAATATTAATATACTTAGAAGGAGAGCACTGGCATGATTTATGATAGGATGATCAAATGTTTTAAATATTTTGTGTTTCATCATAAATGTGGTTTATAGTTATTCATAATATAATTTCTATATATAAATCATGAATAATGTCATTAATATAATTGATTAATGACTAAAATAGTTATTGACTTATTACTGGTGACTGATATTGAAATCACCACTAATGTGTATTCTGAACATATTTCAATAAATTGTAAGTGTCTTAAATTTGGGATTTTAGTAACTGATCAAGATTGAATCTGTGTAGGCTGATTATACATCCAGTGATTCTCATGACCTCAGAGGTGAATTATACAGCTTGTTCTTCTACAAACTTATCTAAAGTGCATTCTGAAAGGATCTGGCTCTGATGTGTGACATCCTCTACTACCTGGCTATGTTTTTCTCTGGTGGTGTCCTGCTTCTGTTCCTTCATATTAGTAAAACATGCCTGTACCTGTCTGTGCTTCCTATATCTGGCTTATTGTTTGACTTTCTTGCTATCTGTTTGTATTTCTTGCTAGATAAGATGAGGTGTGTTTTTCTCTCTATTTTCTGCAGTATGTTGTTAGACTTCGCTTTTATGATCTAGCACCAGGGAGTTTTTCAAGAGTTCAGACTGTCACTATTTAGATTTATACTTCTATAAGTAAATCTTCATTTCCAAGATGATTTTTCCCGTTTTAAAACTTAGTTTTCTCTGAATACAACAACATAAATAGTAGAAAAAGTCATGTATTTGAAAAGAAGAAATAAGGTCAAATCCTAATGCCAGCATTTCATGACCTCCAGTGAGTCACTTAACCTTTTAGCCTTTGTCTGCTCTTCTTTTTTTCCAAATGGAAGTGATGTTCACGTTAACTAACCTTAAAGGTTATTGTTTCTTTTTTATTAAAAAAAAAAGTGGAAATGCCCCCAAAGTATTAATTTTTACCTCTCAGGGACCCTTTTAGATACTAAAATGTGGACTTTCAAGTTAAACTTTTAAAAAATGAAATTCCCATAAAGCTCAATGAAATTCACATGCACAGACCTTTAAATTCACACCACAACACAGAAGTAGGAGCAGGAGATAGAGGAAATTGGAACGGTAAGGGCCTTATGAGGTCAGGCCATGAAGCTATGACCAAGGCTTGGGCTTTTGTCCTGAATTGACAAAAAGCATTGGAGGTTTAGGTCAGAGATTTATTTTGAGAAGATCATTGTAGCGTCTGTATTAGTAATCAAGTCAGTAGACCCAGAAGATCAGAGAAGAGGCCGTTGGAAAGGATCACAAACGGGATAACTATAGTTTTGGTCAGGAAGTGGTGAGATGTTATTAGAATCTAGACATATTTGAGGGGCAGATGTATCAGGATTCACTATGGATTGGATATACATCCTTGTGGCTTCCCTGTCTCTGACAAGATGGCTGACATAGCACTGATAACCTTAATCCTCCATCCTTCTGACAGGAGTAACAAGATCCAAATTTATGACATTTTATGCTCCCTCTGCACATGGCATTTGTCATTAAAAATGACATTTATAAAAAAAATCATTAAAAAGTCACTAAGGTCCTATATGGTATCAGAAAGAAGTACAATCGTTCTCATAAAATTGCTTTACATTTTGAGCTGTACCTTGTTGAATCAGTGGTGGGAATGAGAATGTGGGGGTAAGAAATGGGAACAGCAAGTTGCAATTATTTTTCCCAGTCGCCCTACTGTCATAGGGTAAACTCTGTTTATTTCTGTTCCAATGTGAACTGTTTAGGCAACAGAAAATATGAGCTGTATTGTAAACTCAAAGATCGTATTATTTTGAGTTACAAGCATTTATAAGAACCTGAAATATTAACCTATGCAAATACCCTCAGCTTGTTGGCATTTTATGTAGAGTGATTGTGTGTTGCAGGCTGATGAGGTTGGTCAGTGTGTCATTAGTGATTGGTAGGGAGGAGAAAGGCCAAATAAATCTACTTTCATCAGCATTATAATTTTGTTCCCAGGTAACTGTGCTCCAGTATGTTATAAGTAAGACAGAAGCTCCTTAAGTGCCAGATTTTTCCTACCATCATTTATATCTTATTATACCATATTTGCCAAGTTCAATTTTTTATAAGTATAGCAGTTACTTTTCTATTCTTATGATAAGATACCATGACCAAAAGCAACTTACAGATGAAAGCATTTACTTTGGTTTATGGTTCTAGGAGGGGATAAGAGTCCATCGTGGTGGAGAGGCGTGGCGGCAGGCAACAGGAGCTGAGAGGTCACATCTCAGATGCACAGAGGAAGCAGAGAAGTGGGATGAGGCTATAATCTCTCAAAGCCTACCCTCACTGATGTTCTTCCTCCAGCAAGGCTCCTTGTCCTAAAAGTTCCATAACCTCCCAAGCAGTGCCAACAACTGGTGACCAAGTATTCATGTACATAAGCCTATGGAGATATTGCTCATTCAAACTACAAGTATGTTCAGTTGATTCCTTTATCAGAAAAGCAACTGTGGTATATTTGTATTTAGTTAAATACATGTTTAGTATATATATTATATTTAATGCTAGGTGCTAAGTAAACCTTAGTTTCCTTATCTATGAAATGGGGGGGGTGGTTTGCTAGTAATTACTTTATATGCAAAGCACTTAGCTGTGGCAGTTAAGAAATAATTACTCAGTAACTGATAGCCTTTATTCTCATTGTTAATCCAGTCTGTAGTCCAGTGACTCATTGAGTCTATAACTGTTGCTTGATACTTCATCTCATGAAAACGCCTTTCCTTTCTACACCTGCCCTGGTCCTCAGTGCTCTGCTTCTTGCCTAATCATTGCTGATTACCTCTTACCTCTGTTCATCTTCCTTTTTATGTCTTCTCATGAGTAAGAATCTCCAGCTTACCATCTTCCAGGGAAATAGAGAAATTGTGTGTATTCCTGTGTGCACTGAGTGCTGTGGAGAACCTGTCACTCAGTCCAGCACAAGGGTTTTGGAGTCTCCTGGCCCGGATCAGGCTGGGAATATTTGGTATCTACCAAGCTATAAGAATTGCTGCTCCTTAGTCATCCATGGTTCATCTAGTGACCTAGTTCCTGCAGGAGATACAGTCTAGAAATCTCTATGGGACAGAAATCAGAGGGGCAGCTTTCCTGCTTTTTATTTACATGCTCTTAATTTGGAATTCTGCTCACACAAATTCATTTGAGATCATGTAAAGATTAAACTTACTGTGTGCTGTCTGCATTTCCCCATAGCTTCCTTTTTCCTGTTTTTAATGGGTAGAGGCTGAGCATGCTCAGAATGATAATGCTGTAAACCTTACCATAATTAAATACATGTGCAGCTTTGGTTCTGCAGAAGTCCCAGGTGTGTTTCTGATCTCTGTTTTACTAGGGATTTTTTTTTTGGGGGGGGGAGATGAAAACAAAAGATATAAATGATAAAAAAAAAAATCAGAGCCAAACACATAATTATCCAGATGGATGCTGTGATGTTATATTGGGCAGCAAAGTCAAATCATGTTTCACAGGAACAGTTGCAGGGTCCCCTGAGCCAGCTGTGACACCTCCATTTAAGAGGCAGTGAGAAGGAAACCAGCTGACTGCAGAACTGCCTTTGCAGAGCGTGTTTTTGCAGCCATGTGCCTGTATCTGCCCTTAAATTTTAGTCAAAAAGAAAGTGCCCAGAGCTTCATGATCTGTCGCTAGCAGACGTGTTCTCCAGGCTCCATTACAGTATATTCATTTTTCTGTAATAAAGACCTAATCACTAAACCAAAATTAATAAATTGAAAGTCTTTTGCATATGTAATAATAGCTAAAATTTGGAGTAGTTTGGTTAGGCAGTGTGTTGAAGGCTTTTTGCAGATTATTTTGTCATCTTTCAGTACCTCTCAAGGGAGGTCGCAATGTGATCCCTCACACACAGAGTCAAGGCTTAGAAACAAGTGGCTTTCCCACAGTCACAATGTGGTAGATAGTAGTGTCAGATTCTAAAGCTGATGACCTTAGTAGATAGTCTCTGTGGCTGTGAGTCTGGAACTATACTCTGAGTTAGAATCAGGGAATTTTATTCATGTATGGAAATTGTGGAGCTCTACCTGCAGTTGAAGTTACTAAGTGTACTTGTGGCCTAGGAATCTGCATTTTCAGGAGCCTTGTGTTGAAGTTAAGTGATCTAGGAGCTTATCTTTGAGATACTGTTGTGCTGTCCTTGGGAGTCCTTTTCATCCTCAACAGTACAAAGGACTTCAGGGGCACACAGATCTGATTTTAGCTAATCCATGCACTTGGTGATGACTGTAATATACACTGACTCTCTCAAGGTGAGTTGGAGAACAGAGCCAAGTCCCAAATGTTTCTGTATTTGTAATACCATGTGAAATAGAAAGACCAACTCAGTATTGGACATTGAAATTCATGGGAAGAGTAAGCAGAATCTGTGGTATTTGTGGTTAATAAGATATATTAGTCTATATCTTCTTTTTCTGAGATAAAGTCTTACTGTGTTTGATGCCATATCCAGCCCTATATACTCTTTGAAGGAACATTTATTTACTTCTTCTACTGGAGGTTGTCCAGAGCTTCTTTTTGTTGAGATATTCCTAGAAATTTCCTGGAAAATGTGTCTCATGTGGAAGTAATCATGGAAGAGAGAAATAGCAATTTTGGTATTCTTTAAAATGATCAGACGGAATCAAAACAGCAGTTCCAGTCATCCTTCATCTTCAGTTAGCCCTCCTCAGGTTTTGGACACTGTGGTTTTGAATCACTGCCATTATGTGCAAGAAAGATTTACCTCTCTAGAGTGATCCAGAGAGTTCAATTTAGGTTTATAAATAGTAATACTGAATTCCTCATTGTTTATTAAATGTTTTGACTATAAAATCTTTGTTCTTAGGCCTCCCGTGAATGTTTAATGATAATCATAGTAACAATAAAATCTCTTCATAGTCATTCATATATTAAGAAACTGTAAAATATGAAAGCTTTGTGTTCTTGGATTTGAGATGATGGGGCCCCATCTTCTATGTCTTAACCTGAGTTCCTCCCACCTAAGGCCAGTACACTTTCCTGTTCCTAGTTTCCAGGCCTTTGTTATAGAGGCTTGTGAGCTAGTCAGTCATGTTGAAAATGGTCCTTGTGTGGACTTGAAACAGGGAAATGTCTAACATACAATAAACTTCAGTTTGCCAGTACCTGACTCTGAGCCCAATCACGTTCTTTTGACACCACGTTCAGTGATGTAGAGAGCTAGCTGTCTGCTTTGTTCCTGAGCTGCTGGTGGGGATGAGAGGTCTGCCTGGGTTGGGGGAGCTATCAGTGTGCTAGGACTGTTAGAACAGAGCTTCAAAAACTAGAGGCTTAAAGAACAGAGCGTCGTTTTCTCATGATTTTGAATGCTGGAAGCTCAAGATCAAGGAATTAGCAGGATAGGTTTTATTCTGGAGCCTTACTCTGGGATAATAGTTGGTTGTTTTTTCTCTTTGTCTTCTCTTGGTCTTTCTTTTGGGCTTGTGTCCTAATCTCATCAGAACACTAGTCATAGTAGTTTAGGGCTCACCCTAATGATGTCATTTAACTTTAGTCACGTCATTAAAGTTCCTATCTCCAAATACAATCATTCTGAAGTACTGCAGGACTAGGATTTTAGCATATGAAATTTTGTGGGTTGAGGGGCACTTTTCAGCCCATGAAAGTGGGAAAACATTAGACCCAGGGTGATGGAAACCAAGAGCAGTGCATTGCTATGGTAGGGAACAGTGGCTTTCAAACTCTGGATCCCTTTTGTGTTTACTACATGTATTTTTTTCTCATAGCTGTGACAAAATACCTGACTGAGCACCTTAAGGAAATAAGGATTTATAGGTTCATGATTTGAGTATAGTTCATCATGCCAGTCAAAGTGTGGAAAAGTTTATGGTGGCAGAGCATGTGGCTGGACTCTTCACATCTTGGTGGACCAGGACGTAGTGAGAAAGCCTGGGTCAGAAGCAAGGCCTGGCTATAGCCCTCAAGACCTGCCCCAGTGAGCTGTTCCCTCGAGCAAATCTCCACTTTCTAAAGGTTCCACAACTTTCCCAAAACAGTGCCAAGTAGTTGGAGACTAAGTATTCAAACATGTGAGCCTTTTGGGACATTTCATGTTTAATGCTGACACGATGTAGGGTTTATTTCATGTAGTACTGTGTACTCAGTTATGTTTTGTTAAAGGGTTTTGATGAGAACAGAGCCTATGTCACCACTGGTAGCAGCAATAGCTATCATTTGAGTCCCCACGTATACTGGACCCTTTACACATCCACTCTGGTCTTCACAAGAATGAGAATGGCACCGGTTGATCCATTTTATGTGTAGGTAAGGGGCTAGGGATGTAGGGCAGTGGTAGAGTGCTTGCCTAGTGTGCACAAAGTCTCATGTTGAATCTCCAGCAATGAAAAAAAAAAAAGAAAAGGACACTCTAGAAGAAGTACAGGGGTTGGAGTTGGAAGAGGTGGCTAATGTCTTACCTTATCCACTAAAATCTGACTGCCTTGGTGCAAATTTAACTCTGGCAGAGCTTGAGTTTCTTGATCAGTCAAGTGGAACTGATACTGATCTCTATCAGCAGGTGATGGAAAGATTAAGTGAGGGTAAGAATGGGTCTTTTAAAATTGATATGCTCACTCGTGTTGAATTTGTCATTAAAAGTAGCATCCCATAGTGACCCAAAGAATACAGTGTTGGAGCTCACCTACATTTCTGAGTCTGGATAAGCAATAGAAGCTTTCAGTGCCTGGCATGGAGCAGCCAACACAGACTGTTCGGACCTCATTGTCAAGATTGAGTTTGTAGTTGAGTATGCAGAGTATCAAATATTCATTTCCCTGTGGTCACAGTGGCCAGTAGCACGTTTGGCCATCACTGAGGCATGCTGTCACAAACCTATTTAATATCTATTTGTTATTTATTTACTTATTTATATGTTTATTTATTATGTATGTAGAGGCAAAGTCTCATGTAATTCAGGCTGACTTTGAGCCTACTATGTTGCTGAGACTAGCCTTGAACTCCTGATCCTCCAGCGTCAGTCTCCCAACTTCTGGGATCACAAGTATGTGCCACCATACCCAACTAGTCACTGATCTTTTAAAACAGGAAGGCCATCCAGAACATTGTTTCAGTCTTCCATGCAATTGGGACAATAAATCATTAATTCCTAGGGTGGTTGGCAGTGTTTCCAAAAATATAGAGGGGGAGAAAGCACTATATTAGAAAATACTAAAATTCTAGAATAATGAGAAAATGTGTGTGCAATTAATAAGAATTTGCATGAAAGGTAATATTGAATTGTGCAGATAGAGAGCACATAGTTGGTTTTTTGGGGCTGCCTTCAACTAGTTTTTAAGTTTTGGGTTCTCTTTTTTTTTCATGTTTGCTGTTTCTCTTTTCATTAAAACATTTCCTTTGATTCTTTGAGAGTTTCATACAATGTATTTTGATCGTATTCAGAACCCCCCCATCTCTACTCTAACCTCCTCATCGACTCCGTGTCCTCTAGTATTATTTTTCTTTTTTAAAAGGCTTATTGAGTCTAATTTGTGTTCCCCAAATGATCTTGGCTGTGGGTCTGTCCCTTGGAATCTGATCAACCCTCCAAGCATCCCATCCTTAATGAATACTGACTCTGCCTCTCCCAGCAGCTCTCAGTTGCTGATAGATCTTGAGCTAGGGCTGGGGCTTCTTGCCCACCTCCCCACTCCATGCTGTGATTTTGTCTGGGTCGGGCTTGCACAGGTTTTGTTCCAGTGGTATCCAAGTGCTTTAACTGAAAACATCACAGATACCACCCAGGTTTTGCTGGTGCTGATGTTTGGCTTTGTTTCACATTTACAAATTTTCTGGTCTTTGAAACTTTAAGTCTTCCATGCTATACATTACAGACATAAAAGAAAGTATGTTTTGAGCTTGACTATTACATTTAGGAGCAATGAAGCATCAAAACGAATTTTTAAGGCCAAATTGATATTCTAGCTGTTTAGCTCTCTGCTTCTCTATAATTATTATAACACTTTACATTCAGTTATGTGGATTCGATTAGCTTCAGTGATGGACAGTATTCATTTTCCATCTGCATTTTATGTTTGAATGTAATATGTAGCCTAGTCCAAGATCTACCTGTTAGTGCTGATATTGCTTCACCAGAGGCAATATGCTCATGTAAGAATCATCAGCCTGAATCCCCACTTCTTGATTCAAGAGGTTGTGACTGCTGATCTCTCTCAGTTTCATCTAGCAACTGCACATTTTGCAGGAAGGGGATTTTTAAGCTTTAGAAAAAGAATGAAATGTTCCACCAAAATTTGATACCTTATAGGCAAATACATTATGAATGCTCTAACTTTAGGGTACACTCTGCTTTACAATGTGGAATTTTCTAGATGCCAAACATGCAATGTGATACCTTGTCTATCATAATGAAAGGAAATAAATATTGCTGGGTTTTGATACTCTCTCCACATTGCTGAGAACAGACTTATCCTGTGTGGGGTTGGTGTGGCCCATCTTTGCTTTGATTCCACTGTCAGTGCTTCAAGTTGAGCTTCTTTTGGGTGTTTCTTGATTAAGTAACTTGTTGTTATTGAAAAGGCATGACTGTGTGCAGATTCATTTTGATGTGATTTGCCAAAGGAAGGGAAATTTGGTTACTTAAGAAGGAGAACTAGATGTTTAACTCTACTGGTGATATGCAGTGTGTGCTTTATTACACACATGTACACACACACACAAACACACACACACACACACACATACACACACACACAAACACCATGCCAAGGTAAAAGTATTGAGCTTTTTATTCTTTTACTGACAAGAGCACTAAAAAGGACACAGTAACAACACCTTGGCCATGTTAGGTGGTGAAATCCTCTTGAAGATTTCCCCTTCCCATCATCTTTATCCTTGGCTGTGAGTTTGCAGACTCGTGCTCTGCTCTACTATATTCTTAGCCGATTTTTATTAGTATAAAACAATTGGTTAGATTTTTGAAAAAAAAATGGAATTCAGGGTTAAAGTTTTTTTTAATTTGTGAAAGTTTTTTCTTCCTTCTGTTGGATGTATTGGTTTATTTTTGTTTGCCAGAGACCTCATTATCCCCTTTCCTTGTGGAGTGACTCCTTAGGACATAGTGATCCTTGCTTCTTTGTTTCTTTACCTTACTGTGTGAGAATAGGTCAGCTTGGGATTGCTCCTAAGAGGAGCTGATTTTATGAATCACGTGGATCTGATGATTAAAAAAGCAAAACCAACTATATATATATATATATATATATATATAGAGAGAGAGAGAGAGAGAGAGAGGGAAGTATGTACACTATATGTGTATACTTTGAATTTTCTTGAAATAAATATGGCTTAAATTCTGGAGCTCAGAAGTACAAAATCAGCTGCAACTATCTAAAATCCAGTTTTGGGCAGGGCTTAGTCTTTTGGGAGCTGTGAGGGTTGGAGAATCCATTTCATTGCGTTTTCTGGCTTCTGGTGGCTGCCTGTATTCATCTGCTTGTGGTCCCACCTCTATCCTCAAGTTATAACACTCCAGCATCTGCTTGTGTTTTGTATCATCTTTTCTATCATCAAATCCTGCTGCTGCTTTATTATAGGAATACTTGTGATTACGTGGATAATCCAGGCAAGTCTCTCCCTATCTCAAAATCCTTAATTTAATCACATTCACAAAGTCCTTGGGTCCTGGAAGTTCATAGTCAATAGGTCCATGAGATGGGGCTGTGGATATTTTTGGGGACTTGGTTTTCAGCCTCCCACACTCACTGTGTGACAGTACTGTCCTTTATCCATTTGGATAGTGAACTTTTTGCAATTTGGAGCTGTTATAAATTCTGCTGCTCTGAGAATGCTTATGCATTTTTGTAACTGTTGGTGACTGTTGCACATATACACACCTTCCTCTCTTTGTATACAGATGCTTAAGTTAGGACCAGGTTACCCACAAAATAGACCCACCTTAGCCTGAAAATATTGTAAGTGAAAAATGCATTTAGCACACACGACCTGCCAGGTATCTTGGCTTACCAGCACGCTGTGCTGTGCTGTTTTGTTTTCTCTTGAGGTCCCATTGGTGACTGGAAACAGCAACTCACTGCTTCTGCCCAGCATTGAGAGAGAATGTAGTTCAAAATATGGCTTCTATTGGATGTATAGCACTTCCTAACTATCATTAAGTTGAAAACTCGATTGAATCACCCGAATGACTCAGGTGGTCAGGAAACATCGGTACATATGGGAATCGATTACATGGTAAGTGTAAATGCAACCATAGAACATAGGAAAAAACAGCTTTCCAAAGTGGTCATACCAATGTGTGCCCCTGCTAGCAGTGTGCAAATTAGATGTTAAAAACAATAATAATAACAGAGCTTATTTGGACCTGGCAGTTTTGCTGCAGAAGTGAACCCATTGACAGCCCCCACTTTAGACCTTCTGTATACTGTCTAGGATTTTCCAAAAGTGCTTGGGTGAACAAGAGTCCTGAGAGATGCTGTGGAAGAAAAGGCTTTCATCAAGTGAGCTGGGACTTTTGAGCCTTGTGGGGAGATTCGCACTACGGTGAACATGCTAAAGTTATAAGTCTGTTTGGCTTATCTTTGCCTCAATTTCCCTCCTTTGAAGTCTAAAAAAGGAAAAAGAGTTCCAAGGAATAGCCTTGGAAAATCCTAGGATAAAACATCACTGTAAATGATCTTTGCTAAAAAGGTATTAGAAGATGTTCTAGTTTTCTTTTAAGAGGAAAATCATTAGTATGTCTTTGAATGTTCTTTCCATAATGTATCCCCGAGAAGTACAAAACATCATCAAACGGTTCGATTTTGCTCTCTTCCGTTTTCCTTTGCTGGCGCCTATACTTTCAGGAAAATTGGTTTGCATCCTTGTGTTTTTAAATTTGCAAAATGGAGCCCAATATGAGAAATAATTCCCGCAACTAGGAACAACATTGAAAAAATACATTTAAAAATGTTCACCCATGATGTAATTGTTTTTCATGTCTACGCGGCTCCATAGATCCCACCCCCACCCCCCGACCTACCTTTGTTTTACTTCTCTAAACCAACATGTAACGGAGGGAACATTCTAGGCCTTATTTCTTCTTTCTCTTGGTCTGTTTTCTAATACATACATATGTAACATCTGGTATGTTTCCTTATACTACCACAAACGTCAGGATTGCAGCTATGGGGCAAAAGGCCTACCTAGGAGCCCCCAGCTCTCCTGCCCAACTTTCACCTGCCCTCATTCACCTCCTCTGGTTACCTGTTAATCTGCAGGTGTTGGTCTAGCGAGGAGGGTCTGGGACTGATGGAGAAGCACTGATAGTGGCTACAATTAGTTCCATAGTTAAAGTAACCAGTGTATGTATACCCCTGAGTATTCTTTCCATGATTACTTCATCTTCCCACCTTGATATTGAGCATTAATCTAGACATGACACAGAATACATTACTCAAATAGTATTTTCACTATGATGTTTGGGGTTAATTGCTTACCCCCTTCTGTTTCCTTTGCATTTCTTCAGTTGGATCCTGATCTTCATTGGGATTTTTAAAATATGTTAGCTTTTATATTGCTTACTGAAGACTTTCTATAGTCAGAAAAAAAGGCCTACTGGGGGTGTGTAGTGGTAATCTTATTTATGAGTGACATTACTGTCTGGATTGCTTTCTCACTACAGTGACAGTGAGACCCCTGGAGACTTAAAACTCATGTTTCCTGCTGAGTTTGATGATCTCAGCTTTAGATCTGAGGACTTAGAATCAGAGCCTGGACCCCATGGCCTCTCGATCCTTTCTTTTTCCATTTGTGTGTGTGTGTGTGTGTGTGTGTGTGTGTGTGTCTGTGTGTGTCTGTGTGCACATGTGTGAGTGTGCACACATGTATGTGTCTGCATTTGGAGGCCCGTGGCTGATGTCAAGAACCATCCTCTATTACTCTTCTACCTTATTCATTGAAGCAAGTTTGTCAATCAAATCCAGAGGTCACAGATATGGCTAGTCTTGCTTACAATTTCCTTATTTATACATTAACACATTTAATCCTTATGTTAATCGCCTATGGAAGGGACTCTTGGATCTTCATTCTGTAGATAAAGGTGCATGTGCAAAGTCTTGTCACCCAGCTGGTACATGGAGGAGCCAGCTTCACGCTCAGCCAGTTTGGATGAGACCATGTTCTTAATCCTTTTCCTGAACTGCCTCTCCAGCTACATAGGTGATTCACCTTAATTCATCTTCACTGTGGTCTCCTTTCTTCTCCCTCTGTCTCTGTCTCCTCCTTACTCTCTCTCTTCCCTCTTTCTCCTCTCCCTCCACTCCCCTCCCACTGCCTCCTTCCCTCCTAGCCTCCTTCCCCTTCTCCCTCTTCTCCCTTCTTCTCTCCTTCCATTCCACTCCTTTCTCTCTCCTCACCCCTTTTCTCCTCACTAATGGCTGACTTTGAACTCATGTTCTTCCTGACTCACCTTCCAGAATTTTAGGATTACAGGAACTGTGAAGGACCAGCTGGCTCCTCTTATGCAATTACTTGAGGTATAAGGCAGATATCCAAATAACCTGGAGTGCAATATATGCCCTTTGTTGGTTGCACATGCTTGTTCTTGGTGGCCTGGACAGCTCTTATGAGCATCCAGTCCCTGTCTGTGCATGGTGTTGGCTGGATGATCGGAACCATCCACCAGGTTCTGGTGTGTTCTCTTTTGAGAGTAAGAATAGTTTGCTGGCATTAAAAATCCCAGAATTGAGCTGGGCGTGGTGGCGCACGCCTTTAATCCCAGCACTCAGGAGGCAGAGGCAGGCAGATCTCTGTGAGTTCAAGGCCAGCCTGGTCTGCATAGTGAATTCCAGGACAGCTGGGGCTACAGGGAGACCCTGTCTCAAAAAGACCAA
>NW_008342851.1:1014365-1067728 GCF_000622305.1 Nannospalax galili
AAAAAAAAAAAATCTCAGAATTGAGAAGAATGTTGTACTGGTGTAGGAAGGTAGGACTAAGGACCCTCTGTGTGCCAGTACCTGCTTCAGGCCTGAGGTCACCCCATAGCAAGGCCAGTAGACTTAGTCCTTCTCCTTGTTCTGCTCCTTGCCTTGTCCCTGTCCTAGTCCTTGTCTTTGGCGATGGTATTCAATACTTTCTGCTGGCAAGGCCTGCTTCCCTACTGGTTGTGAGAGCTCTGCATTTAACAATTCCAACATCTGAAGATAATTAAACCTAACCTCACTTCCTGCTCCTGTTACTGCTCTTTGCCTTTTTTCTGAAGTCTCACTTTGGATGCTGCAGTCTTGCCTTGCTGCACTGAGCTGGAGCCTTGGCTCATGTTTTGGTCACCGGAAAGCTACCACTTTGTGGTTGGGGCTCTACCTGGGCTTATCCTTCAGTATTCTGTGCTACGAAGGACTGGCTTATCTAGTTGTCATGCTCCCGTTACTGGTATGTGAGTCTGTTTCTTCTATCCAAGGACTGCCTTCTGGTACACGGGTCCCTGAAGTCAACAAACTTGATTGTGTGTTAACCTCTGAGATGCATAATGACTTTCTAAGAAGTACTGGGCCATGGAGAGGTCTATGAAAATGGTTTCAGATCTGCAACTTCCCTGTGCATTGTTTACTTTTTAAAAAATTATATATTCTCTACACTTTGGGCTATGTGTGACCTTTTGTGTTCATTGCCGTCTCTTGTGTGAGGGAACTTCATTGATGAGAGTTGACCCTTCCCCTCCTAGCAGCCATCAGTTTGCCAATAGTTCCTCAGGTAGGGTTGGGGTTTCTTATCCACATTCCTGGGTCCATGCCGGGATTTTGTCTGGCTTGAACTTACATAGAACTTGTGCATACTGTCACTATTGCTGTGAGTTCATATGAGTAACTCCTCAGCTATCTGGAAGGTCATTGACCACCTCTGGCTCTTAACAGTCTTTCCACCCGCTGTTCTGCAATGATCCCTGAGCCTTGGAAGGTGAAGTTTGATATAGATGTTCTATTCATGGATAAGTACTCTGAAGACTCTTGCTCTCTGAACATCGGCCAGCTGTGGATTTCTGTTTCAATCATTATCTGCTGCATAAGGAAGCTTTTCTGTTGAGAGTTGAGAGATGCAGTAATCGTAGTCGGTCTGGGAGAGCTGGCAGGTCAGGGAGCTCCAGGTCTGGGGATGTGCAAGGGTCCTAGCAACCTGAGCAGGCCTGAGATCTGAGATAGCCAGGCCTTTTTTACTTTTTATTCTGAGAGAGGGTCTCATTAAGTTGCCGGGGCTGGCCTTGAACCTTAGAACCTCATGCCTTGGTCTCCTGAGTAGCTGGGATTACAGGCCTATGTCACCAACCTCAAATCTTCTTTGCCCAAATTTCTGGCTGACTGTCACTAGGAGTTAAGCCTCTTCTCCCCCAGGATCCAAGATACAAGGACAACCAGACAACCCTTGTGGTATTGAGAAAGGGAATGAATTTATTAACATGGAAATGAATATTTTTGCAAATCAAATGGCATTAAAAAAAAGTTGAAAATGACCCTAAATAGTTTGTTAACAAATACTAATGATAATGTAAAATTTTACTTAATCAGCTGTAATTTGGGGGGGCAGAAGTCTCAGAAACTCAAAGAATTAAATGCCAGTACCACAATAATACTTCTTCATGTCCATCAATTTATTTATATGAATAAAGTTTTTACTTTATATTTTTATTATTTTTATTTTATGTGTATGAGTATATTGCCTGCATACATGGAAGTGCACCCATGTTGTGCAATGCCCATGGACATTAGAAGAGGGTGTCAGATCCCGTGGGACTGGAGTTATGAATGGACTCTAGTTATGGTTGTTAACCACCATGTGGGCACTGGGAATCAAGCCCCCACCCTCTGCAAGAGCAGCCAGTGCTCTTAACTACTGAGCCATCTCTCTAGCCCTTTACATTATAGTTTCAATACCAAAGAATGGAATAGAATTGCTATGAAAACATTTCTTTTTTAATTTTTAATTTTTTAATTTTTGCTTATTTAATAACCACATGATTAGAAGAAACATTTCATTACAGCTTTAACATATTCAATAACAATTTCCAGAGCAAGGGTATATCTCTTTCAAAAGTGGCTGTAAAATTTTAGGTTCACAGTTGAATTTAATACAGTTATATAATATTGAACTCAGAATAAACCCTGTAAGACATAAACTTGAATGAGTTTTGTGTAACCGACTGTCACTAGTAATAATCAGGTACATAGAGATTAGAGACACATGTGCAAACATCTAAGCATTAGTAGCATTAAAAAATGAGTCTTTCTGTAAGAAACAGCATATTTTAAAATGAAATGGAGCTCTTTTTTTAAAGGAAAACATTTCTTAATACAGCAATAAAAAATAGTCACTTATGGGCACTTTAGCCAATTAGAGAAAATAAGTCATTCCTATTTATCACATTAAAAATACATTTCCAATAAAAATTGCTTTTATGCTTTAAGTTTTAATTATTATAAGATTATACATATGTTAAGTTGCATTGCATTAAGAGTTGTAATGATACTTAAATGCAGATGAAATTCTTGACAGTCAGAACTATTCAATTACAGAAAATAATAAATTTTAGGTTTTTTAACTGTTTTGTTGCAGAGAAGCATGAAAGCGTGATCAATAAGAAAACTTTAAAGCATAAAACTATTACATTAGGATAAAATTCTGTAGTGGAAATGGAATGAAAATACATTTTAAAAAAGAGGAAATGGGCTGGAGAGATGGCTCAGTGGTTAAGAACACTGACTGTTCTTGCAAAGACCTGGGTTCGAATCTCAGCACCGACATGGCAGCTAACAACTGTCTGTAACTCCAATTCCAGGGGATCTGACAGTCTCTTCTGTCCTCTGCAGGCATTGCAGCACATGGGTGCACTCACCTACATGCAGGCAATACATGTGTACACATAAAGTAAAAATAATAAAATAAATAAGATTCTCTTAGTTTAAAAAAAAAGAGGAAAAATGAGAGAGAAAAAAGATTGTTCATGTATTTTTAAATATGGAGCATGGATATGAAATCACTGCGATATTTAAATAACAATGGATACATGTAAAAGCTTGAGTAAAAGCAATTTCATTTAAAAGTGTATTTATAAGATGACAAAAATTAGATTCCATGCCACTATTTAAACCTAGGATGAACACTACTGGATGTTAAATTGAAATTTTGGCATAACTAGCATTCATAAATCTTTGGATGAGTGTGTGGCAAACTTGTCTAACGACCATTTCTCCAGGATTTGGTCATGGCACCTCTTCTATTTTGGGGACCAGCACTTTCACTTCATTAACTAGTGTCATAAAGTTGTGTGATCAGAAGTGATGTCACCTTTAAAGAGTTGTATCTTTCCTTCCTGCTTTGACTCAATTCACAGTAAGTCAGCATTCATTCAACAAACACTTAATTCTTAGTGTAGTTACTGTCCATCCAGGAGAGCTGCCTTGACACTGATGCGGGGGTGGGGAGGAGCTCAGGTTTCCAGGACACATTGGGCCCTTGAAAAGGGGCGCTTCCTGGAGGAACTTGGACTTTGAAGACTCAGGCCTGGACTAGAGATGACTTAGCACGGTACTGGAGGAAGCTGCTCTGTGCCCTGAGTTTGGAGGCTGGAGAGGAGAGATTCACTTCTGCAAAATGTTGTCGTTCAGATGGAGTCAAAACCACTTCCTGTACTTTCGGAGGGTGGAGGGAGGGTGCTTCCTTCTATGGTCTTTAAATGATTTTCTTATCTAGGCCAAGGACAAAGTGGATTTTTTAACAACTCATAGCAGCCGTAGATGATCACATGCAGAAAGCAAAGCATTTTTTAGTTTTGACCGTTTTCTAGCAAATTGTGGGTGAGAGGCATAGCCAATGTATTAATTTTGACATGTGGTTACACACAGTGCAGCCTCAACCACGGTCTCTTGGGATTACAAAGGCATAGAGTTAAATTTCCCAAGTTGGAAAGGAGCTTTCAGAAATGAATTTCTCTCTCTCTACTCTGAGTGACTTTGCTACGATTTCCCTGGAGAGGTTGCTAGGCATTTAATAGATCCCCATGTTAGGAAAATAAATTCTTCCTAGTGTTTCAGTCTCAGGTTTCCCCCACCCCATCCACGCCTTGGCTTTAGCTCAATACTGTGGAGTCTGAATCTAATCTCCCTTATGTTCATGTTTATAAAATGCTTCTAGATGGTTCTTTCTTCCTATTATCATTTGGATAGTCCCAGGCTTTTCCTCACCCTAGTCATTCCCAGTTGGGTAGCATCCTGCTAACTGCCTGAGGGAAGCCAGGAGGCCATGGGACTGTGGGTGCAGGCTTGGTTCCCACCACCTCTCCAAGCTGTGCACCCTCCTCTGGCCCTGAGCTCTCACCAGGATGTAGGGGACCTTGTTTGAGCTCTGACTGTGTTTTGTTGCTTTTGGCCATTGCACAGTAGCTCACATCCTGTGTTCATTTAAAAAAAAAGTCCTTCTTTCAAAGGATCTTCTCAGCATCTAGGGATTTATGTTGTGTGAGACAGACATAGACTATATACACTTCAATCAGCAAAGCTAACAAAATAAAGCTCAAACAAAAGAAAAGGGGCCACATTTGGAAATACCTTTTTTAAAAGCATTGCTTAGAGCTTACCCTAAGTTTCCTGTATTAAGTTCTTGAGTTATAGCATCTTTGTGGTCATTAAATCAGATCCATGTTCCCTTCTACCTGCCCCCTGCATTTTGTTAGTTTAGTATTCCCTCTTCCCACTCTTTTCAAAACAAGGTCTCATTGTATTGCCAGCCTGGCCTTAAACTTGGGATTCCCTATCTTGAGCCTCAGCTTCAGCCCCAACATGCTGTGATTACAGAGGCCTTTTACTTAAGGCTCTCTTAGTATTTCCTGAGCCTAGTTCAGGTACATAGAGAATACTGAAGCATGTGTGATTGGCAGTGTAAGGAGGTGGCTACCTCACAGCCACTCACGCTGGCAATGTTATATGGCACAACCCTGACTGTCTTCTCTTCCACTGAATGATTTTCAGAGAAAGGGCCTAAGGGTGTGGTAGACTGCCTTAAAGCTATCCACTCCAGGGTCATTGAGTGTTTGAAAATAATAATACAAATTATTTCAAGAAATATGACTGTGAGATTTTTGCTAATTCCAAATCTCCCCAAATAAGTCTGGCGGTGCTGTCACTGGTGTTTTAGTTTCATTTCTGTGACTGTGATAAAATACTATGACAGAATGCAATTTAGAGGAGAAAGGGATTATTTGCCTTACAAGTCTCGGTTACAATTCATTACAGGTGGGAGGTCAAAGTGTCAGGAGCTGGAAGTGGCAGTTACATATACAGTCAAAAGCAAGAGAGAAATGACCACATACTTTCTTGCTTGCTTGTGCTCAACTTGATTTTGCCACTCCAATGCAGTTTGAGACCTCCTGCCTAGATAATGGTGTTGCTGCCCACAGTTGGCTGGGTTTTCCCACATCACTTTCCTTAATGAAGATAACCTCCCATAGACTTATGCACAGGCCAATACAATGTAGACAATCCCTCATTGAACCAAAAAAGTTAAAAATTATTTTGGATTTATTTTTATTTCATGTGTATGAGGGGTTTTGCCTGCATATATGTAAGTGTGCCACACGCATGCAATGCCCACAGAGGCCAGAAAAGGGTGTCAGATCCCCTGGAACTGAACTTTCAAACAGTTGTTAGTCATGTGGGTGCTGGGAACTGAACCTGGGCCCTCAGCAGGAGCAGCCAGTGCTCTTAACCACTGAGTCATCTCAGTGAGTCCCTCACTGAGACTCTTTTCCCTGGTGATTCTAGCTTGTGTCAAGATGACAACTGAAGCTAGCCATCACGCTGGGTCTTCCTCACATTGTAACTTGCATTTGAGGTCTTTTTCCTTCTTGGTTGCTCGCTATGCTTTGTGATTTCTCTCCTGTGGTTCTTGTTTGCCTTCCAGTCTTGTTCAGTGCGTCACTGCCACTTTTCATACTGAAATAGTGACCTGGCATCATTCTCAGTAATGTCTTCGCATAACTGTCTAGACTTACCTCTTCCTCCGGTCTTCGCCACCAATGGGGTTATGCTAGCAGGCACGAAGGAAATATGTGGTTTCCCAAATCCTCTAGAGGGGAAGCAGCAGGTCTTTAGGATGCAGAATGGTTAGGGTGAGTTATTCAGATGAGTTGCATGTATTTAGGAATTATTTCCCTTTGAAAGCAAAGACTCCAACTACAGGGGACAGTGTGGCCTTGCCTCGTCTAGGAATACCTACCAGCAGAAGATACCCTTTCCGATGTTTCCTTCTGTTTGGCAACTGTAAAGGTTTTTTTCAAACCTAAAGAATTGTAATAGTTAATCTTTATTGTCCATTTGATAGCACTGAGAAGCACCAAGGAGATTATCAAAGCACACCTGTGTGTCTGTGCAGTGTTGCCAGAGATAATTAACTAAGGGCAGAAGGCCCACCCTGAATGTGACTGCACCATGCAATAGGCTAGGTGCACAAACAGAATAAAGGGAAAGGAGGAGGAGGAAGCCAAAGAGCACTGGAATCCGCTCCCTCTGCTCTCTAGCTGTCATGAAGGGAGCTGCTCTGCCTGTCCTCACTTTCCCTCCAGGAGGCTAAACCTCTGAAAATAGGAGCCAAAATGAATCTTTACTCCACTAAGTTGTTTTACAGTGATAAAACTAAACTAAGTTATACAGAAAGGATATAACTAATTCTTTTTAGAGGACCAATGAATTTGAGTCCTACTGAGCCCTCTCTGAGTGGGAAAGCTTGGGAAAATCAAGCTAGGAAGGAGAAAGAACTTTAAAAGTTGTCATTTCTTCCCTAAGCTGAAGCTTTTCTAATTTGTAAACTCAGCTGAGTGGACATTAAAACCAAATGTTTAAGAAGTTGTATATTCTCCTAAATTGTTCACAAAATGAAAGGAAATAAAATATCCTTGCCTCACCAGTCTGTCTTGTACAGTTGTGTGTTGCTACGCTGTTAAAACACAGTCAGACCAGAATTTTCCTCTTAAAGATTTTCATTTGTGCTTTAGTTCAGAAATATTTCTAATTAACTTGCCTGTATTTCCATTCGAGAATTTTCACAGAGTAGTCATGGACATTGTACTGTTATCTGCCTAGTGAACTCGAATTGTTACTACTAGTAACAAGAGAGAATTAAATATCAATAGCAAGAACAGATAATCCTGTTTAAATGTAATCATGGCTTTAATAATACAGCAGCTAACATTTACTGAGCACTTGTGTGTGTGTGTGTGTGTGTGTGTGTGTGTGTGTGGTGACAACTTAGAGGAGTTGGTTCTCATCTTCCACCATGTGGGTTCAGGGATTGAACTCAGGTCATCAGGCTTGGTGGAATTTACTTGCTGGGATGTCTCAGCAGCCCCTATTGAGCACTTTTTATGTGTTTCTGAGGCACTTGAGACACGTTCTCATTGCAAAATAGGATCTCAGATGTTTGTTATGTGATCAATACTGTTTAATGTAAATATATCAAGTTTTTTTATAAATAATTATTTAAATTTTTTTCTAAAATGTAATTTTGGCATCTGTACGATCCTATTATATTGTATGTGACTGTTTAGGATTTTTTCATTTCTATTTATAAATATGATGGATTCTTATTTCTTGTGCTCTTTTTCAAGTTTTAATATGAAGGTTATGCTGATTTATATAAAACGAAATAAAAAACTTTCTTTCCTTGGTTTTTCTATACCTTATAAGTTTAAAAAAATTATTGTTAGAGAATTTCGTACATTCATTTAATGTGTTTCAATCAATTCCACCTCTCATCCCCTCTTCCAACTCCTTGCATCACCACTGCTTTTCTCTTTCAGCATCATGAAGTCTCTCTCTCTCTCTCTCTCTTTTTTTTTTTTTTTTTTTTGACAGGGTCTTCTGGTCCAGCTTGCCTGGAACTCACAATGTAGACCAGGCTGCCCTCAATCTGACAGAGATCCACCTGCCTCCTCGCCTGCTGCTCTCTCTCTCTCTCTCTCTCTCTCTCTCTCTCTCTCTCTCTCTCTCTTTTAAAATAATTTATTGAGAATTTCAGTCCACTTAGCGCTGCCAGCAAATGCCTGGTGTAGGGCCAGCCACTGGAGCATGGGCAGCCTGTTAGGGGCCACATCTTGAAGAAAATAGACTCTTCCTTCATACTTTCAATAACAGTAATTCTGCGCTTCTCAGGGCTTCAGCGTTGCTCCTGGGGGAGACTGTTGTCACCAGTTGTGTTTATTGTTAACATTGTAGTTATGTAAACGCTCAGAGCATGTTTTCTTAGGACTCATCCCTGTCCTCTGGTAATGTATCCCTTTGTGCTTGTATTAAAACTCCATTGTTTCTTTGTCAGGATCCATTTTCTTAGTTCTGGTGTTGTGAAGTCGTGTTTTCTCTTCTTGATAAGCTTTGCAAAAGATTTGTGTATTTTATTAAATCTTTTTCAGGAAGCGGCCGTTCTCTTTATATTCTAATTCTTTAATTTCTGCTTTTGTCTTTTTACTGATTCTTTCTCATGCTTTTTGCTTTCCTTCGGTTTATTTGGTGATGATTCTTTTTTTCATTTTTCCTTTTTAAATAATTTTAAGGTGACAAGACATTTGATTTACATATGTGTGTGTGTGTGTGTGTGTGTGTGTGTGTGACTATGTAGCAGCCAGAGATCAACCTCAGGAGCTGTCCCTCGGGAGCTGTATACCTTGGTTTTTTGAGACAGAGTCTCACTGGCCTGAAGTTCACCATGTAGGCAAGGCTGTCTGCCTGACAGGCCCCAGGGATCCACCTGTCTCGACCTTCTCAGTGCTGGGGTTACAAGCTTACACTGCCATGCCCAGATTTTTTATATGGGTCCTGAGGTCCTCATGCTTGTGCTAATGTGCTCTTTACCAAGTACACCATCACCCCACCCCCTTATTTACCTTTTTAAGGTAGCTTTTTCTCATCTCTTCCTCAAACTTGAAAGAACATCTCCTTCCCTCTTAGCCAATGAATTTGATCTGAGATCAGTGAGAGCACTGAAGTGGTCAGCAGAGCTCTTGAGAGAGTGCCCCGCCCCAATCTTCCTCCCACATCTTTTCTCCATGCTTGCTTTCTTGTTTCCTGTTTGTTACCCCAGGAGACTACTCATGGTTCTGTCTAGAACCTTCCCCGTCCTATGTGTCCCATCCCGCTTCTGCTCAATAGTCAAAATAAACCACCCCAGCAATTCTCCCCAGGCATGTCATCAGATTTCCCTCTTTGGTCATGTGTGTCTAACACAGGCATGCAGCTGTGCCTCCATCTTCTGGTAGCCTTCCCACATCCTACTTCCTACCAGATGCCCACAAGTTCGTTGTAGTCAAATTCGTCTGAAGATTTATTTTTATTCATCATCTCAATTTTTCCTTCCCCTAGACCATCTCAAACCCAAGCTGTAAGGCCTCTATCCCCTTCCTCTGCAGAGACTACTCTGATGCAACTTATCATGACCTACCTCCAGTCATCACTGAACTGCAAAGAACAATCAATTCTGAGACCGAATGTTACATGACACTCTTAGTGCTTGCTCTTTTCTCATGTGTGACCCATGCTCAGCCTCAGGACATCTCAAACTCTTGGTGTGTTCCTACCCCACAGTGTGCTCCATCTCGCTTTCCCTTGCTGATTTTTTTTTTCTCCTTGAGGTCTTCTTGTTGAAGAATCCTAGTGTGTGGTCTTGTGTTTTGCTATCTTTTTGTGATCTTATCCAATAGGATGATTATCACCTTTGTGCTCATGGCCCCTCACCTCCAGGCAAGCACATCTGTTTATTCAGTAGATCTGCATGAATGCTTCATCGGCACCTCCAGGTTTGTGTGTCCTGAACTGAACTTCTGACTTGCCTCCCATGCTCTTCCACTTATTTCTTCTACCCCAACACTAGTTGCATCATTTGTCCAATTTCTCAGACTATGTTGAAATAATCTTTGGCTATTCTTGTATAGTTCTTTTCCAAGCCATTACACAATTCTCTTCTTTACCCTCAAACATAAAGCCAGAATCTGGTGTAAGCCACAGCCATCTCTCACAGTAAATATACATTGAGTCTCTTATCCAACATGCTTGGGACCTATATTGATCAAGGTTGTATATAGAAAAAGAACCAATAGTTATGAAAGGGGATTTATTGGATTGGCCTATGTGATTAGTCTGTGGAGTCCAACAGTGACTGTATGCCACAGAGGCAGAGAATCTGGTAGTGTCTCAGGCTAAGAAAGTGGCAACTTCAGATTGTGGGAGACCAATAGTGCCATCCCAGTTGAAGACTGAAGCCCCAGAAACTTCCTGGAGAGCCAGCGGCGTAAATCCGCATTAAAGACTGAAGGAAGTAGAGTCTAGTGTCTGCAGACGATGGCAGAGGCAGTAGATGCACTCTGAGGAACAGTGGAGTGTGTATGTGCTGTCTGGAGTTCTCTTCTTCCGCTTACATTCTGCTCAGGCCTCAGGCCTCAGGCTAGTGCTACCCATGTCCAGGATGAGTCTTTCCTCCTCATTTATTCTCCCATATGTTAATACTCCCTGAAAAATGTCCTTGTAGATGCACCCCAAATCTATTTTTACTGTTCCCCTAAGCATCTCTCAGTCCAGTCAAGTTAACAATCAAGACTGACCACTGTAGGACTGGAAATGTGCTGCTTTGAGATTTTTTTTTGAATTTTTGGAATATTTGCATATATAATGAGAACCCAGGTCTGATTATGAGATTCATTTATGTTTCAAATATACCTAAATATAGCCTGAAGATGATGTTAAGCAAAATTCTTAGTGTACTTGGGTTTGATGTGACCTATCACTTGCATTAAGGTATGGAGTGTTCGTCTTGTGTCGTGTCGGTGCTCAGAAAGGAATGGACTTTTGACATTTTGGACTTGGGGTTTCTAATGACTCATCCTACACTGCTGTAGTCTCTTCTCACTCTCCCTTCCTGTGCCCTCTGTGGTCTGGGCTTTCCAGCAGCCAGAAGGATCCTTTCAAAATGGCAGCCAGATGGACTCAGAGCCAAAGCCTGCTCATAAAACTTATCCTGTTATTCCTCAGGCAATTACCCATTCTTATTTTTCCCACCTTTGGTCCACTCCAGCCAGACTCTTCTTTACTGGTTTTTATGTTCCAGGCATTCTAGTGCCTCATGGTTATTTCAAGTCTTTAATAGAAAAATGTCCCCAGACATTTAAGACATTCCTTAGCCATTCTAAGTCTTCACTGAATGCTGTCTTCTCATGGGGCATACACTAACCACCTGACAGATTAG
Source organism: Nannospalax galili (assembly GCF_000622305.1). Taxonomy (NCBI): domain Eukaryota; kingdom Metazoa; phylum Chordata; class Mammalia; order Rodentia; family Spalacidae; genus Nannospalax; species Nannospalax galili. Next base: position 1,025,704 of record NW_008342851.1, read on the forward strand.
CCCTTTCTCAATTCCCAGTCCCATTTGCCTGGCTCTATGTGGGTTTTTATTTGTGGGTTTTTTTGTTGGTTTGTTTGTTGTTTTTGTGTGTGTGCATGTGTGTGTTTATAGAATGTTCTTAATTTTCTATAAAATTAGATGATTTATTGATTTGTTCATTGTTTGCCTCCTTCATTAGAATGTAAATGTAAATTCTAGGGAGCAGAGATCTTTGTCTTTCTCTTTTAAACCTGTGTATCCCAAGCACTTACACAGTGTCTGACAGTTCCAGTGGAGGGAACTCAATGAATATTTGTCAAATAAATGAGTGAATTAAAGCCTTGCTTTTGTTGTGGGAAATACTGGCTATAGCTCATAAAGTTTGATGATCAGCTTCCTCACTATGCTCAGTTTCTAACTATTTTTCTGGGATTAGTAGAATCTCAGAGTAAGAGAGATGGCCATTTAGGGAGGTACTCATAGTTGCTCAGAGAAGGAGAGTTGTTGCCCAGATCAGCTTCTGAGGCAGAGATTGAAACAGCTGCCTATGTTTAATTGGGAAGGGATGTGCCCAAGTCAGGGAAGTCAAGGAATTCAGAAGCAACTTCTTACCAATTAAAATAAATTCTATTATTAAGGTAGAGCAAGGGTGAACTATGAACAGGTCATGGATTTTTCTTTTCTTTCCCTTTCCCTCCTTCCTTTTTTTTTCTTTTTTTCTTTTCTTTTCTTTTTCTTTTTTTTTTTTTTTTTTTTTTTTCACTACCTCCAGGTCTCCAGGTAGCCCTGGCTGGCCTGGCAGGGTGTCATGTAACCTAGACTGGACTTGTTATATGAGAAACTTTTTTTCCAGGAGACACAGTGCACACACATCTATTCATCCCAGAAAGAGAACCTACAAGAGACCAAAGCAATTGCACCAAAGTCCAACATGGTGGACCAATGAGATTTTATTGGGGTTACTAACAGAAGTATGCGAGAGGGGTTACTTATGGGAGCAGGGGTGACTCAAAAGCAGCTGCATCATGGAGAAGCCCACCTCAATACAGATGATGACTAAATGCTAAATGAGGACTAAATGCTAAAACCTTGGAGCTCTCTGCACAACTTGCAGGCAGCTCCACAGGTCTGGAAACTCTCTCCTCTCTGTAGTTCTGCTTGTCAGTCTCCTCCACATCAACCATTTACTCCTTCTGTAAAGCTTAGGAAGGGCCTTAAGAATCTTCCAAGTGGGTTGCCCCTCTGTGAGCTGTTGGCCAGAAGGGCCCTAGAGGTCTCCAAAACAATAAAGGCCATTGCCAGTAACGTTGGTTGTACACAGGAAGTGGATGATAAAACGCTATTGCTGAAGACGCTGCATGATATGAGTGCAGGAGAGGGAGCAATCAAGCTTGGACTAAGCTGGAAACTCTCTGCCACTGAATGGGTGGTTTTTATAGTACCAGAAGGCAACATACAGATGGCTGGGGGAGAACTATCTCCTATAATTCTACTCAATAATGGACCCCACATGTTGTACTATCAACATGCCAAACAAGATGTTCCAGCTGGTGCAATAGTGGTGCATCTAGTGTATGCACAGCCACAAATTTTCAATTGGATATAATGTCCGCTTCTAGAGGTGGAACACACATTTGGTACTATAGACCATTCCAACCCCCTGTGGCAAGGGAGGATATAGACCCCAGTGGAGAAGCCACTGCCATTGTTTTGTGAGATGGATGTGATGCACCTGCTAAAGTACCATCCAAGCATTTGTGTTTATGCCACTGTTCTTGCTTCTTGCTGTTTGTGTTTTTATAGTAGATTGAATCCCACTGAAATGGTCCAACAGCCCTTGGAAAACCTCCTTATAGTCACACTTCCTCTCAGACTCGTCAAGGAGTCAATGGAGGAGTCTGTTACCCCTTCCACCCAAATCAATTGACCTTAGCTGCATGTGGGGGAGGGGCTAAAAATCTATAAGCCAAGAATGCCATGAAGCATCTCTCTTGCCACTTTGTACAGCTACTGGGAAGCCACAGAATCTATATTTGAGTGTGTTGTGTGTGGACTTTCCAGTACAGTCATAAATGGGGGACACCCACTCTTCTGTAAATAAACCCCCACCCCATGCTCTGTTAGCAAGTCCAATAAACTTGTTAGGATTTTGATAAAACTGCTCTGCAACGGGCCTCAGGCTTGCTGTGTAGTCAAAGTTGACAATCAGCTTCTCATCCTTCTGCCTTCACGTTATAAGTGCTAGGATTCCAGGCTGTACCACATACCTGGTTTATGTGGCACCTGGGATCAAGCCCAGGGCTTCATGCATGCTATGCAAGCTACCAACTGGCTTGTATCTCTAGCCCCCACGGGTATATAATTTCTGCCTTTTCATCACATTAGACACTTTCCAGATGTTGCAAAAAAAAATGTGTTTTCATCAGTGTTGGCTTTTGGAGGTATAAGAATATGTAGTGTGATAAATTGGGGTAAAACAGCACCAAGAACTTAAGTAGCCAGTGTTTTAAAAATCCGACAGTTAATTTTTGTTCCTTTTTATGGTACTCGGGGTTGAACCAGGAACTCTCTGCATGGTAGGCAAGTGCTTTCACTGAGCTATGCCCCCAGTCCAAGCTATACAATTTTGAGATGTTAGATTTTGGAAGTTCTGTCCAGAATAATAGTTGGTAATTGATTGACTGACTGACTGACTGACTGTGTATGTGCACACATGCATGTATGGGTGTATGTACCTGTGTGCGTGTGCAGAGGTCAGAGAAGGCTGTACCTTATAACTTGCTCTCTGCCTTAATCCTTTGATGTAGGGTTTCTCCCTGAGCTTGGAGTTTGCATTTTTTAGTCAGGCTGACAGACAACAAGCCCCAACAATCCTCCTGGCTCTGCCCACCTCATTGCTGGGGTTGCTGGCCTCCACAGGACTGCACTGGTCTTGTTATGCTATGTGGGTGCTAGAATCCAACTTCTAGTTCCCATGGCTGTAGTGCAGAGCAAATGGTCTCACCCACTGAACCATCTCTTCACCCCCTTGTTTCTTTTTTCTTTTTAATTTTTATTTTATGTGTATGTGTGTATTGCTGGCATGTATATACATGCACGCGTGTCATGCTATGCCCACAGAGGTCAGAAGAAGAGATGAGATCCCTTGGAACTAGAGTTATGGATACTTGTTGGCTGCCATGTGGGTGCTGGGATTTGAATCCAGGTCCTCTGCAAGAGCAGCCAGTGCTCTTAACTGCTGAGCCATCTCTCCAGCCCTGACTGTTTCTTTTTAATCAGAGTTCTTTACATGGTATTTTTCTCACTTAACCAGGTTATTTAAGAGAAAAGAATAAAATTTATTATGCTTTAGGACAGGCTGACTTCTTAATTTTGCTCTTTCTCTATCTCTCTTTCTTTCTCTCTCTCTCTTTAGAAACACTGTAGAAAGAACATTTGGTAGCAGTGAAATTTAAAGTATGCAAATTCTTCCCAAAGCAGTCACCTCCCCACACCCTACCTCTGTTGCCAAATATATGGCTAGGTTATTTCTGGGCATGTTGAGCTGAAAGGAAACAGAGATATTTAGAAAGTTTGACTCAAAGATATAAAACATAAAATCTGTCACTTTTGGTGCAGTTATTTTATTTTCAAGTATGTAAAGAGATTACACATTGGCCCAGGTTACTCAGTCAGATAATATTCACTTTCTACCTGATAGAGGAAAAGCCTCTGTGCTCTCTCCATTCTGCTGCTTTTGTAACTTATGCCAATATTGGACTATTGATACTTGGGTTGCAAGTTGTTGATTTTAAAATATACCTACAATGTTTGGTGCACAGAGAAGCACAGGGCAGGGTTTTGTGTATTAGCTGGTCAATGCTGGTTATCCCAAATGTTAGAGTGAGAGCAAGTTTTAACTCAAAACACTCAGTAAATTATCCAGGAGGAACTGTAGCTGTTTGTGGGGAGTAAGGGAGCTGGTTTGGTTTCTCAAGGAGAGTGTATTTAAGAATTATGAAATGTACACCCTTTCAAATAGTGTTCAAATGGTTCCAGAGTAGGAGGCAATTTTTATCCAGGGAGTCTTTTCCAGCTGTTGTGTTTAAAGATACTTGCTAGTTGATATATGTAACTAGGTTCCAATGTAGACCATCACTCTCCACTTCCTTCTTTTCATAGCTTTCCTCCTTTTCTGTTTGAGGTTATTCAGAATGCTTGTGCTCATAGTTGTTCAGCTCACTGTGACTTGTTTTAGATGAAGTGCTGCATTGTTTTAAAGAAATACTGATCGTTCTCTGATCATATGATTTCTCTGGCTTTATAGTTTAAGTTTGTTTATATCTGAAAAACAAAAGGATATACTTTTTATTACAATGTCTATATTAATCTTTGATTATAAAAAACTTTAGGAAGATGATATTTCTTTTACAATTTCAAGTATTATTTACAAATTTGTGTTTTAGCAGAAATTACTTAAGTACATGTTTGAGATTTAGTTTTAAACTTTAAGAACATATGCATATTTTATTATTCTCCTTACATTCTTAATTTGATGTTTTAAATGGTTATAAAGACTGGATATGCAAATGACTTATTGTTAAGCAAAAGCCTTCTTCCCTTCAAGAATTAAGCTGCTTGATGGTTCATTTTTGATGGTTCGTTTGAAGTGCCATTGGAGTTCTCTATCATATTATATCAACAAATATGATGCCAAAAATATAGTTATTAAAAGCTCTTGACTTTTAGACCTTCATACCAAGCCAAAAAACATTTTTAGAATAATATTTACTCTAAAAATTTCTTGGATGGTTGTGTTAGTCAGTTTTCCCTAAAGAAACAGAATGGGTAGAATGAATATATATCGTGCTGGATGGCTTTGGTTGTCAACTTGACGCACCTAGGCAGAGGGAGCCTCAATTGGTGAACTGCCTCCATTGGACTGGCCTGTGACCATGTCTGTGGGGCACCTTCTTGAGTGATGTGGCAATAAGTGTTTGCATATTACCCTGGAACTGGAGTTATGGACAGTTGTTAGCTGCCATGTAGATTTTGAAAACTGAACCCAGGTCCTCTGCAAGAGCAGCCAGTGCTCTTAACTGCTGAACCATCTTTCTAGCCCCAATTTTCACTTTTTAAAATGCAAACATTTATTGCACATTAGCTGGATATTAGGCACTATTATATGTGCTATAGCCTCTGATCTTATTATTCACTCATTTATTAATTAAGCAAGTATTTAAAAATTTTATTGAGATTTTATAAATTTCATAGAATAGTTAGTTCTTACTCAAATTTAGACCCCCTCTCCCATTCATACCCCACCCACCCAGTGGACCTCATGTATTCTACCATACATGTTAAGTCCCATCTGGTCAAGCATTTGTACTCAGATATCCTTTGGTGTGAGTTCATCCACTGGAGTCTAGTCAGCCTATCTAGAGATCTTAAGGAAGGTCCACTCTCTCTCACCCAACTGTCTCCAACAGTTCCCGGACAAGTGCTGCCCTCACGCCTCTCTGTGCCCTTGTCTGATTGAGTTGGCATGGGTCTTGTGCTCTATGCCACCACTGCCTAAAGTTCACATGAGCAAGCTTCCAGGGGCCTGAAAGCCTCCGTTTCCCTATGTTCATAGACCAACCCTGGGTCTTACAATCTTTCTGCTCCCTCTTCCGCAATGGTCCCTGAGCCATCGGTGGGTGAGGTTTAATATAGGTGTTTTATTCAAGGACACACACTATGCAGTCTCTTAATCTCCAAAACTCGGCCAGTTGTGGCCTTCTGTGTGCATTGTACTCTGTTGTATAAGGAAGCTTCACTGATGAGAGTTGAGAGATGCACTAGTATTTTCTCTACCCCCTGTTCTGCTGTATTCCATGAGCCTTAGGTGTAGAGGTTCCACTGTAGATATGTCACCTAGGGATGGGCATCAATCAGACATATCCTCTGTGTGATCAGTTGTGGAACTCTGCAGTAGCCTCCGTATGTTGCAAAAAGAAGCTTCTTTGATGAGTGGTATATGATATACTTGTCTGTCAATATAAAGATCCATATTTAGTATATGGTGAGAAATTTCATTTGTCTAGAGGTATGACAGAGATAGGGTTTTCTCTAGGATCTATGACCTCTCCACCCATGTACATTTGGCTAGAATTACAGTGCCACCCATGAGTTCACTCCCATTGAGAGGGTTTTAAGTCCAATTAGATAGCTGTTGATTACCTCCCAGATAACAATGCCACTACTGCACCAATAAATAAACAAGCATTTATTTTTTTTTATTTTCTCTCGTGTACCAGGCATTGGGCTATGGCTGTAATAAAACTGACAGAAATTTAGCTAACGTTTCTGATTGTGGAGCTAGGTATTAAATAAGAATGTTAATACACACAGACACACACACACACACACATTCTGTGTATATACATATAAATTAGGGATATGGGATAAAAATAAAGAAATCAGTGAAGGGAGGTATAGAGAGGGCATGGGGGTGATGGTTGTTTGAAAATTGAGGTGTGGCTTTCAGGGAAGGATGGAAGTCTTACTGAGGTGACATCTGAATGAGGACCTGGAGAAAGGAGAGAAAACCTGTCTTGCCTAGTGGAGGAGACAAATACATAAGTTGTGCCATTTAAGCTGGGGAGCGACTGTGTGAGGCCTGCATTTAGAAGAGATCATTGTAGCAAAAGACGGTACGCAATGTAACAGAAGCTGAGTTAGAGGCTGTTCTAATGATTCTGTGAGAGGTGTTGATGCTCTTCACATGAGGTGTTCACAGAGAAGGGACAGAGGGTCAGGATAGACCTGTGGTGCACTATGCAGAACCTGCTTATATGGGAGGCTGGAAGGTGAGAGGAGTCAAGTAATGTTTTAAACTAATAAGAAATATGTTACATTCACTATGAAGCAAAGTTTCATAAAATAGTGTTTTACCTTACTGTATGCAGCACACTATTATTTTCTATTGTATTCTACTTCAATTTCTTTAAAATGCTGGCCCTGACTCACCAAATTACTTCCACTGAGGGGTCATGACACACATTGTGGAAAACACCTGGAAATCTTTCTTCCAGCTCTCCTCCAATGAATAGGGCATATCCTCCCCCTATCACTAGGCACCTTTCACTCTGTGGAGGAGAGGAGAGGAGGACAGGACATAGTATGATTTCCAAATTCAGTGAACAATAGAAAACCTCATTTCAGGAAATACTGTGCTGACCGTGGTGGCCCAACTGATGTCTACTAAGTACAGTGAAAGTGGTATACACAAGCTATGTCCCAGCCAACTGCCTAGAAAATGTGTCTCTACCAAGAGGTGGTTAGTTGTGTTGGAAACGGGTTTGTGAGGGGTTGTTGCAGGGCCAGCAAGAGGGGCCTGGCTTTTTCTTTTTTCTATTTCTTTGTTTGCTAAAGTGCTTGTCCACTGGAATACAGAATAGCAGAGTTTTGGGTGCTGGAAAGGCCTTGATATCATGAGTTTGCAGTCACTTATCCAAACCAGTGATTTTGTGATGTTGGCTGAGAGGTAACCGGCTGCTAAGTTTTTATTACTTTATAGAGCTGTCTTTGGGAGGCTGAGTGACATTGCCTGTAGCTTTGATGTTTGCCTGTGGGGCTGTGTTCAAAGCCACTGTTGATTTGTTGCCAACTAAATAGCTTAGGTTTTTTGTATATTTTTATTGAATTTTTGTGCATTTCATACAAAACATCTTAATTATCTTTATACCCCTCCCCATCTACACCCTCCCCCGTACCCCCTGCTGGATTTCATGCATTCTGTAATCCATGATAAGGCCTGTTTAGTCAGGTTTGTGTGCCCAGATGTTCTTCACTGTAAGTTCATCCACTAGAGCCTAGTCAGCCTATCTAGAATCACCCCCTTAAAGAAGGTGAAATTCAGCAGTAATCAGTCGCCAGTAGTTCTTCAGCTAAGGTTGGTGCCTCCTGCTCATTTCCCCAGTTCTACGCTGAGTTTTCGTCTGATTGAGTTTTCCTGGGTCTTGTGCATGCTGCCTTCATTGCTGTAAGTTCATATGAGCAAGGTCCCAGGAGCCTGTAAGATTCGGTTTCCTTATAATCATGCACCAACCCTGGCTCTTACAATCTTTCCACACCCTCATCCACAATGTCCCTGAGCCATGGGTGGCTGAGGTTTAATATAGGCATCCTAGTCAGGAACATACTCTCTTACTCTCTACACTTTGGGCAGCTTTGTCCTTGTGTGTTCATTGCTCTCTGTTGCATGAGGAAGATTTGCTGGTGAGTTGAGAAGTGCATTAGTATTCTTTCTATCCCCTGTTCTGCTATGTTCTAAGAGCTTTAGGTGTAGAGGCTCTACTTGTAGATGTGTCGGTTAGGGCTGGGCATCTCTCAGACACTTATTCTCTGTGTGTGACAATTATGGAACTCTGTAATAGTCTCTATCTGTTGCAAAAAGAAGCTTCTTGGATGAGTGGTGACTGGTCTACTTGCCTGTAAACATGACTTAGGTTTTTCACCTCTCAAACAGGGGCTAATACCACCAACTTGGTCTGGTTGTTTCATGAGGATGAAATGAGTCAATGTGTACCAAGTACAGTACCTACATGATATCTACTGTCGTTTTCTTCATACTGCTAAATTACTGACATTGGACTATTTTGTTCATTTTATTTAACAGTAGGAAAGATGTGGAAACTTTCTGAGTCTCATCTATAGAATGAGCTAAAATTAAAATTTCTCTCTTGATATGTGGTGAAATTTTTAACACAGTAGAAACTTCTATGAAAAAATAGATCTGCGTTTGAGTTCAGGAAGAAAGATGTTAACGTACAGTACATCCAAGTTGAGATAGTTCTGTGGGTGGCTTCGAGGGACACCAGTTCCTTGCAGTCATACACCATGAATCTGCTTACAGAGCTGCTAAGCAATGCTAGCTTTATGTTCCTTTGAGGATACTGAAGCACATATAATCTCAAATATTTTAGCTTATCTTTGCTATTGTTTACATGGTTTCTAATGCATTTCAGATGACTAAGTTCAAGCTTTGAACATGAAGCTTTTTTAAATGATGGAGACATCTTGACTGCAATGGACCGATTTCTTTAGAACAGTGAAAGAATGTAGCTCACAGTTTAGTAGATGTCTACAGAACTAGGTAGGGACAAAGAGTACTTCTATCAGGAATATTGTATTGAGACATATTTTCTCATTTTCTTTTGTGTAAAATGTAGGAAGATGAAGTGCGTTATTTTCCTTTGGCACAGCATGGCAAATGCTCCTAAGTAAGAGTTGTGACGGCTTTTTTTTAATCTGTAGATGGTAAATACGGCTTTCTAAAGAAATACCACCCAAATGCTAGTGGATAGGCTCACACCAAGGACATTTGGGAACATAAACTTGACTTGATAGGCCTTAACATATATGAAAGAATTCATGAAATCCAGTGGGAGCATCTATGGGAAGGTGCAGATGGGGGACGGAGTCTAAATAGGGTCAAGATGTATTATAAAATGCAAAAAAATTCAATAAGAGATTAAAAAAATACCACCCAAAGATTAGTCCCTTCTGTTTGGGTGTAGTGGGAGATAACTTAAAGACCATCCCCTACTTAGTAGTTTATTTTTAATTATTTTTATTTTATGTATATGAGTGTATTGCTTGCATGCCTGTAAGTCCACCTGTGTCATGCAATGCCTGCGGAAGTCAGAAGAGGGCATCAGATACCATGGTTGTTAGCTGTCATGTGGGTGCTGGGAATTGAACCTCTGTAAGAAGAGCCAGTGCTCTTAGCTGCTGAGTCATCTCTTCAGCCCCTGCTTAGTAGTTTTTACTGTTTTCTAAACATGACATATATATTTATTATGGGGAGGGAAGAGAGAGGAGTGAAACAGCATTTAATTGGACTCATTTAAAAAGGATAGATAAATGTGTGTTTTATTCCAGTGAGTACAATGGTTGTACACTGAGGAGGCCTTAGGTATAGATTTTGCACTGTAGTCAGTGGGAGTCCTGTGGTTTTTATTGATGCTGGGCTTTGAAGCAGGACTCTCTGCTAAATGAGGGAATGTTAGAAATCAGGTGCTTTTAGTGTGTGTAGGAGATTATGTGCAGTGTGGACATTTGAATAATAAATCAGTATTTGAAGGGACTTTCCTAAGAGAAATTAAAGATGTGATGATCTTGATTAGTTCTATTCCTTAAAATTCTATATGTTTAAGCAGTTTGATACATGTTTTCCTTCTGTTACATTTAATGCTCAAGCATTTGTTTTGACTGCAGCATTCTTTTTTCATAATGAAATGTATATTAACTATGCAGCCCTTTCACAGAGCAGTGTTTTTAATCATCCTCTATTGATTTATACATCACTTCAATGCTGCATATTGAAGGCCTCTTATTCTAAGTCTGCTTTACCAAGATCCTCATTCTGTCCACCTGACTTGCATAATGTTTTGAGACTCTTAATTTTTCTCCCCTGTGGGAAGCAGTCATGATTAGGAAGCCACAAAAGGTCAGACATATTGTTGCCTTCTCTCTGCTTTCTGAGGTGCACAGAAGAAATTAATGGGCTTAGAGAAATATTGTCATTGTTCATAACTGATAATGGGTATCAGAAGTTAGTTAAAATTAATAAATGCTGAGTTCTGAGCTTTGGCATGAACCTGAATGATTTATTGCAAGCTAGGGATGCCAAGAGAATGTTTTGCATTTACTGAAGGAATGGGATAATGATGAGAGGAATCTGCCAGTTTTGCCTGGATTTCCTGTAAGGGGAACATCCTGGGCTGGGCTCTGAGCAGATTTATGAACAGTGGCTATTCTTTGAACTTGGGATTGTTGTTACAAGCTGGCCAATACAAATGGTAATATTTAAATTTTTTTCTTTTGTCTTAATGTTAATTTGAGAGAGAAGAAGTAAAGATACGGTTGATGTGCGTAAAGGATGCCTACATGGACCAGAATAAATAAACTGAATCCCCTGCTCTGTCTCTGCAACTTAGAAATGCATTTGAGTTGAAAGACTAAACCTAGATTTTACATAGGAAGAAAACTCTGCTTACTTCATTATTATTCAAATATCCTCCCTGAAGAGATGTATTCTTCCCAGCAAATTAAAACATGTTTTTTTTAGAGGCCAAATGATGATGCTGTCAACTATTGATGAAGATGAATAGGTAATTCTTTTCCCAATTTATATATTCCTTCTCTCCCCTACTGTTCAAGATAGGGTTTGTTCATTTAAACCAAGATCCAATAATTCATTTACTCTCCCCTCTGTAGTTTGCATGCATTGTGTAAATCTGGTTGGGTAACGGAGGAAAATGTTTGAAAATGTGATAGCTTATTATAAGGGCATTTGACATCAGCATATTTGCTGAAGACAGATTGCCAATCGGTGGTAATTTAAAGGGATCTGAACAGTAGTTAAGGTAGAACATTTTCCTCACATTAATCATCTCAGATCAGGATAGCCTACATTACAAATATCTTTCAAAGTTTCTGTAAAATGTAGATTTCAGAAGCTGATCTTCACGTGCTTCTACACCTTATCCTTACTGTAGTTTTCTTCTTACTTAATTCAACAATCGTAAACGAAGATGCAGATTGGTGACTTCATGGATTTACTTGCACCCACCAAAAAGAGAAAGAGTATTTTAAAGCAAGTTGTAGAAAATGAAAAAAAAAAGGAACTAAACAGGACTGTTGGAGCCTCCAAGAGAGGCACAATTTTATACTAACATCTCAGTTTCATCATGACGTGCTTTATGACAAAGCACCATTGGGTGTGGCTTAGCAATATCCAACTGTTAGAATACCTGTTATCTGCAGAGTCACTGGGGCATATCTGTCAGACATGTGCATATAGAAAAGGGTGTATCTGTTAATATGTCATGATGGTTTAATTGCATCACCTTTCCTGGGACTTTGCTTGATTTCCAGTTGAAAAGCATCTAGTGAGATGGCAGCGTGTCAAATTTTCTTACCTTAACAGTCTTCACAAATTGCCTTATAGCTTGATTAGGTTACACCTGCTCATTTCTAAAACAGCAACAGGAGAAGAAAGCTGTTCTGCCCTCATTCTGCCATTTCCCTGCGGTATTTAACCTTTCTCTTTAAAACTTCAATGTTTTTTCTTCCACTTTCCTTGTGAAGAAAAGCCAGTCTTCCCTCTGGCTTATGCTCCTGTAACCATCCCTCCTCCTTAAACACTGGTGGCTTCTCTTTGCTTCCACTCTCATTATTGACCATTCTCTTTTTTGCCGAATGGATTACTTCTGCCTGGTTTCACTCCTGCTCCTCCTAGCTGGAGGAGCTATTTAGGTGAACCCATTGATTAGGATATTCCAGAGGCAACCCCAGTTAAGTTGTTTAAAAACAACTTTCCAAGGTGGCTCAGGTCTGTAATTTTCACAAACTTGGGAAGCTGAAGCAAGAGGTCCAGGAGTTTGCAACCTGTCTGTGCTAAATAATGAGACCCTGTTATCAAAACATTACCACTATCACCATCCAAATCCAAAACAATAACCAACCAAACCCCCAAACCAACACCCAAACAGTTTTCTATCTTTCTTTCTGAAGTCTAAGTCATCCCTACACCCCTAAGTCAGGATCTGAGAGGAAATTTGACTTCCTTCTGTTCTTTGAACCTGGGCCCTGTCCAGTCAGGCACAAAGATGATTCACTTTCTGAATCCTGCTAGCTGCTCTCTGCCTCCTGACCCTGTGTGCACTGCCCTGTTTTGCTTGCATCTCTCCACAAATTGGTTCACTTCTTAGACTATGACATAGGTGATCTTTGTAAAGTATGTGCCTAAGTTGCTTGTCAGTCTTTCAAGTATTTGTACCTGATTGTTCAATGTTTTGGATTGAAAATGTCTCTTTCTATTGTCTTTGAGACACAACTTGCCTTTTTCAGGCCTTGTTTGAGAAATCCTTTACAAACTCATCTCAAACTCCCTTTCCTGCAGTGCCTCTCTCTGCTTTCTCTCTCCTCTCAATCTTTCCTCAAACTGCCTTTCCTGGTCCCACCATAGCATCCCTCTATGTACCATGTCCATTCAAGGCTCCCTGTTCTTTGCAAAGCATTAGATTGGATGAAAAGCTTAAACTTTTTGCTTCTTCCTAGAAGCTTTTGCTGCTCCACAAAGAACACCTCAGACCCTCTGCACTCCCAGGGCTCTGTGCACATCCTTATAGCATCAATCTCTTTGTGCTGTAGTTATTTACTATCGGGCTGGGTTGTTTTTTTTTTTTTTTTTTTTTTTTTTTTTTTTTTTTTTGACGTCTTTGCATTTTCATATATTTGGCTGCTTGCAAGCCAGTCCATGTTTCTTTACATATACATATTTGCTTCCAGCAAACTGAAGGACTGCTTTGAGAGTGCACTCTTGAGCCCTCCTGTGCTGTGCATCCATTCCAGCTCTAATCTTCATGGGCTCATTGAAGATGTCTCTGAGGGTCCAGCTTATAATGCTTTCTATATCTTCCAACTCACAAAGCTCCTCCTGCCTCTGCCTCCCAAGTGCTGGGATCAAAGGCGTGCGCCACCACTCAGCTCAGACTGGTTTTTCACTGACGTTTCTTAAAGGTAGAGACACTCTTGATGGCATTTGTACATCTGGTACTTGGTACATGGTAAGAAGTCAACACTGGGTTCATTGAATGGAAACCAAATGGGAACATCCTAGATCTGCAGATGACTTGGTATATGGGTGTGTTGGGACCTGGGCACAGGGACTGACTCTGATTTAGTGATCATCCACAGTACATTCTAGATGTGCAGGAAAAGACAGATCAGATGGGACCAGTGTGACTTGTGGAATGAGTTGATCCACTTTCTTCTGCCTTTGCCCAGATACTGTTTAGTTTCTAAAACTCTCTTGCTTTTGGAGATGTGAAAGTAGTTTTGCTGTTTGCACTGGGAAGTCCTTTTGCCCGTTATTGCTGCCTCTCCTTCTTCTCACCCCTGTAATCCACATCCTCACTTCATCATGTGTATGTTGTTTATGCTCCAACAGCCATGGCTGGCTTTTCAGGTCCACACTGGTGGTACCACAGAATGCTTCAAAGTCTGCCTTCTATCAGGTGTATCCAATTTATGGCCTGCAAGCTACATGTGGCCAAGGATAGCTATGAATGTGGCCAGCACAAAATTGGAGACTTAAAAAATGAGAATTTTTGGTGACATGTTTTTACACTTATTTGTGTATGTGAGTGTACGTGCATGTGTCACATGTGTGTTGAGGTTAGAGGACAATGTATGGGAGTCAGTTCTCTCCTTTCCACATATGAGTCTTGGACTCAGGTTGTCAAACTTGGAAGCAAGCCCCTATACCTACTGAGCCATCTGCCTGGCCCTATAACTTTTATTATTATGATTATTATTGTAACTCTATTGCTCAGTTCTAAAGTATAAACTTTGTAGATGACAATGTAGTATTATAAAATCAAAAGGCTGAATGGGATTAGAAGAGTTGCTAGCCAGATCTGCCCAACTTTTGTTTTCAACAACAGAAGAAATGCTCTCCTATTGCTAGAAAGCTAGACATTTGCTTAGGAGACTTTTCTCTAAAGACCCTCCTTCTGCTGTTTCTGTCCCCATCTGTCTCTCTGTCCCTTCACCTGTCCCTGTGCTCATGCACACACATGGTTTTCATGTAGACTGTTTACCAGTGTCTACCATGGAAAACTTTATCCTTTGGGTAGCAGTTGGCTAGAACCTATAAATTTATCATATAATCAGTTTAATTGGCCTTGGTTTGTTAAATGATGTGCCTTTTCTGATAGTTCTACTATAATTTCATTTAACAAACACAAGCCCAATTAAACTGATTATATGATAAATTTATAGGTTCTAGCCAACTGCTGCCCACGGGGGCCATATTTGTGAACGTATAATCAGGAAACCATGTGTGTGCATGAACACAGGGATGGGTAAGGGGACAGAGAGACAGAGGGGGACAGAAACAGCCAGAAGGAGGGTCTTTAGAGGAAAGTCTCCTAAGCAAATGTCTAGCTTTCTAGCAATAGGAGAACATTAGTGTGATTTTTGGTTAAATAATTTTAAAGTTACTAACATATAATAATACAAAAACTAGTTTCTTCAGTTTTCTGCTGACTTACCTGCTTCATAAGCCCTTTTGTGACAGGATAATAAGTGATTTCCCAATCCTGTCATCAGGCTTTGCTAGCATGTTCCTTTTTACCAAAAGTTTAAAAAACTTACAGTTCAAATTTTGCTTGTCTTATTTTTGTACTGTCACGTTTTCATTTTTACTTTTTTTTTTTTTATCAAACAGTGTTACTCTGTCACCTTGCATTTAGACACTTGTATTGTCCAATTTTCTGGTGTTCCTATGTGAGTCATTTTCACTTGCAGACTAGATAGCAAGCTTTCCAAGGCTACAGGGCATTATGAGGATGAACTCCAGTGGTCTCATCTTAAAGAATTGAGTGAGAAATAGGCTTCGAGGAATTGTCGGGCTTCTTAAGTTTTGAGGTGAAAAGTGAAGATTTCCAGAAAGATCCTAGTTTCTTTCTTCTTCCCTTCCTCTACCTTTCTCTTCTCTTCTCTTCTCTCTCTTCCTTCTCTCTTCTCTCTCTTCCTTCTCTCTCTTCTCTCTCTTCTCTCTCTTCTCTCTCTTCTCTCTCTTCTCTCTCTTCTCTCTCTTCTCTCTCTTCTCTCTCTTCTCTCTCTTCTCTCTCTTCTCTCTCTTCTCTCTCTTCTCTCTCTTCTCTCTCTTCTCTCTCTTCTCTCCTCTCCTCTCCTCTCCTCCTCTCTCTCCTCCTTCTCTCTCTTCTCTCTCTTCCTTCTCTCTTCTCTCTTCTCTCCTCTCCTCTCCTCTCCTCCCCTCCCCTCCCCTCCCCTCTTCTCTCTCTTCTCTTCTCTTCTCTTCTCTTCCTCTCTCTCTCTCTCTCTCTAAAGTGTTTACACTTCTTCCTGTTCTTCCTTCTCTTCTCTTCTCTTCTCTTCTCTCTCTTCTCTCTCTTCCTTCTCTTCTCTTCTCTCCTCTCCTCTCCTCCCCTCCCCTCTCCTCTTCTCTCTCTTCTCTTCTCTTCTCTTCTCTTCTCTTCTTTTCTTTTCTTTTCTTTTCTTTCTGAGACAGTGTTTAATATAGTCCAGGCTGGCTTCCAACCCTCTTTGTAGTGGAAGATGACCTTGAACTCCTGAACTTCTGATTCATCTGTCTCCCAAATGCTAGGATTACAGGCTTGTGTCACCACGCCTGGCTAAGACCCTATTTTCAAGTAGTCCTAATCTCTAGTTGTGCCAAAGGGATTAAGAGACATGTAGTGAAATGAGTCTCTGGAAAAGACAATATTTGGATGAAAATCAAAGTTACATGGAGTTATGTCTTTCAGGTGCTTGTGGCTAAATGCCCCAACAGTTTGATATGTGACCATGGAGATATGTGGACTAGAAAGAAAATAAAACTTGTCTGTCTGCCCTTCTCCCTCCCTTTTCCCTCCCTTCTCTTCTTCCTTACCTCCTTCCTTCCCTTCTTTTTTCTTCTTTCCCTTTTACTTCCATTTCTACCGAATTCATCAAGACTAAAAGGTGTTTTCTTATTTTTAAACTCTGTCTGTGTAGGGTATGTAAAGAAATACAGTAAATGTTGCCACTGTCTGGTGAGGAAGGATAATCTTTGCATCTGAGATTCTTGCTTCTTGGCTGGGGCTCAGGGCATCACGGGCAGCACTGTGTGATAGGGCCATTTATCCATTGCAGTCAAAATTTTTTAATCTAATTTTTTGCCTCCTTTGTGCCCATTTATCTTCCTTTATAAATAGAAGAACTTAGCCAAATGATCTCTGAATCTATGGACTTTCTATTAAAGACTAGATTCTTTGAATTTCTAGGTTCTCATTATCTGGAGCAGAACCAGCAATAGCACTTCCCAAGATGATGGGAATATTGTGTTCTGCAATGGTCCCATGTGGTAACCATTAGTTGCATGTGGCTTTTGAATGCTTGAAATGAGGCTACTATAGTGGAGATCAAATTTTTACTTTAAATTTTCTAGCCTGTATTAGTTACTTTTCTGTTGCTGTGATAGAAATACCATGACCAAGGGAACTTATAAAAGGAGGAGTTTATTTAGCTTATGGTTCCAAATGGGCAAGAGTCACATCTTCAAGCAGTCACAGGAAGCAAAAGAGAACTACAGATCTGGCAAGGCTTAAGGACTCTCTAAGCCCGCTCCTGGTGGTGTGCTTCCTCCAGCATGGCCACACCTTCTAAGACCTCCCAAAACAGTGCCACCAACTGAGGACAAGATGTCCAAATACTTGGAGCCTATAGGAGACATTCTCATTCAAACCACAACTGTCCTGCATAGGGAGTCTTTGAAGCATAGAAACGTCCATTTGTGTGTCTCTTCTGTTTGTGTGTCCTGACTCTGCCCATCCCTTGGACTTCCACTTTCCTGCTTTGTTCTGACCACTCCTCAGTCCTTCATGGGACACCTGTTAGCATTCCATGCCTCCTGTCAGGAGAATCTCCACAGCGTATCAGAGGGTTTGTGTCATGGAAGATACTGCAGAAAGGATTTATTTTTTTTTAATCCCTGTTGCCCATCCACTTGTCATTCGTGTTTTCTTTTTGACAGCATAAATATAGTTTATGTAGAGAAACTGAGCCTTTAAAAAATGAAAAATTGAAGTGTTTTCTTTCTACTGATAGTCTAACCAAAAATTATTTAAATCATTGAAACTACCGAGAGATACTCAGCTTACTATTTTAAAACTACAGAATATGTTTTATATTCAGAATGAATCAGACAAAATAATGTATATAAGAAGTGATGCCAGAAAAAAAGGTGAATGTAACTTTTGCATATATGTTACTTTTACAGAATGTATGTATTTGTTCTCCATAATTTTTAGAATTTGATGGAACTGAAGATGGTGCTTTCATCTGCCTATAAGCAGGCTAGACTAGTATCTATTGCTTCAAATTATATGATGTGCTTATTGAGTATAATTATCCATTTTTTCTTTACAGTATATGAAGGCATACTTGTCCTAGGATCCACAAACCTTGACTTCTTACAAGTAATCTGAAAATATTAGTAAAGTTTTGTGTTTATCTGTGCATGTGATCATTAGAGAGGAAGAACTATAATTGTACAAAATTTACAGTATGATCTGAGACCTGCAGGGTTTATTCACATACTAGCTTGAGACAGTGTGTCACTGTATCCCTGTTCCTAGTTTAGCATCTTCACGCAGAGCAAGGACTTGATAAATGATTTTGGAATGAAATTGGAAACCATTCTCTCATAGGTGACAAGGGCTGCTTTCTTTTTATCTGGACAAAAGGAATCTACGATGACCTTTTACTTTTTTCAAGCTTTTGATGTTAGGCTTCCATTATTGTTTCAAGACAGGGTGACACAGAACATTTAATCTTAGAACAAACAGCTGTGGGATTCAGAGAATCTGGAGAAGTTATTTTCTCATTTCCTTCACATACCCTGTTTTCTTCTGAAGCTGGCTCTTCTGCAGGCCTGAGCATCACCTCATTTTAACCAAACCTTACAAGTTCATTTGTTTTCCTCATCCAGGATGGACTCCATCGACATTGTTACAAGAACTAAACTTTGGACTGATTACTGATCATCTCCCTTCTATCCCACAGGGAGAAGTAGGATGTTTCATTAGCTCTATAGTATGCTTTGTTGTTCTTTCGTGTATGCTTTGGCTTATATGTGGTTCCCTATCTGCTCATGCACAATTGGAACTATAATTTTACTCTGATTGGTCACTGAAATATTGTTTATGAAATAGTAAGCTATCTAGAGACTGAAATGCAGGTTCTGATGAGATGATAAAAGAGATAACCGTAGTGGGCCAGTGTTAGAGAAAGTGGTCCCTATTAGAACTATTATAAGTCTTGTTTGGAGAAAGGTATGAATCAAAAGAGAGTAAAGCAGTATTCACCGTTCCTACATCAGATACCGATAGAAGGGTCCATTGCTTTTTTTTTTTTTTCCACTGAGATCCATTTCATTGAATTTTTGCAAATTTTATACAATGTATTTTGATCATATTTAGACCCCCATCTCATATCTGCCCCCTACATTACTACCCTGAACTTCATGCCCTCTATTATTATTTTTTTATTTGTATCAGCTGTTTGTTTCTTATTTTTAAAGAAGTTAGGGTCCATTGCTTTTTTTTTTTTTCCACTGAGATCCATTTCATTGAATTTTTGCAAATTTTATACAATGTATTTTGATCATATTTAGACCCCCATCTCATATCTGCACCCCTCTTACAGGCCCCTCCAGACAGATTTCATGTAGTTTGTCATATATATTAAGGCCTATCAAGTGAAGTTTGGATCCCCAAATGTCCTTTGTTGTACATATGTCCGTTGGAGCCTGATTAACCTATTTAGCATCACACCCTTAAAACTGACTATTCCTCTCCTAGTAGTTATTGATCAGTTGCCAATAGTTCCTCAGCTAAGATTGCAGCTTCTCACCTACTTCCCCACTTCTATGCTAGAATTTTGTCAGGCTTGAGCTTGCATGGGTCTTGTGCATACTGTTACTATTGCTGTGAGTTCATATGAGTAACTTCCCAACTGTCTGGAAAACTCAGGTTCCTTGTGATCATTCACCATCTCTGGGTCTTAGAACTTTTCTGCCCCCTTTTCTACAATGGTTCCTGAGCCTTGAGTGACAGAGGTTTGAAACAGGTGTCCTGTTAAGGGGTAAGCATTCTGCTGTGTCTTATTCTCTGCAATTTGGCCAGTTGTGGCTTTTTGGGTCAATTTTTTAAAAATATTTTTCATTTCTTCAAGATTTATATGAGTCAGGATGAAGTGAAAGGCCCATCATAGATGGTGTGATTTAAAAAAAAAAGTGAAATGGTTTCCACATGTACATGGAAGGGTGTTTATAGAAGACTAAGGCTGGATGACAGGGACTATTCTTCTATCCTTAAACATGATGAATGGGAAACCAGGATCAGAAGCAGCACCTAACCTGTCATGTTTGCAGTCCTTCAGTTATTTCAGAGCCATCTGAGTCAGCCTGTGGGCCATTGTATGACATCACCATGAATATATCACTCGTATAACATGCTCATGTGTGTACAGTTAGGCCAGAGGATACACTACATAGTCATTATCTTTTGTTGTGTTGGATATAATTTTCTAAATTTAGAAGCTTAAAAATGCCAAACCCAAAAGTTATTGAAGTCTTGCATTATTGATGCCTTTGTCATCATCTTCCTATAGATCTCTTTCTCCTTTTCTTTAATTAGCTACAGTGCTTTATTAACAAATGAAAAATGGTGCCATTTAATTGTGTTTGTGATTTGTATAATAGCCATTTCTAAGTTTTCTGAAATTAATTCTCAAGGTTGACTTTCTTACTTCCTCCTGTATCCTCATTCAATGGGGAGAAACAACACATTTGTTTCACATTTTAGTGAAATGTCATTTATGTAACACAAAGTGTAAAATTATCTTGTACTTCCAGATAGATAATCCTGCTGTTCCCACCTCCCTCCTCTAGGACACTCAGCTGTTTAATTCCACCTGGCTTCAGCTGTGGGGGCCTCAGTCAGTTTTGTTTATTTTCCTTAACCTCTGAAGGAGAAATTCTTGGGGGAGGTGAAGAAGAGATGAACGATAACTGGTTTGTCACAGAGGAATAGTAGCAGGTGATGGAGAGTGACTGGGCTCCTTCCCAGCCCTGAACCAAGGATATTTTTAAATAGCCAAGGCTCCCCTCATTTCATGTGGGTGGCAGCTTGGTGACTTTATTTAATTCTTTCCTTGGGAAAGAATTCTTTCCTTCAGTCCTTGGGAAGTTGTTGTCCTATGAGACACATATACTAAGTTGATTGTACCTACCATTTTTCTGAATCGGGAGTGGGGGCACAGATAAGAGATGAGGCTACAGTTAGGATAGTGATGCATCAACCAAGAGTAGGATTGTGTTTCTCTACACCAAGTGGCAAAGCACAGTTGTCAGCATAGCATTTTGTATATTTTTTCCTGCCAAGTAAGGTAAGTTGTTTTCCATTTTTCTTATCATTTTCCCCATCCTGTTTTTCATAGGTGGTATCTGTGGAAATGCACTGTTTGTTATCTAGTGCTCACTGGTCTGTGACTTTGTTATGATTGATTTTTAAGTTTCTTAGTATTATGAAGTTGAAGTTTACACTGGTGAATTGCCTGGCTGGGGAACCCCAGAAAATCATGAGGAACCACCAGCAATCTTCGCTGGCTGAGATCTGTGAAGTGTGTTAAGGACAGGTATTCCTTTTGGTCTATGCAACAGTACCCAGGTAACCTGGTAACACTTGAGAAGAAAGCGTTAGAGACTGATGTAAACTAAAAAGAGACAGGAGGCGTGGTGCAGTGGGATGGGTGGAAGAACACGTTCTGGAGCAGGAAAGAGTGGGAAGCTGCTGTGGCTTAGCATGTTGTTTCTTAGCACGTTGGATGGTGATTGATCTTGAGTTACACAGTGTGGAGCTACGTACCATCTCTTCTGTTTAAATCATGCCTGCTGTGGAGCCTGCTCCAGCAGATTCTGCATTGTGGAATGCAGAAATCTCCATGGAAAGTAGTTTCTCTCCTTTGATATATTCTCTCAGCATCCTCTCCCTATGTCAGAGCTCGCTCACAGAAGACCTGCTACAAATACAAATTCTCTTTCTCCTTGCTTTCTCTCACAAGCAGGTTCCTTGTTTCAGGGTCTTGTAGCTCGACTCTCTTCGAGGTGGTCTTTGGGGGACTTATATAATGGTAGAGTGGAGATGGTATTGAAGTCCAATAAGAACCTCATTAAAAATGAACAGTCGAAAAGGAAGTAGGCACAGGGAAGCCTCTTCTATCTCTCAGTGTTGTGTTAATGTGGACCACACTTGCCAGGAACTTGGAGCTGTGAGTTTATGAGTGACGATGGTGCTGGTACTACTTATATGGATGGGATGGAGGCAGTATGGGAAGGGCAGAAAGATGTGGTCACAGCTCTGATACCAATGTCAAGTCTCTTAAGCTCTCTGTTGACAGCGTTACCACATCAGAAGGGCAGTTTAAAGCTTAAGTGAGATGGCATGCAGAGAGCAGTGGGAATGATGCCTGGCCTGGTGTGGGGAGGCCCAGGCTTTGGGGCCATGGAGAAGAGGTACTTCCCCACCACCTTGCTTTTCCTCAAATATGTTGAAAATCATTCTCACTTCTGGGACTGGTACTTGCCATTCCTTGATCTGGAAGCTTCATTTCTCCACACAGCTTAGTTCCTTCCTTTCCATGTGTCTCTACTCAGATAACCCCCTCTTGAAGTGACTATCTCTAGCCACAAGTATTAAGATGGGTCCTGACTCGCTGTCCCATATTATCCTTTCTTCCTTACAGCCTTTGTTACCCTACAAAGAAAGTCACCGTGGTTCCCACATCACCTAAACTATACTTGGCACACAGTACATGCTTGGACAATTTATTGAATGAATTAGATACTTGCAAACTTATATGATAAAGACACTAGACACTAAAATAAAGACACTAAAATAAAAATATTTTAGGCTTTCTGGGGTTTATACTCTGTGGCAACGGCTCAGGTCCCTGGCCACGGGCTGAGTATATGAGTAAGTGTGGCAGTGACCCAACAATGTTTTATTGGTGCATGGGCTGTACTTTGCTGATGCTTGGAATAGCAATGCATGGTGAAGGTAAGGAACGGATGTTTGTGGCTGTGGTGGTTTGAGCTGGATGGGAATGAGGCCTCTCAGCAGTGGGAGGAATGGCTATAGCCTTTAGAGAAATGTGGACTTCGAGGCCAAAGAAGTCTACAGACCTGGTGGGGAGGCTGCCTGGCTCCTGAATTATTTTAGATTTTTAATTAGCACATAATTGTATATGTGTTTATACTGTGATAAGCCAGTGGCTTATCTAGCACTTCTAACATTCTTCATCTATCTAAGTGGAAAACATCCAAACTCTTCCATATTAGCCAATTTGAAATAAAATTAAATGTATTGATTAAAGATAAATGGACATTAGAAGTTGTGCCTCTCATCCAGCTGCATCACTGTATCCATTAGCCATACTCTCTCCATCTTCCCAACATGCCCCAGCCCCACCCCAGCCTCCAGAGAGCTAGATTTATTGAAAAGAATATTTGCCTGCAGAGTGGAGTGCTCTGCCCCCAAACACATTTGAAGTTCAAACTTGCAACTCCCCCCTAGCCTTCCCTTGATCACAGCCTTCACATGCACATGAGTTCAGCACAGGGCTCCCTCACCAGTGAAATGCAGGTAGGAATGGGAATGTACAGAGCTAGGGCATGGAAATGGGACTGGGGCTGAGTGTTGAGTGGCTTTGAGGTCTAGACTACATTGTATGTCAGTGCGTTCAGACTTTCCAAGGAACTGCTTGGCACTGTAACTTGTCAGGTTTTCTTCTTGTGGTTCATGTGCACTGATAGGTTTTTGTTTTTGTTCTCATTAGGGGGAAAGGAAGTGGAATCATGACTCTTAGTGGCTAAAATTAGGTGTAATTTTACATAATCGTTTCAGAATTATTGTTTATGTACACGATGAAGGGGGAAAAGACCATGAGAAAACCATCCAAGCTCCTTAGTGCTTTCACAGCTGTTCTGCTGATCTTATTTACGCATTTCTTCCTGATCCTTGGGGGCTTCCTGGAGACTCCAGAGAGTCTTGACAGTGAATTATTTTCTGTTTTTACCACACTGTGACTCTTGTGAATACTTCCTAGCCTGTACCCAAAGGCGGACTCTTTTCCTGGCCTGATCACGTGCAGATGCTGGAGACATTTCGGTTCACTCTGTACTCCTGTAGTCCAGAGAACAGTTTTCTTTCTGGTAGGCAGAGATTTGATCCCATGTGGAGCTAGGCCTTCCATGGGGAAGGGTCAGTAAGGAAAGGTGCATCATGATTGTTCAGCAAATCCGGATTTTGGAGTGTAGTCAAGTCTCTTACAGGCTCATAACCCTAATAAATGCTAGACTAGGAAGGTATGAATAGCTGGATTCATCATCTGCAGCATCAGCCAAACTGATACTTGCTCTCCTTTCTCATTTATTTCCTGTTTGCCTCATTTCCTGCTCCTCTCCTCTCTTCCTCTCCTATGTTCCTTTCTGTCATTTTTCCTTCTCTCTGATTCTCTAGTTTATCTTCCCTTGTGGAATCAGCAGATTAGACTTGGCCTGACACTTTGGGACTGGGAGTCCAGGGGCTGAAGGGTGACTTTGGGTTTAGCCCTGGAATACTGTGAACTACACACAGGAAAGCTAGATATCATTAACCAAATTTCCATAACAAGCCCTAAGCCTAGGGTTAGGTTCAGCAGAGACCAGGCACTTGGCACGTGTTGGACAGGGTGGCAGTGTGGAGGTCTGCCATCATGATGGAGCCCCAGCAGAAGCATTTCAGAAGCAAGAGAAGTTAGTACAAAACCCTAGACACAAGGCATTCCACAGACCTCAAATTTTGGAGACACAGGGCAGGGAGAGTAGTAATTGAACAGAATGAGCCCCAGGAAACAGTAGGGCGGAGAAAACCTGGTCTGCTGGAAATCAGGTGTAGGACAGACCTTAGCGCTAATTCAAGGCCTTGGAACTTTAGAAATCATTATTATGAATTACATTGTAATTGTTTATTTCATAATAAACATTTCCTCATTGTTTTAGTTTCTTTTCTTGTTACTTTGATAAAAATACTGTGACGGGAGCAATGGCAGGGAATACGGGTTCATTGTTACAGTCCATAATTGTGGGGGAAGTCACAGTGGCAGGACCCCCAAGGAGGCTGGTCACATTGCATCCATGGTCACTAAAAAGAACAAGAAGGGATGCGTGCACTTAGCTCCCTCTCTCCTTTTCATTCAGCCTAGGACTCAGCCGTGAGATCATGCCACCATGGTAGGTCTTTCCAGTTCAAATAATCAGGATAATCCCCACAGAAACTCCAAGAGGCCTGTCTCCCAGGTGATTATACGTTTTGTCAAGGTGACAGTACTTACCAACCCATCCTGCATATTTATTAAATTATTTCATAAGTACTTATTTATTAATATTACTCGTATATTATTTTTATATGTTTTTAAAATCTTTTTGAGGCAGCATGTCCCTGTAACCGCTATGTAACCAATTATGTAGACCAATCTGGTCTTGATTTCACATAGATTCACCTGCCTGTGCTTCCCAAGCGTTGGGTTTAAAGGCATACACTACATGCCTGGCCCCTATGTATTGCTTCTGCTAAGAGAAAAGCTTGGTTTAGGATTCTATCACAGACAATTGAAGAGTCTAAAGGTGAGGGGCTCTGGGGTACTTATAAGCGGGGAGCATGCAGGACACTGTATATGTTTTAATATCTTGCATTTGATTACTTCTTTCTCTCCTCCTCAGCCCTCAGTGCTTTCCTCCTCTTCTCTGTTTTGATCACATTCTCTGGTTCTTTTCTTCCAATTAACGGGAACCAGAGATGATAAAGTGGCTCTCGTGGGCTGGTGCCCCTCAGCCCCTGGAGCCACTTCACTCTTACCACTTGCCGTCTTCTTCGTGGTCGTCTCTCTGCTTCTTTCCAGGTTAGTTCTGTTGGAACCAGGTGAGGCCCTTGAGCTCCCGAGGGCATATGATTCACAATTCTTAAGAACATTTTTTCAGTATATATTTTTATTGAATTTTTGTGCATTTCATACAATACATCTTAATCATATTTAGACCCCCTCCCCTATTTGCACCCCCCATAGCCCGCCCACTGGATTTTATGTATTCTGTCATATATGTTAAGGCCTATGGAGTCAAGTTTGTATATCTAACTGTTGCTCGGTGTGAGTTCATCCACTGGAGCTTGTTCAGCTTATCTAGCATCACTCCCTTAAGGAAGACCAACTCTCCCTCATCCAGCAGTAAGCAGCTGCCAATAGTTCCTTGGCTAAAGTTGGGACCTCCTGCCCATTTCACCCGTTCTATGCTGGTTTTTGTTTGATTGAGTTTGCATGGGTCTTTGTGCATACTGTCTTTTTGCAACAGATGGAGACTATTACATAGCTCTACAACTGGTCACACACAGAGAATACATGTTTGTGATATTCCCAGCCCTAACTGACACATCTACAATGGAACCTCTACACCTAAGGCTCATGGAACATAGTGGAACAGGAGATAGAATACCAATGCATCTCTCAACTCACCAGCAAAGCTTCCTCATACAACAGAGGGTGGTTAGCACAGAAGATCATAATTGGCCAAAGTGTAGAGAATAAGAACATTTATTTGTCTGTTGGATTAGAGTTCAGTCTGTGACTGCTGTTCACTGATGTGTTGCTCAAAAAGCCCATTTTTTCTTAATGTGAAATCAGTAAATGAATACTAATTTATAATTTTTGTCCAGTTGAAGAGCACAGTTGTCATATTATAAATTTATTTTGAAGATTATTCCCCCCAGAAACTTGTATAAAGTTTAGTTTTAGTGCTGTGAATGTTATGGAAGAAAAGTTCCAGATCTGACAAAAGGAACAAGACAGAGAAAGGGTTACAGAAAGTGGAAAAGAACGAACATTTACGTGCCTGACTGTTTTATGCTAGGAGTTTTATATCAGTCCTCAAAAATCCTGAGTATACAATTATCCTTATTTTGTAGATGAAATTATAAAGTGTTCACTTTTCGGTGGTTAATAAAGTCTGGAATGACATTTTGCCTGGAAGCTTGCTGCAAAGCACTGCCTTCCTCCTTCCCATATTCCTGGTTCTTGAAGAAACAGATGTGCCATGCTTGTGGAACAGTTCTGACTAAGGAAAGAGAGATGCTTAGCACCTAAAACCTCTGTGGTGAGATATGGTGCTGAGGGTGGCAGGGACTCATCTCGGTCACTCTTACCCCTTAAAACATGGTAGATGGGTTTTAAAAGTTCTCCAGGACAAAATTAAAATTAGTGTGCATTTAGATATTATTCCATGCCCCTTCCAGATGACTGAGAAGACCGTAATCTAATTGAGCAAATGTCAGTCGAGGCATTAAGATGTGCCAGCATTGTTCTGACCTCACAGTGAGGAAAAGAAATTAGTGAGGAGCTGGACCACAACTGTGCTGAATTGTTCTAGAGTCCCTGTACCTAACTCTCAACATCTGCTGTGGTGTTCTGTGTTAATGGTTTTGTTTGTGGACACTATCCTTTCTGTTTTCTATTTTTAGTCCCTAGCCATTGTACAATCCATGATAAGCATTTGGATAACTTTTTTAAGGACAACTCTGGATTGATAGAACATGTACAAATAGAAAACCATTGGGAGCAAACATGGTAGTGTAGGCCTTTAATCCTAGCACTCAGGAGGCAGAGGCAGGCCAATCTCTGTGTGATCAAGGCCAGCCTGGTCTACAAAGACAGTTCCACGCCAGCTGGGGCTACAGGGAGACCTGTCTCAGTGGGGGAGGGGGAAAGAAGGAGAGGAGAGAGGAGAGAGAAAAGGAGGGAGGGAGGGAAGAAAGGAAGGAAAGAAGAAAGGAAGGAGAGGAAGGAAGGAGAAAGGAAAGAGAAAGAAAAAAAGACAAGAAAAGAAAAAGAAGAAATCTTTGGGAATCATCCAAGTTGGTTATATAGCATGATGGGTAGCTACATTGTGGCTATAGGAAGCAACATTGTGTAAGGATGACCAAGAGGTACACAGTAGGTTGTAACTGTAGTGGCCTAAATTCTAGTCTGAATTTATGCACCTACTCTCTTTGTCACTTATGTGGGTCTAAATCTTCCAGTAATACCAGGAAACTGGGTTATGTGCATTTTTTAGTTGCTTCATCTGTAATTCTCTAATGCTGAGCTAAGAAAACCACTTTCTAGGCCACCGATTAGAATTCACTTTGACCATTTCGATTAGTTGACACCAGAATTTCAGAATCCAGTCTTTTCCAGCGATTCTGTTCATGTGACTTACCAGCTTTATGTGTTTTACCGTAAAGATGATTTGGAACAATAGCATGAACAGGGTTCTGGCATTTGGGGGTCTGGGTTAGGATCTGTGAGGCATCTCTTACTGCACTGAAAATGTTAATCTTTGTCTGTTACCTCGGTAAGTTGGGAATGCTATACAACCTACCTCTGAGTCTGCACTGAGAGGAGTGGGCATTTTATATATATATATATACATATATATATATATATATGTTCTTCATCAAGATGGTCAAAATTTTTCTCAGGGTTTACCATGGGGTCAGGTTTTATGGTTCCATGTGAGACTTTTTAATTCTGATTTTAAACCAAAGGCAGAACGTATATTTTCTTCTTGCTTGTTAACCATGGTCAGACTCTTTAGTTATATTGCTTATGGGGACAGGGAGGTATCAGGGAAATTTAATGACTTCAGAGAAGTAAACAACTGCAGGCATAGATTAGATCCCTCAATAAAGGTCAGGGGAACATCCCGAATATTAAAGTGACAGGAAAACAGGGGAATCTATATGCAAAGTCAAGTTGGATATTCCCTGAGTTTCCCCCAGTGTCGTTGTTCCTAAAACCAAACTTTGAGAAGCAGTTCATATTCTGAAAACTGTGCACATAAATGCCATATTTTTAAAACCATAACATAATGTTAGCTTTATTTTTCCCATTTTTCAATGATTGAACTTACTGCTTAATATATATGTCATAGTCAGCTGCAATTAAATGCCTGTTGTATAGTATCGTTCTTGGGCTGTGACGATAGTCTGTTGCTCTTGGTTGATGTACATGCAGATATGTAGACATATTCATGAGTAAAGGACTCGACCTTCTTGAAGTTGAGCTGACAGACGAAAGTGAGTGTTATCAAAGTGTTAATTTATATATTTTACTCAGAAGAGTGGAAAAAAATCAATTCTCTTAAGCAATGAACATGGTAGTTCAGCTCTGTTTAGGAAAATGCCATTGTAGTTTGACCTAATAATGTATTTTAGGATGATTCTGAAAGTTATCTTATATTGGTAACTGAAGTTTATGATTCTTGGAACTAATTATAAAATCCAAGAGGGAAGCCAGGCATTATAGGTGTGATGGGATGCACACCTATAATCCTGGCGCTTGGATGGGGCAAGTGAATCTCAAGTTCCAGACCTCAAATTCCTCCCCAAATATCAAAAAGAGAAAATGATATTATTATCTAATACTCTTCCAGGTCAAATATATCCTATTAATGTATTTTTAAAATATGGCTATTCATTCAGAAAGTGATGGGAATAAACAAATCATTTGAGTAAATTAGTGCTGCTCAGGAAATTTTTTGCTTACCACATCTTGTTAAAATGAACAATTGTTACTGACTTTGTCCGTGTGTTTTTTTTTTTTTTTTTCCTATTCTCCTTCTGTTCTCAAAAGTTTTTAAAGACAGGTCTCTTGTAGCCCTGAGTAACTTCAGACTCACTATGTAGCCAAGGCTGTCATTGAACTTCTGATTCTCCTGACTCCATCTCCTGAGTACTGAGATTACAAATATGCTTCATCGCCCCCTGACTCGTTCTTGATCATAACACATAAATTAATAAGGTGAACAATAGGTGAAGACAGACAAGATGTAAACAAGCACAGAGCACAGACCGCACCAGTGGTGTTCTTGGCTTTGGGGTCCAACCCAATAACTCTTTGTTGCTGGGGGATGTCCTGTACATGGCAAGATGATTTAGTTGCATCCCTGGGCTCTAGTTACTCAGTACCAGCACACTTCCCCCCATAATGGACAACCAAACTGGCTTCAGACATTGCTAATGTCCGGTGTGTGTGTAGACAAAAAAAAATACAAACTGAAAATCCATGGTTTATAAGATAAAGTGAAGTCTTGACATATAAAGTCTTGATTAGAGATGAGACACATTATATTTGCTAGTGAGGTGTCAAAGGCTTTGGCAGGATAAAGTGCAATCGCAGCCCAGCAGCAAGAACACTCCTCATGCAGAGAACTGAGAAGCATCTTTTCATTGTCTCTGTCTCCCAATCTTCAGTGCAGCTCCTGGTGAGCAGGGAGTTTGTATTGTTTATTACATGCCAACTCCTGGGTCCAGAGCTAAGCCTGGCATAAAGCTGCTTAATAAGCTTGGTGCTGTTGTGAACTCCTGTAATAACCCCAGTACTTGGGAGGCTGAGGCAGGTGCATCTTGAGCTTGAGGCCAGCCAGGGCTTGAGACTCTACCTCAAAGTGTAAACATCTGTTTAATAAGTATCCATAGAAAGAGGTGGGTCTTGACCAGGGCTCAGTGGTATGTGCCCCTTCCTTAAACACTATGGATTCTGAACAGATAGATTTGTAGGGCTGTGTCTTACAGCATCATTAAGCAGAAGTGTGTGACCTGGGTAGTGTATCCAGAATGAATTTCAGCAAAAATCAATTACTGGGCCCAATACAAAATGATCAGGATTGCCACTCTCTTGGTGGTTTGACCCAAGTCGATACTTAGATATTAGGATGCTGGCGAAGGGGCATAACATATTCTTCAGAGAGTGCCAAAAAGAAGCGTTTTTTTTTCTCTTCCTTTTAAAATCTTCAATTCAGCATAATTTTATTTTGTTATCTTTTAAAATTAATTTTATTGACTCCAGAATTTCGTACAATATATTTTGATCACATTCAACCCCCTCCTCTCTCTCCAGCCCCTCCCCACAACTTGTCCCCCAGATTTCATGTCCTTCATTATTATCTATTTATTTATTCATTTTTTAAAGGCCTATCAATTCTGATCTGTATCTCCCAAGTGCTTCTGGGTGTGGGTCCATGCCCTGGAGTATGGTCAACCTATCAATCACACCAGTAATGCAAATTGACTCTCTCTCTCCAAGCATCCATCAGTTGCCAATAAATTCACAGCTAGGACTGGGGCTTTCTGCCCACCTCCACCATCCGTGCTGGGCTCCTCTCTGACCTGGGTTTACACAACTCATGTGCATGCTGTTCTAAGTGCTGTGGGTTTATATGTTTAACTGCCCTGTGGTGTTTTTTCTTTTATGAACTCTTGAGTAGTGTAGAGCAGAATAAGGGTACCTGAGAAGCACCAGTAAGAAGGGCAGGGGAATAGCTTGCCTGGGACTTGGCCTTAGAATTCTGTCCTTATCTATCTGAATGGGTTTAAGCCTCCTTCTTCATGTGATAACATGGCTGATGACACACAGGACAAAAGTGTGGATTCTCATGAATCAAGCATTCTGTGCTACAGAAGGAAGGCATTTGGCTTGAGATAACTATACAGCAGTTTAAACCAAGTTCTCCCTTTAGCTATACAAACAGAAAACAAAGTCCTGGGTAAAAGTATAACCAGTTTAATTTTCATGAAGAAAATTTTGCCTAGGTAATGGGAGAGTTGCCTTTGTCTGTTGGAAAACACCTAGAGCAGGTGTGAATGGTGCACTTGCTATTTACCAGGTGTTGGTGCTTTATACCTGTGAAGCCTTAACCCTTAGAGCCACCTCAGGAGATCAGATTGTCACTACTGTTCTGTGGCTAAGGAAATGATGCAGAAAGAGTTAAATGCCTTAATGGGGAGACTAACTGATAGTTGTGGTCTGAGTGCCTGATAACTGTAGAGTTAGTTTGAATCTATTAATGACTGCCTTAACCATAGAAAACCAAACATCAAATTTTAAAATATTGATTATACAATTTGGTTTAAAATCAAGTACAATCTAACCCTTTTTGAAATACAGCACAGTCATTTCATGTTGTCAGTTTGATTCTTTATTGGGTGGTGGGGAAGTGAAAGAGGGAGAATGAGTGTTTAATTAGAGTTATCAGCATAGTCTATTCAGGTTTAGAATTCATAGGTTTCTGTAGCTTTGGTTTTGTTGTCTTAGAATATTTAATATCAAGAAACAGAATAACTGAGCAATGTCTTTATAGCCTATATTAATAGTGATAAAAAAAAAAAAAGACTACCAGTAAGATCCCATTATGTATGCAGATGACATTGGTGATCCCTTTGAACTCATGAACTTTGGCCTTAGGGCACATGCATTCTGGATGGGTCTTTAAAATGCATGTGCCGCATCTTGGGAAATAAATGAAGAATTACAGAAAGGAGGAATGGAGCCAAGAGAGGTTGGATTGATGGACATAAGTGAATATGCCGGTAGGGATACAGTTAAAAGGTCGAATAATTCATTATTTAGGAATCACCTTCAGAGGTAGCCCTGTTCCAAATTAGCATACTAGTTTGCTATGTGTAAAAGACTCTTTTAAAAGATGCCATTTGTTATAACCTAAGGCTCTTTCCTGTACATGAAGCGCTCAGTTTTGTCAACGTGCTGAAGACACATTGTAGCATTTCACCTTGAGTGCATTTGATATAGTTTCTGTTTTTTCAACACTAAAATCTCTTTTTGGAATGTATTTTATATATTTTTTTAATCTGTCGTTCTATTTTAGATAAGTACCAGGGGTTAACAATCAATTGTTCTTCCTACAAATATTTATATGGCACCTTTTTTTTTTGTAGTAAGCACTGTTATAGGGATGAAACAGAGGATAAACAGACTGGCATAATTTCCTATAACTCACATTTTAGCAGAGGAAGAATGGCAACAAACAAGTGCAAAAGATCTCCTATGTCATGTGGTGGCAGATGTTATGAATAAAAAAGAGGGAGCGGAATGAAGGGATGAATGTGTTATTTTGCATAGGTCGTTGCAGAAGCCTTCTGCAAAACTGAGTGCCATTTGAATAGAGACCTGGAAAGTAGAGGAGGCAGGTGAGCTAAGAGCATCTCCTAGGAAGGAGAGATGCACAGGAGGATGTTTGGGGTGACTGACGTTTTGTAAGAGAGCAGGGTGGATTGAGAGAAGTAGAGGATGCTGGGGTCAGTTGGGTGGTAAGACCTGGTAAGGCCATGTCTGAGACTGAGTTTCTCTAAGTGAAGGAGAACCTGGGAAAAGATGTTAGCTGAGGAACTGAGGAGTCTGGCATAGGCTTTCATAGGGCATTGGTCCTGAGACCAGTGAGGGGGCAGAAGGACCCTTTGGGAGGTTGTTGGAGGAGAGGTTGCCATGGTAGGGACAGGGTGGCATGAGGAGAAATGGTGAAGTGATTGAGTCTGAGGATCTATTTTTAAGACTGAATTAGTAGAATTTGTGTTTGAGTATGAGATGAGAAGTTAGGAGCAGCTGTGGGGTTTGTTTACCAAGTAGTCAGATAAAAGGAATTGTAGCCACTGATGTTAGAAAAATCATTTTTGTTCCATTCTTGGGGTCATTGTAGATGTTTAGAAACTGAATCAGAGAACTTGTGCAAGACAATGTCTAGAGCTCAATTTGGAGAAAGTAGTTAAGAAGGCTCAAAGTTCATTGTTTGTCAACAGTTGTACTATGCTTTGTAGAGGTAGGTAGATGGTACCACTTGGGAGGAGGAAAAGGTATCTATGGTCCTTATTTGCAGACAGTGGGAGTGTTGTGAACGACAGATGAACAGAGAATGAGAGGCAGCCTCATGCCCGATTTGGCTTTACTTTTACTTGTGTTCATCTTTACTGATGACAGAAACTGCATGTAATCTTGATAGAGTCTTTTGTTTTTCTCAGCTAGTTGTTTTCTCAAATAGCACATAATGGTGTGTGTGTGTGTGTGTGTGTGTGTGTGTGTGTGTAATATAGAAAATATACTCATGAAACTATTAAATGAATTGCGTATGATTAACATTTAATTTATAGGACCAGTAATTTTGTGAACTTTGCCCCCAAACAGCATGAGATACTTCCTGATTATGCACCTTTGTATCTCAAGCTGCTTTCTCATGACTGGCTGCTAGCTAGAACAGTTGCCTATCCTTGATATGTAGTGGCATGCTATGCCTCTGTCTGAATTCTGAATTTAATAATGCGCAAATGTCCCTTTGCACAATATTATGTGGCTCTTCTTTGAACTAAAGCAGTTTGTGAAAACACAAACATAGGACATTTTGAGCAAGCCCAGTCACCAGAAATTAGTATTTGTCATTGGTGGGTAAAAGAAGGACTTGTTCTCAGATAATGTCTCTCAGTGAAGTGTGTTTGTTACTAGCCACATGCTAGGTGACAAGAGAATAGGGTCGAGGTCTCGAGGAGCCTGTTGTCTGCTGAGGAATGGACAGTGTAAGTGCTTGAAGCAGCTCGAACAAACCCAAGCTTCAATGCCCTTGAGCATAGAGTGAAAGCTTCAAGACAACCTCTATCTTCAATTAAACTCCCTGTAGAATGAAGACTTTGAGAGTATGGATTACATTGAAATCAGTTAAAGGGCAATGCCCAGAGTGACACGTTTGATATGTACCATCAGCTCCAGTGTGTGATGAAGTGCTTCTAAAGGGATCATGAGTGTTGAAATCAGGACAAAAAGATGGAAAATGAATTGTCAGGCTGCAGTGAACCATTTTGAGAAGCTTTGACTAATTGGTAAAGGAATACTAACACCACTGACAACATGGAAAATTTGGAAAAATGATCTGTTTAGAGAGAGCCCTATTGGGAGTGTGAATTGATAGGAGGAAGGAAATGGGATCTGGGAGCGTTGCCTTGTGTTACAGGGTTTTCTACTGTGTTGAGACATTCCCAGCACTCACAGTTCACTGCTTTGCTTTGCCCCTCTTGGGGTCATGATTCTGATGAAAATCCCTGGCCTACAGACTAGTATGGTTTGTGGCTTCATATTTGTGATGGAAAAAGAGCGTTTTTTCTTTTGCCTTTTCTCTTTGATTTCCTTCTCTTTCTTCCACACTTGTTTCATGTCTTTTGTGACTGTTGAAAATATGTAAGGAGATCACACAATTCCTGCTGAGGAATGACCCTTTTTCTACTTATTTTTCTACCCTCCGTTAATTTGTGATATAACAATCTTCCCCAGAGTAATTAATTATAATTTCACAAACCCAATGAAAAATAAGTAGCAGAAGCTGATGAACCTTAAACAATAAATATTCGCCTTTTATGCAGCTGCCACTAGTAATTAGGAGAAAATAACTAAGTAGAATTGGACCTGAGCTCACTTGATTGCTTTGAGAGGCAGTCACCCATTTTTTTGGTGCATTTACTAGTAGCAGCTATTGTGGAATATTTTGGTGAATGGCTATGGTACATTGCCACCTTGTGGCTGCAGTGTTCTTTATGGTGGAAAAGAGCAAACTGCTAATGTTAAATCTACGTGGTAGAACCTTATTTTGCATTTTTTTCCCTAACAGTTCTACTTCCCCTGGATCCAAATGATTGGAGACATCATAAAAGAATACATAGATTATAGAATAGGTGGATTTTAGAGATCACCCATGTTATTAGAAAAAGCATGCTGAGGAATTAACAGGGAGGATTCATGTCTGCAGCTGGCATGCTATGCATGTGCATGTGTGTATGTGCACAGGAGAGAAAGCAAAGGCAGCATAGGGAAGAGCAGTTTGGCCTTGGCACTGAGCATACCTCTATTCGTTGCATCACCCCTTCACTCTTCTAGAGGCACACTTTGTAATGAGAAACTTCTGTGCCAAAACTAAATTTAACAATACCCCCCCCACAAAAAAAACCACCCTGATAAGGACCTAACATGGCACCAACAAGAAGGCACAAATTGCCGGGCGTGGTGGCGCATGCCTTTAATCCCAGCACTTGGGAGGCAGAGGCAGACAGATCTCTGTAAGTTCGAAGCCAGCCTGGTCTCCATAGTGAATCCAGGACAGCTGTGGCTTCAGGGAGACCCTGTCTCAAAAAGACCAAAAAGAAGAAGGCACAAATAGCCTCTATGTTGTCTTGGTGGTCTGGCTGTAGTTGGATTATGGATTGGGTTCTGCCTTTTCTAATAGCTGATGAGTGACTGTTCAGATTTCCCTGGCAACACTTCATTGTCTGTAAGATTTAGGGGCAGAATGTCTAAGGCTAGATAGAAATCCCTCCTTGGAGGCCCTTCTAAGTGGACACTTAGGTAATGAACAGCATCCTAGGCAGATGCCTTCAGATAACTGCAGCTCCTCATTTGAAAGGGCTATTTCTTTCTAAAGTGCACTCTGGAGTCCCTTTCCCCTCCTGATCTGACTCTGATGCTAGCTCTTCAAGGCCTACTCACTAAAATGCCAACTAGTGATGAAATATAGTTAAGAACTGAGTGTTAGGGATTTTGAGATGGCACTTAGTAAAAAGTGCTTGAAATCCTTTGTTGCTAATGAACACAGTTGAGGTCAGGGAAATGTTTACATCTTGAGGCAGCTGAACCAATAAAGGTTCTATCTCAATTATCTAGGGAGGGGATACCCACAGGTAGGCACCAGTTTCTTTTTGTAGTGAATATGTTCAGCACATGGACAAAGGGGTAACTTAGTCCTTGAATTTCTTCTTCCTATAAAACATCTATGATACCCTTAAAAAAAAGAGTCAGTTATACTCAAGTAACCACCTCTTTTCATCAAAACAAACCTTGGTGAAATCCTCCTTAAAATGCCTGGCTCTGAGCAACATGCTTTTGGGGGGCGGTCTTTTTCCCTGTAGTCCCAGCTGGCCTAGAACTCACTAGCCCAGGCTGGCTTTGAGCTCACAGAGATCCACCTGCCTCTTCCTTCTGAGTACTGGAATGAGCAATATACTTTTGTGTAGCAACTGGATTTCTATGACTCCTTAAATATATGTGTTTGCCCTTCATACAGATTGTACATATATGTATATATATGCACACAAATATTTTTGCACTTAATAACTATGTCAATATACATGCCTGCATTTGCACTTAAAGGTGAACATTTAGAAGCTATGACACTCTTGAGGTATGAAAGATTTTCTTATAAAAGTGGAGCTGATCTTGACATAGGTGTTTTGACATGGGGATTCCTTTGTAGAAAGCTGTCTCTTGAAGTGACTTTAGTTTCTCCGATTCTGTGACAGGCTTTCCTTTTTGGAGCTATAAAGCAATGTGAGGATGTATTGATTTCTATTAAGCACTGTAGTGCTTAGAAATTCCTCCCTTGTACCCTTGTATGTATATGTATGAGCAGTATGTGGGTTTTCTTCTGTGAGCATCTAAGAATGTCATCTGTTACTTCATACAGTCCTATTCTTCAATTTTGAGTGTTCACAGAATGACATATTTTATGTAGGAGTCCAGGATGCACATAGAGACCTCTATAGCTCAGTCATGAAACAATACCTTCCCCTCTTTCAATTTTTCTTGTGTGGTGGTTTCATGTACGTGTGTGTATGTGTGTGTGTGTGAAGCCCAAAGGTCAGCCTTGAGTGTCAATCCTCAGATGATATTTACCTTGTTTTTTGAGACAGAGTCTTTTCAGTTGTCTGGAACTCACCAAATAGACTAGACTGGCTTGCCAGCAAGCCCCAGGGATCCACCCATCTCCATCTCTCCAGTGCTATTATTACAAGCATGTACCACCATGCTAGACTTTTTTATATAGCTTCTGGGGATCAAGCTTGGGTCCTCATAGTTGCGTGGTAAGCACTTTACCAACTGAGCCATCTCCCCAGCTCTCATTGGGCCATAATCATTTCTATTCCATTGAGTTAAAAAGTTGTGGTCACAATCTACTACACTTAATTTCATGACCTACTAATGTGTTGTGACCTGCATTAAAAATCTTGTACTGAAGTTTTGCAGCAAGTAAGACTGTCTTTCAGATGAAGACAAAACAGTGAAATCCAGAGCTTGCCAAACTAGCCAAATTGAAAACAGGGCTGAGAGGAAAGAAAAGCAAAAAGGCCCTGAGTGGGTTGATCTTTCATTCTGGATTGTGCTGGATGTCTGCACTAAATGACATACTGTCCTTCTCTCCGCAGCTTGACCACATACTGTCCCCACCACCCATGCCATTTCGGAAATGCAGCAATCCAGATGTGGCTTGTGGCCCAGGAAAGTCACTGAAGTATAAGAAACAGCTGAGCGAAGATGGGAAGCAGCTACGGCGAGGGAGCCTGGGAGGAGCCCTCACTGGTGAGTCAGAGTCTCTTGGACCAGAAGAAGATCTGTGCTTCTACCACATCCTATCAGTTGTGGAGATGAAATCCACATGTGGAAACCCGCCTGCAGATCCTTTGCAAAACCAAAGTGTGTGACCAAGGATAGGACTTTCATATTAAAAGTCACCCACTCAGGGTTCAGGGACCACTAAGGAAGAGAGGGTGAAAAGATTTTAAGAGCCAGGGGTGGTGGATGACCTCAAGGAAACAGTTGTCCAGGCTTCTGGGAACTTGATCATATGAACTTAGGGCAATGGTGTCAGCATGCACAACTCAAACCAGACAAAAACCCAGCACAGAACTGGAGAAATGGTCAGGAGGCCCAAACCTTAGCTGAGGAAATATTGACAGCTGATCACTATTGGGTGAGGGAGAGTTGGTCTTCTTTAAAGGGGTAATGCTAGATAGGCTGACCAGGCTCCAGTGGAAGAACTCACACTGAGGGACATCTGGGGACACAAACTTAACTTGATAAGCCTTTACATATATTACAGAATACATGAAATCTGGTGGTGGGGCTATGAGGGAGTACAGATAGGGGAGGGGATCTAAATATGATTAGGATATATTATATGAATTTCACAAAAATTCAATAAAATATATATTTAAAAAAAATCCCATTCAGTCCATAAAGCAGTTAAATCAAGGATTTGAATAGTAAAGTTTGATGAAATATAATTTGTATATGGTGACCTAGCCCCACTTTACATGTACATATGTATGCATTTGGGCAAATTTATACACTGGTGTAATTGCAAGCATGACCAAATTATAGAATATTCTCTGTGGCCATCCTAAGTACATGTGTGCATACACACACACATACACACAGACACAGACACACAGACACAGACACACACACACACACACACACACACACACATCTATCCTTGGCCCAAAGCAATTGTAGATCTGGTGTCTGTCTCTGCTGATGGGATTCATCTTAAGTGTTTTGTGTTAATGGAACTGTATAGCCTGTGCTTCTGTGTCTGGTGTCTCTTGCTCAGCATACTGTTTTAAAGATTTGTCCACATTATTGTATCATTGATGTTTATAAGAAACTGACAAGATGTCCAAGATAGTTCCACTTTACCATGCCACCAACAGTGGGTGGCCAAATCCTTGCTCTGCTGCCTTACCACCGTGTGATGTGGCCAGTCTGAGTAAGCTTAGACATCTTCATGTTCACTCATATTATGGTTTTCTGTTGTAGTTCCTTGGTGGCTAGTATGTTAGCTTTCTGTTACTCTAACAAAAACCTGAGACAGTCAACTTGTGAAAAGTCTGGCTCACTGCTTTAGAGATTTCAGTCCATGACCACTAGGCCTCATGGCTTTGAGACTGTGACAGAGCAGCACGTTGATGGCACGAAGTCCATGGCGGAGTGTGTCTGCTCACTTTATTGCCTGGAAGAAAAAAGAGAGAAAGATAAAGGAGCTGGCTCCCACAATCCCCTTGAAGAACATGTCCCCAGTGACCTGAAGACTTCTCACTAGACCCCCTACCACCTCTTAAAGTGTCACTTCTTCTCAACAGCTCCATCCCAGGGGTCAACCCTTTAACAGTTGGACCTTAGGAATCACTTAAATAGACAGTGTATAAAATGTTGTGTGACTATTGGATATTTATGTATCTTCTTTAGTGAAGTATCTATTAAAATCTTTACTCAGGTCTAGTTGCATTGTTATAGTAAGCAACTTAAAATTTTTTCAAGTCAAGTACAAAAAGTCAAATTTTACATGCTACCTATGAGATAACTATAAAAACTCCTTATTGTAAGAGAGAAAAAAGAGTTGTTCTTACAGAGAGCAGAATACTGGAACCTGGGAAAGTGAGGGTATAGAAAGAAAAGTTCACAGGTTGGCTAGGAGAAATAACACTGCTGTTCTGTAGCACAGTAGGACAAATATGATTGGTAGCGGCTGATTCCATTTTTAATAGTGGATAGAGAGGTACCTTGAATGTTCTCAACACAAATGTTAAATGTTGGAGGTGATGAATGTGCTCTGATGTGATTATTATACATCATATATGTATATTGAAGCACACGCTGGGGTTAGGGTGTGGCTCGGTGCTAGAGCACTTCCCTAGTACTTATGGGCTCTAGTTTGAATCCTAGTTCCAAAAAAATATGGATAGAAGAGAAAAAGAAAAAACAGAAGAAAAGAAAAAAAGCACTGTAACCCATTAACCTCTATAATTATTATATATCAATTGAAAATAAAAATATGCATTAAATAGGAAGACAAAAAATAAATTGGAGATGAAATTTTTACATCAAAATTGAAATTCCTGGGGCTATAGGAGATACTGTCTAAAAATAACAATAATAATTGAAATTCTTAAAAATCTAAAACATCCATACATCAATTTTATTTTAGATTGAAAAATAGCCAAACAATGATAAGTTAAAGCATTACTTTAACAAAAGGTTCGCCACTTAAACTTTCATGTTAAACTTGACTTTAAGTCACTAAAGATTAGGTTTCTGTTTCATCTGATGCTTTTTTCTCTAAATGGTAATTTTTTGAAGGAACTTCATTGGTTTTAAGTCCTGAACACTACTTTGTCTACATATGACAGTGTCGCCTGCCAGTTCATAAATGGTCTGGAAAATAGTTTAAATTACATTTCTTTTTGGAATTACGGTTTTGGCTTTCTGGAGACGGGATTTCTGAGAATGGAAGTATGCTGCCCCGTTGTAGAGTCAGAGCATTCAGCCCAGAGAGGCACAGCATTGGATGGAGGGAGGGTGAGCTTGACCTAGGCCTAGGGAAAGACAACGTTAAAAAAAAAAATGCCCCCAGGGCTGGGGAGCTGGCTCAGTCAGTAAAGTGTTTGCTGTGCATGAAGAGCAAGATTGGATCCCTGTACCCACATAAAGCTACGTGCAGAAAGTTCCACCTGTAATTCTAACACTGAAGGAATGGAGATAGACAATCCCAGGGGCTGTCTGGCCAGTTAGTCTAGCCAAATTGTCAGCTCCAGGTTCACTGAGAATCCCTGTCTCAAAAATAAGGTGACAGGGCACAGATCGGGGAGAGTGTCTAAGTTTGATTAAGATCTATTATATGAAATGCACAAAAACTCAATAAAAATATGTTAAAAAATAAGGTGGCAAGCAAAGAGGAACATAGCCAATGTTAACCTCTGGCCCTCACTTTCACATGACACATACACGCAACATACATACACACGCACGCAGGCACTCACACACACACACACACACACACAAATGACTGCACTCTGCATGCATGGCAGTGCATGCTAGTAATTTCAGTTCTGGGAGGCAGAGACAAGAAGGTTTTGAGTTTGAGGCCAGCCTGGGCTATGCATTGAGGCCAGCCTGGGCTATGCATTGAGGCCGTGTCTCAGAGAAGCATAAGAGGCTGCACTTCACTGAGCTAAAAGCCAGGTTTTCACTGCAGTCCTCCTAGTACCCCTTTAATGCTTGTTGGGACATTTCTTGCTCTCCTTTTATAGATGAGACTGCTGTTGTAAGTTGTGCAGTCTGAAGACTATTTGGTCTGACCCTTAATTGATAGGTAGAGAAATGAAATCTTGATGGTTAAGACTCACTCTCTGTTTCATTTTAATTAAGAAGTTTATTTTGATTGAACTGTTTTTGGCAACAGGCAATACTTATTTTTATCTTTTTTTCTGAAATAGTTTACTAAAAGCTTTAAAATGATTCAAAATCTTGCAGGTATATGACTTGAAGTATGAAATTTGGTTTTTAGCTTTATAAAAACTAATAGTTGTACCTGGTTCCCATTTCTTAATCTTAGCAGGTCTAGCAGTTTTAGCCTTATACAGTTTGGATGCTGTACAATTATTTTTTGGCGGTTAAATCTTAGGCAAGACTTTAAGAAAAATGTTTAATCGTTCTTAAAAGATCTTTTTTAAAAATGCATACTTTGAAGCCTATACTAATTTGGTCAGAGGGACATAAAGGACAGTTTTTGCTCCTTGCCCTCCTAGGTCAACTAGTTCTAGGGGACTATGAGCATCTCTCAAAATGTTCTGTAATTGTGGTGGGTCACCTGTCCTCTTGATCAAGGAGGCTGAGGAAACTCCACCAGATGGACTTGAACCACTGCCCAGTTTGCAAAGAGGAGGGTCAACACAGAGGAATCACTTCCTCCATGCTTCCAAGTGAAGCCAACCATGGT
>NW_008342851.1:1068508-1068825 GCF_000622305.1 Nannospalax galili
CGATTATGACTGGTAATAATCAGATAATACAGATTAGAGATGCATGTGCCAACATCTCAGTGTTAGTAGCAAAAACAATGAGTCTTTCTCTAACAAACAGTGTATTTTAAAATGAAATGGAGATCTTTGTTAAAGGTTAAAATCTCATTCAATTTTATGTCTTACAGGGTTTATACTGAGTTCAATATTGTATAACTGTATTAACTCAAGAATGATCCTAAAAAAATTATAGCCACTTTTGAAAAAGATGTATCTTTGCTCTGGAAACTTGCTATTGAGTATGTTAAAGCTGTAATGAAATGCTTCTAAATATATAT
>NW_008342851.1:1068914-1090948 GCF_000622305.1 Nannospalax galili
GAAAATGCATTGAGTATCAGCCTATTTTGGAAAATAGTTCCTTGAAAGTGAATAGGAATATGAAAATAAAAATAAAAATAAAAAACACCAGCGATTGGTCCTTTGAACAACTTAGCTGAAGATTTAAGAAATATGTGCAAAGTGCTTAGCCCAGGGTGGGGCACTTATTCATATTATTGGTAGGTAATTGAATTGGGAGGATTTGGAGTTGTTGGAGAAGGTAAGCACATTAGGATCACCTTGGTGCCCTGGCTGATGAGATTTCTACTTTTTAAAATTTGTTTGGTTTGGTTTTTTGAGGTGGGGGTCTCACTGTAGTCCCAGCTGGTCTGGAGCTCTGTGTAGGCCAGGCTTGCCTCAGTCTCACAGAGATCGACCTGCCTCTGCCTCCCTAGTGCTGGGATTACAAGCATTCACCACCCCCTTGGTGTTCTGACTGCACTGTGTTCACATCAGGCAGGTGACAGGAAAGACAGCATCATCCCTAATTCTGTAAAACACAGTTTTTACTAGTTTAGGCAACAATAGATTATACTATGTGATCTGACTTTGGGACATAACCTGTTGCTAAGCTTAAGCGAAGAAAGCTGGTTTTGCTATCAGAAGCCTGGGCCAGATCTAGTCTCTTACTTACAAGACCAGCCGCTTTCCCATTGCTTGATGTAGTTTCAACTTAAACATCTTTCATTTGGTAGGATTGTACCTAAGACAAGAATATACCAGGTATGAGGTAGAGGCAGGAAGATCAGGAGTTCAGGATCATCTTTAGTGACATAGTAAGTTTGAGACTAGCCTAGACTTTATTTTTAAATTTTTTAAAAAATTATTTTTATTTTATATGTATGCATGTTGTAGCTTCCATATATGTAAATATGCCCATGTCATGCATGCAATACCTGTGGAGGACAGTAGAGGGCATTAGATCCCCTGGAACTGGAGTTAATGGATGGGTGTTAGTCGCCATGTGGGTGTTGGGAATGGAACCCCTGTCCTCCGCAAGAGCAACCAGTGCTCTTAATCACCGAGTCATCTCTCCAGCCTCAGCTTAGACTTTATGATACCATGTTGGCAAAACATTAAAAAAGGAATTTGAGAAGGCTTAGCTTATCGTTTGAAAATTTTACCACCCTATTATCATTGAAAAGTTTTGCTAAACTTTTAGCTTTTCAAGGGGGAAGATCTGTGATCTAGTATTATTTGTCCCAATAACAATAGCTAATATTAAAAGCTTCCTTTGTGACAGGACTCCTTTTAGGGCTGCATTTGTTGACTCATGTAACTCATGACACTGTGATGCGCGCGTCTACGTTTTACAGATGAGGACCCCAGGGCACAGGCATGGGGCTGGTACACAGAGCCCGGAGTGAAGCCAAAGCCTTGTGGTTCCAGAAACCACTCTCACAGCTACCACGATGCTCATTAGCATAGCAGGTACCCAACAGGTTTTAAATAAACTTTAAATTCTAGCAGGATTAATTAGAATGAATCCTAGATAGGGAAATCTTTGCTTAGATGGACTCTGGGACTGACTCAATCTGCAGGGCTCCCATTCCTTTAATTAAAGTAAATTAAAACTAACCAATTAAATGCATATTAAAAACCTTTAAATTTATACATTCGTTAGCCCAGCATTTCTATTTCTGGGAATTCACTGCAAGCTTACAGTCATGAATATGTGTGCGGCATTAACACTAGTGATATTTGCAGCAGTACTATTTATAATAATTAAAATTGCATATCATTTAACTATCTGCCAAGTGGATATTGATTAAACATATTATGGGATACACACAAAGTGGAAAACAGTTGTCAACACTGAAAAATCATGCTGTAAAAAATAAATTTGAGACCTACAAGAGGCTCAGAATATTTAACAGGAAATCCTGTTGTTGAATATTCTCATAGTGTTACATGCGTCATAAGACTTTCTATAATTATAATTAAACAATTGAATATTGACAGTGGTGGAGAAAAACAACTACCGTTTGCTATTGAGATTTCTCAAACTG
This sequence comes from Nannospalax galili, assembly GCF_000622305.1. Lineage (NCBI taxonomy): Eukaryota > Metazoa > Chordata > Mammalia > Rodentia > Spalacidae > Nannospalax > Nannospalax galili. The sequence goes on from NW_008342851.1 coordinate 1,070,924, forward strand.
TCTTGGTGATTAAATAAGCTTCCTTTATATATATGAAGTGCGTCTGGCCTTTGCTATACCCTGCAGTTGGGTCCGTGAGGAAGTTTTTGTCTATTTGTATCACTCAGGGATGTGTCAGTGACAGTAATGCTGCATACTTTCTGAAATCTCATTGGCAGACAGAGTAAGTTTCTTATTCCATGGCTGAAGAGACCCCTGGGGCATGGAGCTCTATCTTGGCTCCACTGGACCTGGATTCAGTTTAGATCTGGATTTGTTCTTAGTCCATCTTTCTCAGACCAGCAGCTACATGAAACATCATCTCTGGCAAGAGGTAGGAGCATGAGAGGTCGAGTCCATCTGTACAAACATACTTCAAACCTTCATGATGCTGGCTTTCCGTTGGCCAATGTAACTTAAGGAGTGGAAGCGCACGCTACCTTCGTAGTTGGGCAAGGGTGCAGAAATGCAATGCTTTGGGACTGTAAAGAATCAGGACCAGTGACTCAGTCTACCATGGTGAGTTGACATCCTTCTTTGCTTCCTCCGATCAAAATATTTTATTTATCAATTTTAAATTATAAAAATATGTATTCAATGCAGGTAATTAAAAAATATAAAGCATTACAGAGGAAAAATCAGAAAGCCTGTAATTACACCATGATTAGGATGAATATCCATGATTGAAATTGTGGCATTTTCCTCCACTACCTAAAGATTTGAATCTCCAAGAATATTAGCTGAGAGAGGGGAAACATTGTTTGCTGCTGCCCCCCCCCCCACCCCAGACTGACATTTAAACAATAGGCCCAGAGCTTACTATGCCTATCATGGTCTGATTCTTTTTTTTGGCTAATGTTTTCTGTCTTCATGGCCTGCTGCTTGCTAAATAGACACCTAGAAGCATCCTGTAAACATTGACTGAGCTGAGCTTCAGAGCCCCCTGATGAGGAAGAGAAGCATTATTCTAATCATTATACGGACCTTTCAGTCTGGGAGGCGATACATACTACTGTGTCTGACAGTTCAGAGCCAGGCAGCTGTGAATGAACAGCAGACCTCAGGATCTTTGAATTCTGCCTTCTTGATATGCAAATGAGTGCCCCCACTCCTTGCCCTGCATTGCCTGGTTGTGACATGTATTGGAGCCTCAACAGTCAAAGTGAGAGCTCCTTTTCCTTGTGAAAAGACTTCTGTTTTCCAGAGGATGTTGAGTTGTTTATAAGGTAAAAGAAAATAGAATCAATACATTCCCATAGATTGTATAGGAATGCAATGTGCACATAGTTCTAATGGATTAACTTAGTAGACTGTATTGACTGGAATTTCTAAGATAATAAAATGTTCTTTATCAGGGAGGGAAATGGAGACATTTTGCTTTTCTGGACTTCAGAAAGAAGGCCTATCTACCCGTCTATTCATCCAGCCATCTGTCCATCTGTCCATCTGTTGATCTATTTTTAGTGCCTCAAGCATTCTGGAAAGTTGCTCTGTTCCTGAGTTAGTTTCTAGTCCAACTCCTGAACATTTTAAACATTTTACTTAAAGAAGGAAAAGAAAAATAGCTCAATCCCAGAAAATATTTTTTCTTTCATTTAGCTTGGTGACCATCACATTGTTGTTCTTCATTGCACTTAATGAATTTCTTCTTCAAAGGTTTCCTTAAGCTTACTGGTTGTATTAGCTATTGTGTTGCTGTGGTAAAATACCACAATCAAGACAACCTACGAAGGAGTTTGTTTTGCTCAAGACAACCTACGAAGGAGTCTGTGGTGGTGGGGAGGCATGGTAGCAAGCAGCAGGCATGGTGGCAAGAGCCAAAAGCTCAGAGGTAACGTCTGCAGTTACAAAGAGGAACCTAGATGGGGAACCAGAAATGGGGTGAGGTTACAAACTCTCAAAGCTGGCCCACAGTGACATACTTCCTCTGTTAAGGCTACACCTCCTAAAAGTTCCATGGCCTCCCCAAACAGCACCACCAGCTGGAGACCAAGTATTAGAATTAAAGCTATTTTATGGCTTGTGTTGTATTTAGTAAATATTTCACCTGACTGCAACTTCCCTTGTCCTGTACACTCTAGTCATACTGTGGAAAATATGTCCATGTAAGGATAGTGTGTTGGGATGACACTGAGTATTTCAGCAAGCAGAGCAAAAGTAGCAGTGACAAAGCTTGATATTAGTTTACTTCTTTTATTATTCTTATTTTTTTAATTTTCTGTCTGAATGGATTGCCCGTAAGTGCACCTGTATCTTGCAGTGCCCATGGAGCCAGAAAAGGGTGTTGGATCCCCTGGCACTGGAGTTATGGGCAGTTGTTAGCTGCCATGTGGGTGCTGGGAATAGAACCCTGGTCCTCTGCAAGAACAGCCATTGCTCTTAACCACAGAGCCATCCCTCCAGCTCCAATAGTAGTTATTTCTTACATAGACAATTGTTCAGAAAAATGTTTTTGGCTAGGCCACTCTCTTCATGGTCATTTAGCAGCCCACATTCTTTCCACGTTCTAGGTAGGCTGTCTATGGCCTTTGGTAATTCTTTTTTCAGTTGGACATGGAAAGAGAGAAGCCCAACCTGGCAGAGACACACTTGTTTCTATTCACATGCTTACAAGCAGGAACTAGTCATGTGGTTGCAGGTGATCCTAAGGCAGGCGCTAGTGTTGAAGAGTGATTAGGAAATGGGGTTATGCTGACTTCTGACTTAGAGTCTAGCTACACAGAGGCAGGGGAGCTTGGAACTCACCAAGTTGAGGAGCTTGGGAGAAGTAGATTTCATCAAAGCCACAGGACTGAATTCAGTTTGAAGATCATGCTAAGTAGATAAGCCCAGTAGGATTGTAGAGTCACAGAAGCAAGAGAGTCATCATTTTGAGAAGATGACAGACTGTGTTGTGTGAGCAAGTAAAGATGAGAATAGGAAAAGGCCACTGGATTTAGCACTGTGACACTGGTAGAGCAATGCTTTGTAGGAATATGCTAGAGTGCCGTGGGTGGAGAGAAAATGGTACTTAAAGATTAGAGAAAGTAGATAGGTTAGTAACCAAGAATATGCATAGCTCTTTGGAGAAGTGGTGCTGTGAAAGGTGTGAGCTTGGGTGATACGAGGGGCCAGAGAGAGAGGGCTTGATGGGAGATGTGGAGGATGGCATGGATAAGCTTAGCAATTGAAAAACAAAAATGCTGATACATACAACAACCTTGGTGAATAATCTTCAGAGAATTGTGTTGAGTGAAAAAAAGTCAGTTCAAAGAGATTTTTGACTGTATAATCTGTTTATAACATACTTGAAATGACAAAATTAATGGAGAATCGATTAATAGTTTCAGGGTTTAGGACATGGTGGGGTGAGAGGAAAGTAGGTGTGGCTGTGAAAGAGCAGCACCTAGAGGATGCTTGTGGTGATGTTGCTAATCTTGACTGTGTCACTTAATGCCTGGTGATGACATTGTACTATTGTGTTTCAAAATGTAACCACGGAGAGAACAGGCCTGGAGACAGTAGGGTCTGGAGTCTGTCTACACTAGTTCTTATAACTGCATATGCATTGCAGTCATTTCAAAATAAGAAACATAATGTTGGGAGGGTTGGGTTTTGAGATAGGGTTGCACTATGTGGGCCCAGCTGGTCTGGAACTCACTAAGTAGGCCATCCCAGGCTGGCCTCAATCTCACAGAGATCCACCTGCATCTGCCTCCCAAGTGCTGGGATTAAAGGCCTGGCAAAAGCCCAATTTTTTAATATCCATTTCTTTATTGCTGATTTCAATATGTTTGCTATTTTAAAAAATAATAAAGTTAATTTAATAGATTTCGCTTTTCCTTCGTGCATTGTGAGAGAACTGGGTGGATGTTGGAAGGTTCTCTGAGAGTTGGAGAGAGAAGGGAATGATGAAGTGGTTGTTAGGAAATGGGAAGGGAAGTTACAAATGGAGGCTTTCTTGGGAGTACTGATGATCCACTTATAGTCTGAGGTCATGAGTGGAAAGTGAAGTCTGTCTCTGTATTGGAGGACAAAGTCAAGTCTCCAGGGCAGCAAGTCTACCGGGAGGATCAGTTCAATAGAAGACAGCTAAAAGCCTTGGCTGAGGTTTATTCAAGAGCATGGTAGGAAAGGTAGAGCGGAGTTGGGTGGAAATGGGAAAGTTTAGGTGCAAATGGTGGGTTTCTGCAGGGGTCAAGCTGAGCTGGAGAGAGCTTGGAAAACCACCTGAAACATGGGACCTGGGTGTGTGGTGTCAGGCAGTGAGCAGTAGATGGACTGAGTTGCTCTAAAGTAGTCTCTGAAATGTTAGTACAGTGGTGGGAGATCAAGAGAGCCAGACCCACAAATAATTCACACTTAGAATTTTACTGACTTAAAAGCATTTGTTTCTATTTGTTTTATGATTTCTTGATGCTCACAAAGTCACTATCCTGAAGGCATGATACCAAGGGCAAGAATTCTTCTAAGTTGGTTTGCTGTTCCTTTGTCAAACTTGAAAAATTGTGTAGTTTGTCAGCAAGAAGTTATGAGGGTAGAGAAGGTAGAGGGTCATTTGGGGGAGAGTAACCTGGCAATTTAGAAGTAACTGCATCAGCCTCCTCCTCCTGGCAAGAGTGCAGTTTTAAGAAGTTTTTGGAATCATTCACAGTTTTCATGAAATAAGTGTCCGTTTGTATCTGCTATCCAGGAGTTCACCATCAAAGGTGAGTCTTTTGGTGCGTTTTCAAAGGTCTAGCAGTTTTTCCTTGTCAGAATGAAGGTCTCCTGAGACCCAGACTTAATGGGACACGCAGCTGTCAGCTGGTTCCTCTGGCAGATGCTGCCTCCCAGCGGTGTCGTCAGAGCCTTCTGCTGTAGCTCATCTCCCTCGCAGATGGCCTGCTGAGGAGTCATTGCACCTCTAACTTGCATGCTCACACCCAGGTTCCCAGGCCCCGAGCTGCCACTTGGTCACCTAGTTCCCAGGCAGGTGGTGGAGTCCTCAGGGAAACCCACATCTCATCTTCAGACATTTGACATCAATGGTGCTTTCCTGAGGTGGCAAATTAGGCAGGATGGGGTGGGAGAGTTGATTTAAAGAAGAGCCTAACAATGCCTTGAAAAACATCATACATTTCCCTTACTCTTCAGGTAAGAGTCAGAGCTATTTTCTTTGATAAGTGAGGGAGCTCTAGAGACTGATTCAGTCCCTCAGAACTGCTTTATAATTCTGTACCTGATAAGGCTTGAAAGACAAAAACAAAACAAGAATCCCCCCAAAAAACCACAAAACTTAAAACCCGGTCCTGAGTTCTAGTTCAGATGATGTTTTACTTTGAAGGTCTGCTTTCTCAGTAGTTTTTTGAAGTGCTATTTTCAGAGGAAAAGGTTAGCCTGGACCTCAAAGTCACTGCTGGTGTGGAATTTCAAGACCACCAGGGCAGGAATATTCTCAGAGGGAGTTAAAGCATTTTCATGTACAAGTTGACCTTCTTGACCTTTGACTGGATGTGTTGGATGTGGCAAACCAAATCTAGTAGCTGAAATTCTTCTAAGTACACCAAACAAGAGAATGTCTAGTGGTTGTTTGAGGTTTTAATGGCATGGTTTTCAAGGTTGTGTGTGTCTAGCTGTGTTTCTATAAGAGCCTGTCTATACCAGTTTGAAGTTTTAATGGCATGGTTTTCAAGATCGTGTGTGTCTAGCTGTGTTTCTATAAGAGCCTGTCTATACCAGTTTGAAGTTTTAATGGCATGGTTTTCAAGATCGTGTGTGTCTAGCTGTGTTTCTATAAGAGCCTGTCTATACCAGTTGGGCTAATGAAGAAACTGAACAAAAAGGAACTAAAAAGATATAGAATGCCAAAGCCATGAAGCGTGAGGTTCCCACACTCCATCCGCCTGCTCACTTCTCATGTTCTAAGGTGATTCTACAAATGGACTTTGATTCTTTCTGAGCAAAGAAAGCAATCTGTTGAATCCATGTAATGAAAACTAAAATTTGTTCTTGAAATTCACTTTAGAATAAGAAAATGATTTTATTTTTCAGTAGTCCTTTATTAAGGCATTTTTTATGAGACAAAGTCTTAGTGTGTGGCACACACTGACTTGAACTGGTCAGGTGCTGGTATTACAAGTGTGCCATCCTGCCTATCATAAGGCGTTGATTTTTTTGTAGAACCATGATTACGTTCCTTTAGCTGTTGTTGCTTACTCTCCACTATTTTAGGTACTCCCCCCACCCCCGTCCCTACTATTTCCTTGAAAATCTGTTTTACTTTGAGAAATAGACTTTGGTCTGGCTGTGATGGCTAAGCCTTTTTTTTTTTTTTTTTTTTTTTTTTTTTTCCCCTTCATGAATTTGACACTCTTAGCTTCTGAAAAGCAAACCAGTGCTGGGCTGGAGAGATAGCTCAGTGGTTAAGAGCACTGGCTGCTCTTGCAGAGGACCCAGGTTTGATTCCCAGCACCCACATGGAGGCTAACAACCATCCAGTTCTAGGGGATCTGACACCCTTTTCTGGCCATTGCATGGCATGGGTACACTTACATACATGCAGGTAATACACTCACACACATAAAATAAAAATATTAAAATTTCTTTTAAAAAGCAAGCCATTGCCAGCTTATTCCCTATTAGGATAGATGGAGTTGTATTTCTTTTGAGTTATTAGTATAAAATAGGGAAATTGGAAACATTGAATTGATAATATTATTAAGTATGTGAAATCTAGGGCTGGTCAGGCGGGGCTCAGTGCTGGGTCAGCAGGTAAAGATGACTGCCCCTAAGCCTGACCACCTGAGTTCAATCTCCAGGTTCCACATGGTGGAGGAGAGAGCTGAGGTCCATAAATTGTCCTCTGACCTCTACACATAGACTGTGGTATGTGAACCTGCATACATACATATGTTTGTAAACACACAAAAGAAACAAGTAGGTAAATAAATGTAAATTTTTTAACTGAAAAGAATGAAATATTGTTGAAGTAATAGAAATTAGTTATAACGATTAGTGATGAGATACAGTCTAGATCTCACTCAACATTCCTTGAGTGACTGGGGGTGGAGGAGGTAAGGGCAAGGGAGGCTAGAACTTGGTAGCTGATGCCATTGTTTTTCACACTGGAACCTATGTTCATGGTGAGGTAGGCAGCTTTTGACTCTTGTGCCATTTTCTTATTGGGTACAATCAGCTACAGTGTCACTGCAGGGCATCCTGATGCTGCTGGCTCAGTGCTGGGTCAACAAATGGAGCTCTGTATAAGTCCTCTGGAGAGCAGATGCATGGTACTTTGGTGTGGTCTAGCAGTGACTACCTGCACGTGGACCAGGAGACAACTGTGATACCTGAGTTAGGCAGATGGAATTTAGAGACAGACAGCAAGTGACATTCCTGGTAGAGATCCATCTTAACATCTCCCATTGCTGCTTCAGGGCTCAAGGGGAAGACCATGAAATGGATCTAGCTCCAAGTCATCCTCTAAGATTCCATACCTTCTCTGCTGACTCTTGGTGGGCTGGACTGTGCCTCGGGTCATTTTGTATCACTAAAACAAATATGTGGGACTGGGCAAATTATAAAAGTTTATTTGGACTCATGATTCTAAAAGCCAGGGTGTTCAAGGTGGGGATCACTGATGCAAAAGTACAGCTTTCACCTCAAAGGGAATAAGAGTTTATTCTAAGTCAAGTAGGAGTGACTATGGCTTAGGAACGTGGATTTAGATTACAATGACTAACATGTTCCAGTGTGGAAGCAGATGCGTAAAGTTTTATAGTATCAGAACAGAAGAAAGTCATAAATCAAGACAGTTTTCAAATGCGATGTGGGAAACCCTGCTGTAGGTTTTAGATGTCATCTGGTAACAGCTCAGCTTTAGGGGTGGTGGAATTAGTGGTCTGTTGATACATTCCAAATACTGTCTTTGGCAGTTGAAAGGAAGGATGTTAAGCCAGACACAGATGTTAAGTAAAGCACATAGGCAAGAAATGGTTAAGTGTCCTGAACATAGCCCAAGATAATTTAGCTCTGCATTTACAACATGCTAACCCTCCACAAAATTAAAATCAGTCAATCAGTACTGTGGAATCTTTAACATAGATATGCCTTTTTTTCCCTGGGAACTTCAGTTCAAAGGTAGCTCTATCTGATTGGTTTCTGGTGAGAGCCTTGTGGTGCTGCACCATAACCATAGAAAATGGGTGGGTGTGAGTGTGCCATATTCTTTTTATAACAACTTCTTCAGGTAAGTAACCAGTCTGGTAAGAGGTGATTTCTGTAATACCCAACTCTTCTGACCATCTCTCAAAGGCCTCACTACTTCTTTATAATGGTTATATTGGGCTTCAATCCTCAGTAAGAGTTTTGTTGGTGCAAAACCATAGGATGTCCTATGTTCATCCATAGTATGTCCTGTGCTCTCAAGATCCCTTTGAACTTGAGTAGTAAATCATTTCATCACCCACTATAGTGAGGAAACCTTTGAGAATGGTATTCCTTCGTGTTCTCTTGCTCTCTAGACCTCTCTGTCCCCAGCCCTACCCCCTTCACAACACACATTCTCCATTTCTGCAGAAGGAATCCCACCATATCCTCTGGGGGCACATGCCAATAGGAGGCCTGTCCCTGTCCTCTGACTCTGAGCATACCAGGCCATGCATCTCTAGCTTAAAACTCATTTTCAGCAGCTAGTCAATGCCCCCAGGGATGTCCAAGTTATTTTAACTTCCCGCATGGAACCTGAAGAGGATGCTGACTTTCATTCAGCTCCACTGGAGAAAGAGAAGGCAAAGAAATGCAAATGCTACCAATGAGGATGTTTAAAGATTTATAAAAATTAGTGTTTGTGATACATTAATGACGCTGATGGTGGTAGCCTGCATTTATCACTGTCCTGTTCCCTTGTCATTCGGGTTCTTAATCAACGCATACTGTCAGGGCTAAATTTATTTTCTTGTGTCTGCATAGCTAGATAATTTCTCTGCTCTCTGACAGCCATGTGTCAGGCACCTGTCTCAGACTGGAGCCTGGAGGCAAGGTGGAGGAGCAAGGCCCCTCCTAACTTTCCACTCATTGCTGACTTACTAATGGGAGAAGCTTATCAGAGAGGGAGGCAATAGTATTGAAATATCTGTTTTTTTCTTTCTGAATAGAGGCATGCTTAGTTTGAATGTTCCTTCTTCAAAATTCCAAGGCTGCCTATGGGAAATTAGCCAGAGTGGGGCCTTTAGGAGGTAACAGGGTCTTGAGGGCTACTGTCTCACCAGCGGGATTAAGGTCCCTGGAAACAGGGCTTCATTGTTTACTTGACTTGTCCTGCCTTGTGCCAGGTGAGACATAATGGTAGGCCCTTCCCAGAACTAATGCCAGCTCCTCCATCTTGGACTTGTAGGCTCTGAAATTATGAAGAATAAATCATTATTTTTTTAATAAATTACCCAATCTCAGGTACTGACTAAGAAATCATGACCACTGTAAATTATTAACACTGTACCAAATTCTGCTTTCAGAAGGATTTTGCATAAGGTCAGGCAGCTCCTGGCTTCCCCTGCCTACTGAAAAGAGCCATGTACAAATGTTAAGTAACATGCATGGGTGTTAATGGATTGCATACATGTCTACACATCAAACACTTGGTTTTTATTTGTTGTGCTTTAATGTAGGAAGTGCCTCCATTTTTGCTCTAAGTTACTCTGAGGGATGGGAATCCTTTTATTAAAGTTTCTAAAGCAGTTCTCTCTGAACTCGAAACAAGGAAAAGGGTTTAGGTAGGTCTGCCAAATTTGAATTTTCTTCTTGTTAAATTATAAGGGCCAGGGAACCCCCTGTACTACTGTCTGTGCTCTGGTTGCTAGAAATCTCAGTGCACAGGGATTTGTTTGTTTTGCTAGTTTTGTGCTATAGAAACATACATACAAATAGCATTTTAAGGAAAAGAACAATAAAGCTTCATATATGTGCCCAGAGTGATGTCTATTGCCTCTTCCTCCCCGGGAATACGAAAAAGGGAAATGAAACAGAGAACTTTAGAGCCCTTTTCTGCATCTACATTCCATCGTAGAGCTGAGGTATAGCTCAGTGGTAGAGTAAAGGCCTGGCATATACATGCCCTGGGTTTACTAACGAAACACAGACAATTAATTCCATTCCAAACACCTTCATGTTACTTTTGTTGATTTTACCACGTCTCTCTTTCTCCCTTAGAAGCCATCTTACATTATCCTTTTCTTAACGGGTAAATTGCCCTTACTTTTCATTGCTTGTGTCCTTATCATTTCTTTGGCTTCTTTATAAATTCCTTAGGATTTTTTCTCATATCCAAAAACCAGAGCACCACACATTGCAAATACTAATGCTCAGTGAATAGAGTTGTTAGAAAGCTTACAGGATGCCTAGTCACCTTTTAACTCAGGTAAAGAATACTGTTTTAGTATATGAACATTCCATGCAATATTTGGGGCATACATATTCAAGTGTATTTGTATTCAAATTTACTTAAGCATCCTGTGTTTGTATTTACAAAATTTGTCTATCAACTCAGTATCACAATGATTCTCTCTTTGGGCATTGCGAGACATGTTATCTTGCAGTTTTCTGTGTGGCACGAATGACAATGGGCTAGAGACTGACGTATAGACATTAGTACAGTGTCCTTTTTGTGTTTCCCCCCAGCTACTTCCTTTACACTGGAATCAAGACCAGCTTTGTGGGTGACAGATGAGGGACCCCAAACAGACCTGTTGTGTGTGATACACTCATCAGCATGTGAAAGTCTGTGTGCATTTGCCCTATTATGATGTAATTCAGTAGTCACAGGGCTGTCTGTGGATTCAAATAACTGAAGAATAAATGCTTTGAAAGAATGGCTAGCAGGAAATGATGAGGCTTTCAAGCTTGAGAAGGTGACCATTTGGAGGGTGATTGCAATGACCAAATGACTGCCTTTTCCCATTCCAGCCCACTGATTTCCCCACAAGCATGGCTGAATTCTCTCAAAAAGGAACGTTAAGGAGCTTGATGAGACTGTTACTGTAAAATATAGGCACTGACCTTGGAATTCACAGCTACTTAATGTCATGTGAGCTTTCAGAAGTAGTCAGTGGCTACGTAATATACCAGAAATGGAAAGGCTGAATTCCAGCCCTACACCTGCCATTCATTCAGATCAGGAAGCTAATCTTGGCTTTGCGTTTTCCTTCTTTAAATAGATGGGCCCTCTTATGATGTGCTTTATAAAAGCACTTAGGTATTTGTGAAGATTTAATTTAGGACATAGGATTGTAGCTTAGATAACAATGTTTTCTACATCCTCTTGTACTAACTCCCAGTAAAGGAAGTGGGAGAGCAGCTTCATAGATCTGACTGAGACCTCAGCTTCATAGTTCTGACTGAGACCTCTCCCACCCCCACATAGGAACCCTGAACTATTTGCCATTGGGGAGATCTGTATGGTATTTCTGAAGCAATATTTACTTTATGGTTATATTATAGATTTCTTACTTATCCATTATCATTGTTAACAAACATTTCAAAAGACAAAAATATAGCAGCCTCTAGGGCTCATGCACAGACATTGTTATTGAGGGGAAAGAATTGAATATCTTTTTGGAATAAACCCAGCATGGAATTATAAGCTGTTTTAAGGAAATACTCATGGAAACACATGATTATGTGAACAAGGCTGTATATAGAAGTTTCTTTTTAGAGAATTTGGAGTTGTCTGAAAATTTCTGTGTAGGTGGTAATATAGAGTTTATTTTATTCCCTCTAAGGCTGATTTTGTTAGTTTTGTTTATCTTATAAAGCTCCTGGTCCTCCATTTCTCCTTGGCTTCTAACTGTTCAGATGTGGGGCAGCTGTCAGCACTGTTTAGTGTCACAGGACTGTGGGTGACATTTGGCGACATCAGTCAAAGCATCTGATCATGAAGAGGAGTATTATTAGATAGGCTTTATAACTTCTTTAAAAAGTAAGACACAGAGTCCAAGTTGTTCTGTAGTGTATTGAGGTTAATCAATTCTCTTTGAAATCTATAGTATTTTACAGAGGTGGTGAACTCTTGGAAATGGTTTTTTAGAAGACTCAAAACCAGAGATGTGACATTGTATCTTCCATATGAAGTTTAAGGCCTCTTAGTCTTTCTTTTGCTGTTGTTACGAAACAAACAACAGAACCGATTTTCAATATTCTAGATAATATGGAACTTCCCAACAACGGGAAAATATCCTGGAGAGAAACCTTGTGGGGACCTAAAGGCCCCAGCTTGCAGAGGTCAGAGAGGAAGTTATTGGGGCGCAGCCTGACTTGTTTTAAAAGTCTGAAGGATACTTCCACACTGCTGAGGAGTGCATGATCAGCGCATGACCATCCTTAAGGGCGGGAGGGGGGATTTCCAGGTGCCTTTATAAGCTCTGTAACACCTGCAATAAATGAGTCCCTGCTTGACAAGACTCCCTGTTGTGTCTGATTGTTCCCAGTGCTGGGAGTGGCAGGGACTGGCGAAAAGTGTGCTTACTCTTGTCCCTGGTACTGGGGGCGGCATGGGCTGGCGAACGGCATGCTTACTCATCCCCAATCATCACTGTGCAGGGGTCGCAGGCTCGAACCCCCACAAAACCTAAATGAGACAGAGTGGAGATGTAAGTGTGATTCTGTAAAAGTCCAGTGGGTCAAGGAGTAGGCTGTTGTACTAGGTATGATGTGGGCTACAGTGACAGGTGACATTCAGTCTCAGAGGACACAGAGTCTTCAAGGTAGCAGACTACATCTTACCTAAAAATAAGTGGCACTCTACCGTATACCTTCTCAGAAGCATGTGGTATGATGGGAAGAGAGACTAAGAAGCATCTCTGGGTGTGGTTTCTTTTCCATCGATGTCCCAAAGGGTGAGGTATCTAGAGGGGCGCTGAGCTACCCCTCAGCACAGTTTGTGTGTTCAGCAGGTGTTAGGAACTTTATATGTGTTGTTTACTTTCATTAACACTGGATGAGAAGAGGAGGCGTAGAGAGGGAAGAGTCCAGGGCTCTCCCTAGCTAGTGAATGGTATGCTAGGATGCAAGCCATGCCTGGCTGCTTGCCCACCAATGCTGAACCTTGCTGCCATTTGGGGATGGAATTAGTTATCCCAAAGTGTCCAGTGCTTGAGAGGCTTGGAAAGTGGAGGGGATGATAGACCATTGTCTACTGTGGGCCTTCTGTTTGCCATGCAGTATGATAGTTTCTCTGTTTACATTTCGAGTTAGTTCTCACTATCACCTTGTAAAATTGCTATCTGCATTTTAAAGAATAGAAAATTGAAGCCAGGCCAAGGGCCACATAGCCACTGCAGGGGCAGGGTCTGTATTTAGTATGTAGAGGCCGTGACTGGGGCCAAATGGGTGGGACTGGAATCAACAATTTGATTTCATGAGTTTAGAAATTGGGGATGTTTCCAGGAATGGGCAGAAGCAGTGATGATGGGGACACCAGCAACTGTGCTGAAAAGTCCAAGCATGGGGGGAAGGGGTGTGCAGAGGAAGAGATGACTCTTGGTGTTTAATGATCATCTTAAGGAGGGCCAGGCACTTGTCCTCTGGGAGATTTCAGACAGGCAAGAAGGGACCAGATATGGAGAGGGAGGAGGAAAAAGAGGGCAGAAGCAGAACTGACAAGTGCTTTAACAGCTGCTCCACATAGCCACAAAAAGATTCTGAGGAAAAAAAATGGTTCTATTTATTTGCCTTTTCCTTCCATATATCTTGCCAGCAGCATTCATCAATATCTGTCATTTCCCAGGGGGCTTAAACATGTCTAGCAATTCATTCTACTGAATTATATTTCAATACACGAATGGAGGGAGGCCAGATTGCAGATGTTAACTCTGACCTCTGCCCAGCATCACTTAGCTACCACCACCACCGCGCCACCACCACCCAGCTCTTCCATGGCCTCCCTCACACAGACAGTTATCCCAGGCAGTATTGCTTGGTGTTAGGAGTCTTGCTCCACGTTCTCAGTAGAGAAGGCTCTATTTAACACTGCTTTAAAAATCAATTTGCAGTTGTCACATTTGCCTTTGGTCTGTGCAGCTGGAGCTTAGTGCCAAACTATTACTTATTTTTTAAATAAGAATTTTAAATACAAACAAGCACCATCCAAAGGGAGACTGCCTTGTTAGTATAGTACAAGGGGGCATTGGTGGCTATGGTTGGGTGTCATTGCTGAGTGGAAGAATTGGCTGGGTACTGGTGGTAGTGATGGAGTTGAATAATAGAAACATAGCTTACCAGGCCCTGCCCTATGGATTAGCTGATTTGATCCTAATATATCCTCTTATTAGAATTAGACTGAGAGGTAATCTTGGTGGGATAGAAGAAATACTGCTTTAACAGCAAGTTAAGGGAAAACAAAAGAAAGGCCAAATATATTTCTGTGTGAGCATGACTTTGAATTGTTTTCTTTTTTAAAATTTTTAATTTATTTTTTAAAATTTACATGTGTATATGAGTGTTTTGCCTGCATATTTGTAACTGCACCCATGCCTGCAGTGACCACAGAGGCCAGAAAAAAGTGGGGCCCCTGGAACTGGAAGTTATACACAGTTGTTAGCTGCCATGTGGTGCTGGGATTCGAACTTGGGTCTTCTGCAAGAACAGCTGGTGTTCTTAACTGCTGAGCCATCTCTCCAGCCCCTGAATTGCTTTCTTTAAAAAGTATGCTACATGTTGACAATTTTTACCCTTTCATCATAAAATAGCAGGTTGGCAGTGCGGAGTTGAGAGTGTAAAACCACTGCATCTTTGAGCCTCCTTGCCATGGTACCCACACCAAAGTGAGTTTTGAGTTAGAGCTGTGGCTGTGATTGGTAGTGGCAGTTCCACGTTCACCTCCATAGCCTTTTGGTGGTTTGTTCAAAGGCTTTGATTCCAGATTGTAGATGTGAGTGTCTGTTACATTCCCACAGTTCCTAGCTCTCTCACAGCATGGTCACACTGTAAAACTTTTGTCATCTACCCAATCTATATAGGTACTTGAAATTGCTAACTTCCAAGGAGACTGCTGACTTTTGATACCTGCTCCCCTTGCTATAAGCTTCATTCAGCACCTTCCTCTAACCAGGCTCCTCTTGTCTTTAGTAATGCCACCATCCTATGCTAAATACAGAATACTGTGGAGAATATTCTAGGAGGTGAAAGTAGGCATTTTTGGTGCATTTGAGTCATGCAGCCCCAGCCCAACAGGTAATGTGGGGAAGACCTTTGTACGCTAATGATCCCACTAAGCTATAATGCCATCCTCCCATGATGCGTATGCCCTTGTATTCAGCTACCAATTTGTGTCAGCTAGAGATCGCTGGTGAGTGGGGCAGTGATATCCAGGACTCTTCAGGGTCAAGGCTGTGCTTTGGACTTCTCTCGTGTGAATAAACATACCACATTGTTTAAAAAGGCCAGAAAAGCAGCTCAGTGTAGAAGTCAGTGAAGTTTTGCACTCTGGTCACCAGTGTGCTGCTTTCTCAAGTTACATTTATTTATGCCATTAAGAAGAATGATTTAGTAGAATTGTTGATGCTGTGTAGCTACAGTCACTCTTTTGCAGTGGGGACAAGAAATTGGAAGGCAGTCACCCATGTGAGTGGGAAGATGAAAGGATGCATGTCCCCGTGCTGTAGCAGCACTGCCGAAGATGAATAAAGGGAGGCTGTAATTGCTGTAGGGACGAGAGTCATGATGACAAGGGAGCAAATGTTTAGGAGTGAGCAATGGGGCATGGAAGAAGAATCTCTGGATGGTGATGGAAGACGCTTAGGGCAATGGCTGCTGAGTCATCGACTCTGCCTACATTCAGCCAGTGACTTAGTGTGGGCTTTGCCCTCTCTTCACTTCTGAAGTTTGGAGAGTTCTTTACAACATTCAGTTCCCCTGATGGTAACAGGAGAGGTGAGTTATTGCGTATGATATACAATAGGTGTTCATGTATTTTAATGTGGATGCCTCCTTGGACAATAAGAAAGATCCCCTTGTTTGTACTTCTAAAAGATGCAGGGACTTTTGGCTAAGCAATGGAGGACATTTTTATAATATTGTAAATCATACAGGATAAAATTTAGTATTTTAACCATTTTTAAGTGCACAGTTTAGTTGCATCAAGTACATTCATATCATTGTGCCACCATCATCACTATCCATTTCTGGAATGAGTTCATCAACCCACACTTAAACTCTATACTCATTAAACAGAGGCTCCCCTTTTATTTTTCCTTAGCCCTAGAAGCTGTTATGCTATCTCGGTAAAGCTATTCCAGGTACCCTGTGGAAAGGAGATCACACAGCTCTGCCTTTGTGTGACTTGCTTATTTAATTTAGCATGGTGTTTTCATGCTTCCTTCATCTTATGGCAAACATCGAAATTTCATCCCATTTAAAAGCTAATAATATTGCATTGTATTTATAAACTACACTTTATTCATTTATCAATGGGCATTTGGATTGTTTCCACCTTGTGGCTGTGGTGAATAATACTGCTTTGAACATGGGTATGCAAATATGTTTGAAGCCTAACTTTCACTTCCTTTGTGTATATACCTAAAAGCAAGGTTAAGCAAGGGGCATTTTACAAGGCAACATGGAGTGTTAAATGGTGGGAATATGGCTCCTTCCAGTGTTGTGGTGGATGTGAGCCCTTTGGGAACTACTGTGAGAACCTCAGACGATGCTAAGAGGAACAGCAGCTGGTAACCTAAACCTATAAAGCCATATAGTTCGAAGATGCAACCCAAGAGAATCACTGTTTCCAGAGAATGTGGCCCTGTTTGCTCACGGCCAGTACAATACCAGTCCCTTAGCATCAGTAATGGTCCCTCCATTCTGTCTACACTCCTAATATGATTCTCCTACCTCCTCAAAACCACCTAAAGCAATGCATTGGCCATCCAAATTTCCCTCTGTTTGAAGCCTTTGAGAGGGAACTGAAACTGATTCTAACCACTCCAACAGCTATCAAAATATCTGAAAGCAAATCCTGAATCCATTACTCTAGAGTCCAGCCTTGGAAGACAAAAGAAAAATGAGGAGGAACCCAATAGAGGGATGCTTTTGGAAGCCTTTGTCAAGAAATTCCAATGGACTCTCATATGAACATTTGAAAATTGCCATGTTCTGACTTTTTTCTAGTTCCCTGTCTAGAACTTATAATGCTAATTACTCTTGCCTTTACTTCTCCTTTACATCTCCTATTCATGATTCAAGGACTTTCTTTTCCCCCTAGAGATAAGAGTTATGCAATTTGGGAGTCTTTTAGATGGACCCACTGAAGGGGTACTCCAATTGCCTCACCCTGCATCCCTGTTCAGCATGGAAGAAGCCAGAGCAGTCTGCATCCCTATTCCCTATTGGTAATTTGGGTAACCCCTTCAGAGGATGGTGTGATAAGAATAGGAGGTAAGAATTGGCTAGGCAGTTAGGGTAAAAAGACCCCAAAGAAAAGTAGCTAGTTTCTTGGTTAAAAGTCACAATGTCCTTGGGACTTTTAGCAACATTCTCTGTTCAAAAGGCCAAAAATGTTGAAAGTATTTGGGAGCTTGTATCTAATCCTTAAAAGATTTTAGGGTTATCTCTTCAGAGGGGAGAATGTTAGAGTAGCCAAAACCCCCATAAAAATAAATAAATCCATCAAAGAAGAAGAAAGAGTACATGAAGTTGTCAGAAAAAAGTGATGTGGAGATATGGGAGGAGTTGGAGGGGAGGGAGTGGGCATGGATTTGATCAAAACACCTTATATGCATGTATGAAATTCTCAATAAATTATTTATTTTAAAGATATAAATAAAATTAAGACATTGTAGTTAAAAAATTAAACTTTTGAGAGTTCTTTTGTATAATTGAGCACTAGAAGCCAGATTAAAACAGAGCTTCTTTTTTAAGTTTTTATTTTTATTTTTAATTATGTACCTGCTTGTTGGTCTGTGTATAGTTATATACACATGCAGGTTCCCACAGAGGCTAGAGGACGTCATTGGAACTCCTGGATCTGAAGTTACAGGTGGTTGTGAACTACCTGATGAGGATGCTAGGATCTGGACTCAGGTCTTCTGAAAGAGAAGTATGCGTTCTTAACCACTGAGCCATCTCTCTAGCCCCTGAAACAGGACTTTTTAAATGTAGTTGTTTGGTCTTTTTTTCCCCCTTTGATGTCCTGGTTGTAGTCTAAAAGAAAAACCCCACATGTAAGACTACAGACTGCTGACTAAATCTATGGGGTCCCTTCAGTTGGTACGGAAGATTATTAATGGAAACTTTCAAATCTGGTCAGGTACTGTGATTCCCTGATGATAAAGTGGATCTCTAGAGGCTATATTTAATTCTTTCTATGGCCATTCTGCTAAAGTTATTGCTGATGTGGTATTTTCCTGTTTCAGAGGGATAGTTTCACCTTTGGGGTAGTTTGAAAGTATGTATCTTGAGTCTAAAAGCAGGCATTTATAAAGTTGCTGCCTCTATAGTGTCTTGGGATTCAGGATAGAAACAAAGGAAAACAGTTCCAAGGGAGGTTAGTGTGCAGTTTAGATGATCTGCATGTACACTCAGTAATCTATTTTAATATATAACCATAGGAAAAGGGAGGGCTGCCTACTCTCTCTGTTAAGTAGGGATCCCTGTAGCCAACATAGCCATAATATCCAGTGTCAGAAGTCCAAATAGCACCATACTTGTGCTTGAAACCTGACAGGTTCTGATATCAATCTGATCAACTGATTTCAGCTTTAAAATAGACCTCTGTTTCATGTCTCTAAATTTCTAGGTTTTGCAGTAGAGAATATTTAAGGAGTGTTTTAATGAGCATGGTAGGAACTTAGAAACATGTTTTCAAAGAGCACAGAGCTAATCAGAGTTCCAGTTGTGACAAAAAGCTCCATTCGGTATTAAAATAGAGCAACCAGATTGCTAGGCAAGCTCACCTCTCGTACAACAAACTGGAAATGGTATTATCCATTAATTTCCACCCTGTGAGCTGAATAATACTGTTGACAGATGCTAATTTTCTTAAATTGTAGGCAGCAAATGATGCGTGAATATAACAGCAACACACTTTTTACACGCTCTTGGTCGTCATCAGAAAGTGAATTTATATAAAGTTTGATGTGATCACTACCAGCTATGGCACTGTTAGTGCCTTCTAATGACTGCCTTAAGTCCATCTGTTACCCTCTTCTCCCTATTAACACTAATGGGGGTCCAGGCAGGAAGAACGTATCCCATGTGTTGTGTTAACAGACCCTCCAATTTGTAACATTTGTGATCCTTTAGGATAAGACCTATGCAAGAAAAATGATATCTGAAATCTAGCCCCTCACAGGATTATAAACATTTCATTTTGTATATGTATATATGCTTCCTAATTAACTTTTCCAGCATCATAACAAGTTTTTTCTTGCTCACTATAATCTATTTTGTATTCCTTATTTCTAAAGCTTATTTGATTGAGTGTTGAATTCTGTAATGTATTTTCTGTTTTAGATTTTACAACAACCCTGTTAGTTTTCTCTGCTTTACATGAGACTGTGGCTTGGACAAATTATAACATAGATGATAGAATTAGTTTTGGGGTTCAGAAGTGAGACTCAGTAGTCTGTCTTTGACATCACCCACAGCTAGAGTAGGTGCTTCTTTACCCCTGTTGCCTTTACATCCTACCAATGTTTAAAGAGAGTCTCAGGTAAGGGTATGGAATGCAGCCCATTGGAGTCTAAGTGTCTTCTGGGTTAGACTGTTGATGTAGCAAAAGAATTGAAAGCATACTTCTGGTCTTCCTGACAAGTCCAAATCTACTTATAAGAACAACAAATAAGATATTAACTCTTTCTTCTTTTATGCTGATGTATTTTTTAACATATTCAGTAACACATTCCAGAGCAAGGATACATGTCTTTCAAAGGTGGCTGTAAAGGTTTAGGTTCACAGTTGAATTAATACAGTCATACAATAATGAACTCAGTAAAAGCCCTGTAAGACATAAAATTGGATGAGTTTTTACCCTTTAAAGAAGATCTCCACTTCATTTTAAGATATGCTGTTTCCTACATTTTTTTCAATAAAAATTTTTTT
>NW_008342851.1:1091022-1119363 GCF_000622305.1 Nannospalax galili
TTTTACTTAAAGAAGATCTCCATTTCATTTTAAGATATGCTGTTTCCTACATTTTTAATGCTACTAACACATTTGCACATGTGTCTTTAATATCTATGTATTTGATTATTACTAGTCACAGTCAGTTACACTCAGATCCTTAGTACCTGAGTATGGATATAAAGATGTATTTTTTTATGTGTATGAATATTTTTGCCTGGATGTATATAAATACACCACATGCAAATGCCTGTGGAGGCCAGAAAGAGGCATCAGATCCCCTGGAACTAGAGTTAAAGATGGTTGTTAGCCTCCATGTGGGTGTTGGGAATGGAGCCA
Organism: Nannospalax galili; assembly: GCF_000622305.1. Lineage (NCBI taxonomy): Eukaryota > Metazoa > Chordata > Mammalia > Rodentia > Spalacidae > Nannospalax > Nannospalax galili. The sequence goes on from NW_008342851.1 coordinate 1,091,341, forward strand.
GGTCCTCTGAAAGAGCAGCCAATGGTCTTAACTGTTGAGCTATCTCTCCAGCTCCACTTCTTATTTTTAAAAGCCCTGGGTGTTTTAAAAGCAACAAGTTTTCAAAGTGAAGGTCATCATCTATGGAGAGAGGGGCCCAGCACTGGCTCCATTCTTTCTGCTCCCTTTGCTGGTTCTGGGTTCTGTCCAGGTTGGCTTCCCAGTGAACTCTGCCTGGTCCCCATGATTCACTGTCTTCACAGAGAAGCATCATGTGCTGAGGACCTGTCAGGAGCTGTTTGTTATGAGGAGGCTCCTTGGATCCTCCTTGCTCTGACTCCCCATCAGAACTCTTCCCTGGCTTTGGGCATCTTCACTGAGGATGAGAACACTTGGAATGTCCCACCTTTCTAGGGCCTTAGGAACTGTCATTTGAAAGGGCAGAGGAATGTGTTCCTGGTTAGTTTGTAGGTTTAGAAAATGGAGCACATTTTTGATAAATCATCACAAGTAAAATTATGGACTATGATAAACAGAAATAGAGGATGATTCAGTACCACCCCATATACCTACCGGCCAGCTTGAGCTAAATTTAACATTTAGTGCACGTTTCAGGTACAATTTGACTGTGGCACACAGCTAGTAAGAACTGGGTTTAGAGCCAGGCTTGTCTCATTCCAAGCCTGTGGTATGAATCATTTTGTTTGTATTTTTCCAGATGCTGTTACCCCTACACACACACACACACACACACACACACACACACACACACACACACACACACACACTTCTTACAAGTCTAGACTCATCTTAATTTATAGCTTGTATTTTCATCTAAGCATATGTGATGACTATTTTCCTCTGTTAGAATTGGGACTTTGGGTCCACAATCCTGTTTTTTTCCAGCTTGCTTATCTGGCCTCTGAGCCTTGCCTGGTTACAGAACCTGTCTGTATTTTAAAGTGGAGATGACTGTATTTAACCTGCAGGACCATTAGGATGTTGCTGTGCCTGGCATGTATGAAAACCTTGTTGGATTTCAGTTGTTATGTTATACTTACAAATAAAATTCAAGAAAATGATCTATTCACTGGTACTTTTTGCTGTTTGAAATAGATCAGATGTTGTTCAAATAGTATAGCTGAGCTGCATTTCAGTTAATCAGCAGTTATTGAATGTATAGAAAGGGCTGTCCCCTTTCCCAGGGATTGTGACTACTGAAATTAGTAAACTTGTTTCCTGTTTTGAGGGGATTGTAGCAACATATTCTAATAATTCTTAGATTTTTAAAAAATTTTATTTTTAGTCTATGTATGTGAGTGTTTTACCTGCATGTATGTAAATGTACAACATATGTGCAGTGCCTGAGGAGGCCAGAAGGGAGCGTCAGATCTCCTGGGACTGGAGTTACAGATGGTTATGAGCTGCCATGTGGGTGCTGGGAGCTGAACCCAGGTCCTCTGCAAGGGCAGCCAGTGCTCTTAACCATTGAGCCATCTCTCCACTTCTTAACTGCTGAGCCATCTCTGCAGCCCCTTACTTTGTGTGTGTGTGTGTGTGTGTGTGTGTGTGTGTGTATGTGTGTGTGTGTGTGAACAAAACAGCTGGGCAGAGGCAAGGGGAGGCCAGCAAGGATTCCCTCTGTCATATAAGCCTTAGCTTAGCATCTTGTATCTTCTTAGCTTCTATACCTCCTGTCCTTCCTTTCTCCAAACATAAATCAAGGAAATAAAGACATAAGGCACAGGAAAGACCCAAGAGGGACACCCTGTGCAAAGTCTGTCACTCAGATTAGAGTCGGCTGGTGTTGCGGGGGGGGGGGGGGGGGTTCGAACCAGTGACCCCCACAAAGGGATGATTGGGGATGAGTAAGCACACCGGCTGTTCGCCAGCCCACCCCAGTACCGGGGACAATCAGATGCAGTGGGGAGCCTAGTCAAGCAGGGACTCATTTATTACAGGTATTACAGAGCTTATAAAGGCACCTGGAAATCCCCCCTCCCCGCCCTGAGGGTGTATCTTAAGGATGGTCACGCGCTGATCATGCACTCCTCAGCAGTGTGGAAGTATTCTTCAGACTTTCAAAGCAAGTCAGGCCACACTCCAGTAACTTCCTCTGGGACTTCCACAAGGCCACATGGTATGTTTAAACACATGATGGCCTTCAAATAGAGTTATTTCTGTCTTACAAAGAAACCATATATTCATGCAATGTGAACGCTGCTTTCCTAGATACAGACTGTGGCTTCCTGCTCTAACTCATTAATGTCCTGGTTCCTGGACTGCAAGGGCAGGTTTCCCAAAGCCCTTCTTCATTCAGCTTTTATTCACATTTCAAAATAAGGCAAGGGAAAAAATTCAAATTCCAGACTCCACACTTAAAGTGTATCATTCCCCCTCAAAACCAAAGATGATCAGAACCACAGAGGTGAGTAATTAGTTTTCATTGACAGTGTTAATGCTCCAATTACTTGACACTAGCTATGTGTATTTGCTTGGGAAAAATCATGTTCCAGGGTCAGTGAGATGGCTCAGTGGGTAAAGTGCTTATGATACAAGCCTGATGATTTGAGTTTGATCCCTTGAAAGAGAGAAGTGACTCCACAAAGGTTGTCCTCTGACCACCACATACCTACAATAGCACACATGCACCTGTATTCACACACACACACACACACACACACACACACACACACACAAATATCATACACACACAATAATAACTGAATAATTTGAAAGTCACATTCTATTATGTAGAATTCGTGGGGAGTAATTGAGAAAAATCAGTGTGATCCCATTTTTGCAAGAAAATCCACATTACAGAAAGTTTGAAGAAAAAAACATGGACATGCCCAGAGTGATTTTTCTCTTGTGTAAGCTTAGGTGAGTTTGTTTCTATATGTGTACATTTTTCCAGTTTTGAATGAAAAGTAGACAAATGAACTGGAGAAATGGATCAGCAATTAAGAGCACCTACTGTTCTTGCAGAGGACCTGGGTTCAGTTCCCAGCACCCACATGACTGCTCACAACCATCTGTACCTCCAGTCCCAGGGGTTCCAACGCCCTCTCTGGCCTCTGCAGGTATTGCACTCTTATGGTGCCCTTACATACATGCAGGCAAACCATGCATACACATAAAAGTAAATAAACAAAAAAAAATTAAAAAATCAGACAGTGTGTTCTGATTGAGCTTCATTACTGTTAATGTTCATGATCGTCTTGACCTTATTGGAGTAAAGAAAACTATTTCTTTTATGTTGGTTCTAGTCTAGTCTGTGTACTGAGGAAGCAACAGTGTGAATTAGTTCAGCTGTTTGACTTCTAAAAGCATATGCATATATATTAGAGTTCAAGGTTGATGGAAATTGCACAGCGAACCTAGACTGACATTGATGTCCTGATTTATGCAAATGGCTACCATTATGTATGTGATGGACATGGTTGGACGGCCACCTGCACTTCATGGAGAGAAGCTGGGGAAAGGGACACTAGCCCCATTTCACCTTGAGAGAACTCCAACTCTTCTTTGTATTGGTCACCATCTCCACTGTGCAGCCTTTCCGAGTTCATTTCTTGATCACTTTCCATGTTATATCGCTTTCAGATAGCGTTTAGAAATGCATATGTTATTTCTGTGGTGTTGAGAATACTTTATGCATTTACATGTATCCTCAGTACATTCTAGTGGAATAGGCGGGACGATAAAACACTTCGTCAAACCTTCATGAAGCTCCATGCTCAGCAGATGGAGAGGTTTGCTTGGGATTCAGTGGGAAGTCAATGTCAGAACTCACCTGGGCAGTTTTTTCTGGTTGCTACTAATCAGTGTAATTACTGAGCATGGCAGAAGATGTGTTGAAGAGAGATGGCTAGGAAGAGACCCACCATTTTCACAGAACCACTGTGCTTTGACTTGCCACTTACATTGTCTTCTCTTCGACTCCTACAGGGAGGTACCTCCTTCCAAACCCAGTGGCAGGACAGGCCTGGTCTGCTTCAGCAGAGACGTCCAACCTCGTGCGCATGCGTAGCCAGGCGCTGGGCCAGTCGGCTCCCTCGCTCACTGCCAGCTTGGTGAGTGTCTTGTGTGTGGTCTGAATTGCCCTGGCCACTATCTTGCTGGGGCGTGTGTAGTTGCATCACGTTTAACTGGATTTAAACTTACTGCATGTTGCACTGATCACAGATTCGGAAATGTGAAATGCTTTGCTGTGTGCCAACTTCCTCCAGCTCCTCAAATGTGGAGTATTTCTTTCTGGCTCCGTCTGTGCCCCTCCCCCTAGAGAAAAGAAAATATTTGTACCCCAGACAGTCAGGTGTGGTGACACAAGCCTTTAATACCAGAATCCAGGAGGTGAAGGCAGAGGCACGGAAATTTCTGAGAGTTTGCGGCTAGCCTGGTCCACATAGTGAGTTCCAGGCCAGCCAGGGCTATTCATTGAGACCCTGTCTCAAAGCAAACAAACAAAAACAAAACAAATAGGTAATAACAAAATCCGTTTTTTAAATTTCAAAGCTATGTTAAAGCACAAGGATAAGAAAGAAGAGTACCAGTATATTCTGCATCTGGAGTCGATTAAAATCATCTTGCCTAACTTGCTTCACCATTTGCAGAAATTTGTAAATATATGTGTGATGTGTACATACATGGACATGCATCACATAATTCTTGAGTCGTTTGAGAATAAGATGTATGTCCGTCACAGCCCTCCTGTCACAGTTGTCACCTTGAGTGAGTTTCTCATTGGTTCAATCCTAGTGTCTGCTCTGTATTTCATTTTCATCAACCGACTCAACTGCATCAGTTATAACATCTTTTGCTCTTCAGTGTAACGACAGGCCTGTGGTCCTGTATTATATTTAACTGCCCTTCTTTTCATTCTCCTTTAATCTTCAGTACTTCAACAGACTTACTTGGTCTTTTTTGACACCAAAATCATTAAAAAACAATTGTAGAATATTTTTCATATTGTGCTTGTCTGTTCTTCTCCCATAGTGAGACTCATGCAGTTGTTATGATGTTTTACAATTTTATCCACTAGTGATAAAATGTTGGATATTTGGGGATCATACAATGAATGCACAGAGAGATCTGACTTAGGTCTAGCCTCGAGTCCTGCCACTGACATTAAGTAGCTATCTAAACTTGGAGAAGTCAGTTTCTCATAATACAGACATGTTAAACAGTCTATGAAGTCTATGAAATTTCCTGATCCTTCTTTCAGGATCAGGATCTGAATACTGGAAATAATGATACCTAAAACACTTCACTTTATGACTGTTTAAAGATACATTAAAGTGATGGTAGAGAGCATTTCCTCCACAGTCCTCCCATGCAAAAAACTTCTTTCTTCTTGGAGAGTTTGTTAAAGGCTTATTTTTTTTCTCCAAGATTTTACTTTTTAGCAGGAAAATGCCTCACAATTCATGATTTTTGTCAGTGTTTTTTAGACATTGCAATACTACGCTTAACTTTTAAATAGTAATCTTGTATGCTTGTTGGTAAGCAAATCATTCTGATTAAAACAACTCTGCCACAAAGTACTGTATTTTATTATTGGTGATCACATATCCAGACATACAAACTAATTTATTCACTGCTAACATGCATGCCAAGCAACTCTAGGTATTTGGGAATAGGATACAAAAATAAGAACCATTAATAGAATACATGAGATGAATACCCCCTAAAATTTGCCGGATGGCATTGTTAGCAAAGAATCTTTCAAAATTATTATTACCCACAAGCTTTATGAAGTCTCCAATGTTAGCAGCATTACTAAACCTGTTGCTATGGGTAAGTTTGAGCACATAGCCAGAATGTGGTTAGCCATTGATGGCTAACGCTGGGCAGAACTCCATCCTGATTTCTGTACTCTGCTGTGATATACCCAGATTGCTATGCCATGTCACTTTCCTCAGTATGTCACCTGGTACATATGGATGTCATTTTTGTTGTCTGTACCATTTGTGGGACTACACAACTAAAAGGACCTTAAAGTTGAACCTATTTGATGGCTTCTGGATTATACTGAATTTTTTTCTGCTGACTGAAATGACAGAGTGTGTAGAGAATGATACTGACGAAGTGGAAACTGACAACTTTGGGCACCTTGGTTTACTTTCCTTCTTTTGCTTTCTCTCATTTCATTGTCTTCCAAACAAGCTGATGTTTGTGGAATTGCACTGTGCAACAGAACATGCCTCATGGTTGACGTTCTGTCTTCCCGGTGTCTGTCCTTGGCCCTCCCCTCTTAGAGCTGTGATCCAGCTTTTCCAATTGTCTAGCATTAATCACGATACACTTTTGAATAACTGTTTATCTCCCTGCTAGACAGTAAGCGTTGTGCGGGCAGAATTCTTACTGATTGATTTTCTGCTCCCTCCACTTTTAGCACAATGCCTTCCATGTAGGAGGCATTAGGTAAATAATAATGAAGGAACAAATAATTATTCATGAAAAGTGATGGACCCCTCTAGCTGCAGGGTGAGAGTAATGATGTGATTCTGTATGCTGTAATGGGTGGCTTGATGAGCTCGTCCATCTCAAACCTCTCTGGTTCTGTGGTTTGGTGGGCATCTTACAATTGTGATTAGCTTTAAAATCCATGTAACAGGCCAAATCCCATTTAGCTTGTGTCAACCACTCAAAAAATATGACAACAAAACTGGGAAGAGATTATCATTGTGCACAGCCAAGGGATTTTCATTAATCTGCTTTCATGTACTTATGTAGTCACATTGATTTAAATATTTTTATTGATTTTTTTAGAATCACCAAGTTAAAGAGATGTTTGTCCAAGTTTAGAAGAATTAGAAAAATAAAGATCCCCAAGTGCTTTATGTTCAAGTGACAGCATCACCTTTGACATAACAAAATTTGGTGTTCCATCAAAACAACTCACATTTCAGAAAACTACAGACTTCCACCTGAATGACATTAATATCCTAGCAAGATATTAATGAAGGTTGTGTGGTTGGTAGGTATGCATTTTAGTAAATGCATGGACCTGTAGTGATTTAAATGCCATAGGCAAACATGAAGGTACCACTAACTACCTTCTCAAGGAGAGATTAATTCCTTGCCTGAAGTACCTAGTTTTCCTTGGCAATGCTAAATGTAGTTGTGTTCCATCTCCCAGACACTTTGGGCATTTCAGATAAATCGCACATTGCCATTTCATCCTAAGTAGCCTGGTAGCTGGCAGAATACATGCTCAGCCAGTGTCCGCCTGCTGGGACACCAGCCGTGAGTGCTGATGAAGTGTCAGATGTATACTTCATATACATTAATCTGAAGAGGGAAAACTCATTTTCCCATTTGCTTCTTCCATCTTTCTGTCCCTCCCCACACACATGGGTAGTTTATCAAAGAAGTCATAGTCGTCAGAAGCTGGGGAATTTGCACAGATGCTGCTTTCTGGCAAGAAAGATGGAAATTTCAGGAGGCAAAAGCAGGACTCATGGTAACTTATTTCTTGGTAGGAAAATAAGGTTCTAGGTCTTGATGGCTGATGTTTAGAAATGGCATATATGGCCAATCATGAGAAATTTGTTGCTTCTGTACTTTGGTGTTCTGAAGAGAAGAAGTACTTTGAAAATTAGTTGCCCATATATTTCTCCAGTTGTGTTTGCTCTAAATCATCTGCCTCATCTGTTGTGTACTTGTCAAGGTTCCATCTACATCCTTCCTTAACGAGGTCTTCTTTGACCTTCTGTTTGTTGCTGTTTCCTTTTTGCATGATATACTTTCCGTAGTTTCATTTTACTCCCTAGGTTCATACCTTCAGATATGCTCTTCACTCTGTGTCCATGGGAGATTGGGTAAAAAATCAGGGATGCTCAAGTTCTCATTGGCAAATGGCATACTATGTGCACATAAGCTATGTATTTCTTCCCATGTACTTTGAGTCATCTCTATAATACCTAGTATAGTGTAAGTGCCATGTAAGTGCATAGCTTCAGGAATAAAGAAAAGAAAAAGCCTGCACACGTGAAGTGTAGGCCTACTATTATTGTCTCTGGTTGGTTGAATACATGAACTCAGAGGCCCATGGATTAGGAGGGCTGGCTTTGTATCTCATACTACTCTGGTGTGAGTTTCATGAAGACAAAGATCGTGTTTTCTATTTCCCCAGTACCTAGAATAGAGCAAACAGTGGGAGCTCACCAAACTTGTTGAATGCAATGAAGACATTCCTTTTCTTTATGTTTTTAGTGCCCCAGAACAGACTCTTGTATATTTATTCATTTTAGTCTGTAGTGATACTTTTTGGTTTGTATTGTATAGGTTAGCTAAGAAGTTGTTTTTCAAGCTAGAGAACAACTAAGTACTTATTAAAAGAACTGAGCTGTAATAGTTCAGCTGGACATGAGAACAAGAGGGAAAGCAAAACAGTAATGTCCATGGGCTACCAGAAAAGACTCCAGACCGTGTAGATTATTATTGTTCATTATTATTTAATTTACTTATTATTATTTGGTCTTCTTGAGACAGGGTCTCTAACTAGCCTCTGCTGCCTGGAGCTCACTATGTAGACCAGGCTGACCACAATCTCACAGCGATCTGCCTCCCAAGTGCTGGGATTAAAGGCATGTGCCATTGTGCCCCACATTATTATTTTTTTATAATTAATTAGCTTCACTGAGAGCTGTGTGAGCCTTGGTTTTTCCATCTCTGGAATGGGGCTCAAAGTTGTCCTAACCTTGTATGGTTACTGGGTGATTAAATGAATACAGAACTTTGTATCATGCCTATCACTCAAGAAATCTTCACTCTTCAGTGTTTCTGGGTGGGGCTGGTAAAAAGACTGTCTAAGAGGTGAGGCCATAAGCTGGGCTCGGCTGGGATGATATCATTACAAAGGAGAAAAACAAGAAGATTCCCCCAGAATGTCGGATATACCTTCTCTTCTTTTTTGCAGATACCTTGGATTTTTTTCTTTCTTTGTTCTTGGTCTTTCCTTCAAATCCACCAGCTGAGCAAACTGGAAGGTACCTCTCTAGGATGCTTATCGTTTTTGAACAGGCAAGGTGCTTTCAAAAACTGTTTTTTTAACTTTTAGATGTTAGGTTAAGTGGTGTAATTTTCTGTTTCTTCTGTGGTTATCTTTTGACATCATATCCATTTTTCCTAATGGAAAAAGCATATTTCATGATGTACTATAAATATTAAAACCAGACTATTTAAACTGTAATATATTCCAAGAGCCTTAATGAATATTCATCTTTTTCATTTGCAAAAATGCATTATGAGGCGTCAGAGAAAATTCACTAAACATATGCAAAAGTATGTTTTTCCTTTTTTATTCATTCCCATTGTAAAGACATAATGTCAGCGTTTATTTAGGGTACAGTCTTTATTTACAGTCATTTAATATTATATCAATACTTCATTAGCCTTATAGCTCAGAAACAAAAACCTGATCTGAAGTCTAATTAGTTAATGCCTAGAGAATGTCTATTAAATATTGATGTATGAACAATTTGAATGTCCTGGAATAAATTGCTTAGCAAAAGTTGTGGAATACATCTCTGAATTAGCATTTCTCCTTAGCCATTATGACTCAATTTAAAGGCTGCATAATATTCTAGTGTATGGGTGTATCACAATTTATTAAAGTATTTCCTTCTTTAGGTTATTTCCAAGTTTTTTTCCTGCTGTTAATAAAGACTTATTATGTTGGGGGCTGGAGAGATGGCTCAGCGGTTAAGAACACTGATTGTTCTTGCAGAAGACCTGGGTTCGAATCCCAGCACCCACATGGCAGCTAACAACTGTCTGTAACTCCAGTTCCAGGGGATCCGACGGCCTCTTCTGTCCTCCATGGACATTGCATGACACGGGTGCACTAACCTACATGCAGGCAATACATGCATACACATAAAATAAAATAATAAATAAAAATCTTCAGCACTCGGGAGGCAGAGGCAGGTGGATCTCAGTTAGTTCAAGGCCAGCCTGGTCTACAAAGTGAGTTCTAGGACAGCTGGGGCTACAGGGAGACCCTGTCTCAAAAAGACCAAAAAAAAAAAAAAAGAAAGAAAAAAAAGACATTATATCTTTATGCATCTTTAAAATCTCTTAGGGTAGATTCTTGCAAGGGGATTATCGAGGCAAAAAGAAGGACTGTATAATTCTCCCTAGCTTTTGTTACATTGTTTCTAGGAGGGCTTCTATGCATTGAGAAAGTGTATTATACTAAACTTCTATCAGCACTTAGTATTTTGTTCTTCAGAAAAAAAAAAACTCTTCTGGCTTGTTTGGTAAAGAAAAAGTATTATTTTAAGTCTATGTTTTTACAAAGTTGATAGAATTATTAGACATGCTGAACTCTTAACTAAAGCCAGCAGATGGAGCAAAGACAAAATCAGTGTTTTTGGTGCTCCCTTACCATCTTCCTTGCATTCTGTAAATCAGCTTACCATACACTCTGCTGGTAACCTGGATTGCTCTTGGGATCCAGGAACTGCTGAGTGTGATTACAATGTGTGTAGCTCAAGGCATTATTCCACAGCTCAAATTTTTTTTTTCATCCAGAAAGTAGTAATCTCAATTGTGAAATAGTGCCTTCAGCTGTGGACATTATAATCAGAGTCTCAGGAGTGCTTGTATTCTGGGAGTAATACATCTCATAGTTATTACCCTCTGAGCTAGGTTCTGCTTATAGTGAAGGGATGAATTTTCATAACTCAGTGCTGAAATAGCAGTAGGGGGCCCTGAGAAGATTATTATAGGTCAGGCCTAATCCACAAAGATAAATCTCATTATGGACTCACCTGGGCCCATCCTCAGAGTAGCTGGCTTAACATGAGTCTGTAAATCAAAAATCAGCTTGGAAATGAACTATAAAATCTTCACTATGATCCAACTACAGCCCAGTAAAGAGGCGCTCTAAGTATTCATCCCTAGCTAAGTAGGCTTAGATGCCTCAGGGGGATTAGCACCCTACATGGGAAGGGCATTGTGACTCAGCCTATGGAGGAAGAAGGAACTACGTATTTTGGGGAGAGATTAGTTTTTAGACTGATGTTCAACCTAGTCTCTTAAAACATCTCAAGTCTGAGTCTTTTCTCCTGTTCTTTTTTTTTTGCAACGATTTAAAAGCATTTCTTGCCTTACACATGCATTGTCCTTCCTGAAAAGGATGGGGCACCTCCTGGAGCAGCTGCTTGTGTGGGTGTGCCTGGGCAGACCAGTCAGGTGTGGACATTTTGTTATCAAGGGCATTTGAGAAAGTCAGTGAGGTGACTGGTGCCCATACATATTTTATGGCAGTTAAAGACAATAAATGCATGTCCTTTTAATTGTTTGCTATCACATAGGGGAGCAAAGCACGTCGCAATGCTGTGTATATTGTATGTACACCCTCCCACCCCACCCCCACCCCCCATATTTGAAAGCTTTGATTTCATTTGTTTCCTGGTTTCACAGCTAGTGTTCCTTTTTGGTAGCTGACTGCTGACCCACCTGTCTGCTGAGCACACAGACTTGGTCCATGGAGCTGGGGGTAGTTTGACAGCCCCACTGCTGTCTAATTCTTCACTATGTCTTTAGCATTAAGGACAGGGCCTGAAGCATAGTACTTAGAAAATGTGTGTTGGTGAATGCTGAGGGAATCTTAATTCTAAGTTTCAATATTTTTCCAGGGTTCTTCGTTCTCTTATTCTCAAAACGACAACTTTAAAGCTCAGAAGAAACCAAGAAAGCCATAGTAACTGGACAGTGGTACATGGGGGGAGGTTATTAGGATATAACATCTCTTGTCTTTGGGAAGTGAAAAGTGATTTTACTTTATAGATGACTTAGGAAATTCCCATATGTGGTGGCTCTGGGAAAGCAGCATGCTTGAATGGTTTTTCTTTCTTCTTTTTCTTTTTTAAAAATTATTTTATTTATGGGGCTGGCGAGATGGCTCAGTGGTTAAGAGTGCTGACTGCTCTTGCAGAGGACCTGGGTTTGATTCCCAGCACCCACATGGTGGCTACAAACCGTCCTTAACTCCAGTTCCAGGGGAATCAGAAGCCCTATTCTGACTTCCACAGCATTGCATGCCACGGGTGCACTCACATACATGCAGGCAATACACTCATAATATTATTTTTTATTTTATGTGTATAAGTGTATTGCCTGCATATAGGTGGGTATACCCATGTAGTGCCATGCCCATGGAGGTCAGAAGAGGGAGTCTAAATCCCCTGAAACTGAAGTTACAGATGGTTGTGAGCCACCCTGTGTAGGTGCTGGGAACTGAACTCGTGTTGTCTGGAGGAGGAGTAAGCACTCTTAACCACTGAGCCATCTCTCCAGCCCTATCCTCTGTCATCTTTTTCTACAAATATTTTTGTCACCAGTGTAATTAAAAGTCAGTAGTTATATTTATCTCTGCCTTATTTCCAGAGTATCAATCTGGTATTGAATTCTGATCAGTGTATTCTCCATTACACTCATTTCTCACTTAACTAGTGATGTAATCCCTGTCATACAATTGCTGTTAAAACCTTCATAGAAATGACGCAGCATTGTTCTTGTTTTTGAGGAGCTACAGGGCCAGTTGAAGGAAGAATTCTGGGATGGAAGATAATAATGCCGTATCAGTTAGAGCTGTGAGAATGATTTGGGCTCCAGATCCCTGGGTAAAGCTTTGTATAGGTTTTGGGTAGGCAAGTTTCAAGGTATAGTGAATCTATGGATACAGTGGGATGGAAGATAGGTAAAGCTAGGGGAAAGTGTGGGGAACAGTGGTATTTCTTCTTAATACTTTTAGTCAAGAAGATAGAGGGTCACATGGAAACTCTGAGGCTCTGGATTATGACAATAGGGTGATTTCTGATTTAGTTGGAATCCTACAACAACACTACCATCTCTCTCCTAGTATGAAGGATGTTCCTGTGAGGTGAATGGAAACTTCTACCACCCAGTCCAGTGACCTGTTTTTTATTTAGGAAACCTCCAAAGTGGAAAGAGTACTATGTTTATGATTAAAACATCCATGATGTATTTTAGTCAAAAGGAAATTAAGTCTGTCTTTTTATTAGTCATGGTCCCCTACGTTGTGAGATCTCTTCTTTGCAGTGGGATACTACGTTAATTTGCTTTCATGTGAAGAACAGCAGTGTGGAAAAGTCCAATATAGTTGTTTGCGGTGTAATAAATCCTTTCTTTTATTGGTCAGGGCACAATCAGTTTCTGTTTTTCACAATGACAAATTAAACCTTGGATGATGGCAGTATAGGGCATTTTTACAAATATCATGCAAAGACATAAAGCCCTAGCTGAAGTTCTGATAACTCTTACCTCACTAGGAAAGGTCTTCATTCCAGCCCTAGTGTTTCTGCAAGATGGCTTCCTCGGAGCCTTCATGTCTGCTCTTTCTGCGTTTTGTCCATCTTTGACTCTGTACCTTTCTTTCTATCTGGTATGATCTACCATGAAACTTGACTTGTTCTTCGGCTGGTACCCATCCTAAAAAGGCTAAGAACTAAAGGTGCTATTTCTGTTTTCTCTGTAGATTTCTATAGTCAGTGGATAGTATCTAGACTCTATTAAGACATGAATAGACACAAATACATAGATACAGCTATAGATATATGGATATCTCCCAAATTACTTTTTGTAATAGATGGTGCTTCTAGAAGTCTTAAAAATGAAATATCTCTTTATTTTATGAAGTCCATTAATTTTTCATTCATAATAGAGTCCCCACTTTCCTTACATGGGTGCTCAGCTAGGTAAATTTGTTTCTTTCATTGTTGGTTTGTATAAATGTGAGTCTTTTTATCCCCCTTGGTTCCCAGACAATGCAATGGTACTAGAGACTGTGACATTTTCACAAAGGTCTAATTAAAAAGTCATCACATAAACTTTAAGAAGCTCTCCTTTTCCTTCATTTTCCAGAAGATGTTCATGACAGACTCACATGATGGGAGGTGAAGAGTTTCTTATCTTTAAATGTGTCTAAAGGCAAAGTAAATTTGACCATAGTGAATCACTTGCCATTCCCCAAAGGGCATCCAGCTCCCTTGCCTACACCCTTCCAGTTCTGGGAAGAAAATACTTCTCTGGATAATGTGTTTTTGTTTGCTTAGACAATGCCTTTCTGCCCTGTAGCTCATTACTACCTCTTCCCTGATTTCCTTACTCACCATAACTCATAACCAAGAAGCCTGCCTCCTATGAGTTGTGAAATCTGGATTTAAGCACTTACCATAGATACATAGGATTCAAAGTTTCTCCTGCTCATCTTCCTTCCCTTGTCATCCTTAGATGACCTGATTACCTAAAGGTATAGAAAAATGAACTTGGCTAATGAAGATATGAGTCTGGGACATTTTCAGTGGCTCTTAGAAATGACCCTTGATGAACTACTATGAGCTTGCGTTTGGCCATTCTACACTTTAGCTGACTTTTGAGGACTGTTAGGGTTTGAATGTGAACTGTTCCCCATAGTCATGTGGGTTTGAACTTTTGGTCCTCAGCTGATGGTGCTGTTTTGGAAGTTGAGGAAGCTTTAGGAGGTAGGGCTTAGCTGAGGAAAATGGATCATTGGGCAGGCACTGAGAATGGTAGCCGATCCCATTTCCACCTGAGCTCTGTCTGCTTCCTAATCTACCAGAATGCAAGAAATAAGCCCTGTCACAGGCCCCCACAGCCAAGGATGGTACCATGCCTTCCCTACCTCAATGGACTGTATTCTTTCCTCCCTTAAGTTGCTTCTGACAAATGATCAGAAAAGTAATTAACATAAGAACCTAACTAACTAACTAACTAACTAACTAACTAACTAACTAACTAACATAAGAACCCAACTTTGAAAAATGAACCCTGTGATTGTAGAATATTATGACTGAGCCAAATGTTATTCCCTTCCCCTTACCCCAAGAGACTGTGCTTGGTAGTGGCCTCATCTAAACTGTGATAATTTTGAAAAGCACTTGATTTAAAATTTAATTATTAAATGCTAGATGCAGTGGTTCATATCTATAACCCCAGCCACTGGTAGGTGTGTGGGGGTGCTGGTAGATTGATTGCAGGAGCTAGCAGGCCAGCCAGCCTGGCTAAAACAGAACTTTTCCAGGTTCAGTGGCAGATCTTGTTTCAAAAAAAGGTAAAGGATAGAAATAGAGAAAGACCCCCAGCATCAACCTCTGGCCTTCACATACATGCATGGCTAAGTGCACCCACATATACACATGCACACAGGCATACATCATACAGACACACATACATACATGCATACATGAAAATGCAGAAATGTTCTATAATCAATAACAGCAAAAAGATTAAAAATTGGAAATGGAAGCTTAGTAAGATGGCTCAGTGCGTGAAGGTTGTTCCTGCCAAACCTGATGACCCAAATTCAATCCCCAGAACCCATACTGTGGAAGGACAGAACCAATTTTAGCAAATTGTTCTCTTATCTCCACACATGTATCATGGCACACACCTGTACACATGAACCCCCCCCCCAATAATAAGTAAAATGTAGAAAAGAACACGGAAACAGAAGTTCTTATCTTTTTCCTTAGACTTTAGTTGAGTATATTGTGATTCCCAAACTCTTATTTTTAGGCTTCTCTCTAAAAAGTCTTCCTCCTTAACCTCCTGCAGCCCAATTTAATTTATGAAAAAATGATTGGAGTGTTTAGTTAGACTACACTGTCTTTTCCTTTTCTGAAAAGGTGTATTTTATTTCATATTTAAGTGGAAAGAATAACAGATCTTTGTTACACATGTCATTAACTGCCACTAAATTGACACAAGTGTCAGTGGTTATTGTGAGAACTGTTTCAGAGCTAATTATGTTAATTAGAATGTAACACACCCATAATTGCATGTATTCAAACATCATGCCATCATTTTTTCTGTTTTCTTCTCCAGATGTAAGACATTTCATTTGTTGCTTGAAAATCTGAGAATTATAGCTAAGATAACAAATAATTGCCAGCAAATAAAATTGGTTCTTTAGAAATATACGCTAATTGGTTAGCTGTGTAGAAGAAAGTAACAAATGTTGGCATGTTAAGCATATAAATTAAGGCCATTGCTTATGAAATCCTTAGTTTTGGGCTTTTCATTTAAATAAGGCTTCTTATTGCAATTAATATTATTGTTTGGTTTATGACCCTCAAAACTACATTCCCTTCCAGCATTTCTTGAAGTTCTAATTCACTTTCTTATACATGCTACATGATTTGCAATTTAGATTTTAATTTGATTTCCATTCTTTAAAATGCCATTTTTCTTGTATTTCATTTTTATTTAAAGCATGTTTCTTTTGGTATTCATGGAAGCCAGGCATAAACAGTTAGGAAAAAAATCAAGCTATTAAGTGAGCTCAGAACATAAAACATTTTAATAGAAATTTCACATAACTAAACTATATTTGAGAGTCCAACCATAGAATTGCAGGTCTTTGGAAACAAACTTTATGTGACAAGGTATTCTTAATTTACCTTCTGTTGCTTCTTTAAAAAAAAAAATAGCATTCCTGTGGTTGGCTTTAAATCCTTGCCACTTCTTGCATATACAAAGTATTAAATACGGCTCTGAAGACCTGGGGATAACAGCTGCCTGAATGCAGAGTTTGGGTGTCTGTAGTGTTTTCGAGTTCTGTTTTTGGTTTTTGTTTTTCTAATGAGGCTGTCTGTGAGTGTGTGTATGGAAGGGGCTGTTTTCTTTTCATCTCCAGCTGTGAACCACATAAATCAGCCCAGCACCTTACTTGTCATGGCTCAACTCTGTAGGAATACATAATATACCTTCTCAATTACATGGACTCCGGTCTGGCTTGACTGTAGTTTTCTCTGAAGAGAAAATTGTTTCTTCTTACCCCCTTTTTACTGTATAAGCCACAGAATGATCTATGATAGCCTTGCTTGCAGTTTTGAATGAGAGACTTCCCCAACTAAACCTGGAGAAATGGTTTTGAATAAAATTATGGGTGAGGCCTAACTCAAGGTCACAGTTCCAACAACATAGTTCCAGGGCACAGTTCCAAGAGACACCTGGGGGAATGGTGTCCTCTGAGTTCAGATCCACTCTTAAAAACTAAAGGGTGAGCTGGGCGTGGTGGCGCGTGCCTTTAATCCCAGCACTTGGGAGGCAGAGGCAGGTGGATCTCTGTGAGTTCAAGGCCAGCCTGGTCTACATAGTGAGGTCCAGGACAGCTGGGGCTACATAGAGACCCTGTCTCAAAAAGACTGAAAAAAAAACCCCAAAAACTAAAGGGTCATATTTAGGCCCTCTCTCCTATCCACCCTCCCATGACCCACTCTCAGGACTTCATGCATTCTGGAGCCTATTCAGTCTCTCTAGCATCACTCCTTTAAAGAAGATCAAAGATCAGCTGCCAATTGTTCCTCAGTTAAGGTTGGGGCCTCCTGCCCATTTCCCCGTTCTATGCTGGGTTTTGTCTGATTGAGCTTGCATGGGTCTTGTGCATGCTGTCACCATTGCTGTAAGTTCATATTAGCAAGTCCTAGAAACCTGGAAGATTCTGTTTCCTTATGGTCATGCACCAACCCTGGCTCTTACAATCTTTCCACACTTTCTTAATTACTGTGATCTTATTACAAGCCCTAATGGCTGGTCAAGAAACTTCCCTTAGGTCATTGTAGCTCCTGGGGAGTGTTGGGTCTGCCTGGCACTTTTATCTTCTGTATAAATTTGCTCATGAAATTCCCCAGGCTGATTGAGATTTTGATTAAAATTTAAATCTGCAGGTCAATTTGGGGAAATTGACGTTTTTATGATGTTGAGTTTTACTCTTAGAACATGGTATATTGCTCTATTAACTTAGGACTTCTTTAGTGTTTTTCAATAAGGTTTTTTTTTTGAAAGAATTTGTATGTCCTTTAGTTTTGTCCTCAGGGACTTTAAATACTATCCTCTACTCCTCTACAAATAAACATTTTTACCTGCTTGCTAAAGTACAGGGGTAATTTAACTGGCTTTTCGATACTGCTTTTTAAGTTAATTAAGCTTGGTGATTTTTATTCTTATCTGTAGGTTTGGTTAGGAGTTTTGACAGTGATGACCTGCAAAAAGTAGTGGCTTTGCTATTTTATTTTTCCAGTCTTTATAGCTTTTCTTTTTCTTAACTAATTCCACCTGGATTAAACTGAATAGGAGTGGGTGGTCTCACACATCCTGGCTTTGCTCTTCACTATAGAGAGAATAAGTCCAGCATTTCATGCGGAGGATGATAAATGCTCTGTTTTGTTTTAAAGCTCTATGTCGTATGAAGCTCTGTATCTTTTTTTGTTTGCTTTGGTTTTTTAAAACATGTCAAAGTCTGGCCAGAGGATGTAGCTCAATTGTAGGGCATTTGCCTAGTATGCTCAAGGCCCCTGGTTTGATGCCCGTGTACCACAAGACTTTTTTAAACTATCAAATGCTTTATTCTGAAAAAGGAAACATGTCATTAATCTTATATTCCTGAGGAAAAAATACCACATTGTCATGACAAATTACTTTCAAACATGCATATATAGCTTTTGCTTTAATTTTTTTCCATTGTGTTTGCAAGTAGTATGAGTTTGCTATGTTTTGGTATTAATATTAAGGTATATTAGCTGAACAAGGTAAATTAAGAATTTCTATCAGCCAACTATTTTGGCAATAATGTTGTATAGCAAGTTACAGTTTCTCAGAGGCACACCTCAGTGTCTCTGGCTGTGGCTGTGTGTAATGTCTGGGTTGGCTGTGCTTTGACCTCTGGGCCTGTGGCTTGGCTGGCTTGTGTCTGCATTGCAGATCAATCATGTTTGTGCGTCTCATTCTGGGACCCATGTTGAAGGGCAGCATTGACTTATGGATGTGCTGGAGGACACTCTTACGTGCCTACCAGACTTGGCGCTGATAAAACGCCACTTTTGCCCAATGGCCAAAGCAGGCCTCAGGCTTCACAGCTCGGTGAGACATCAGTGGGGAAGAGTGTGGGAGGGTGTATTTGTAAACAGTAATTTTGTTTGCCACAGAAGTTCCTTTTACTTTTCTGTCATGTTTGGAGTAGTTTGTGTTATGAATGGATTCACCTCCTTTTTGACCTCTGAATGTTGTCTAGAGTCATCAGACTTGGTATGTCATTTGTGGTGATCTTTGACTAATCCACTTTTAAATAAATTGTTTATTTTTTGATTCTGTATTTAATCTAACTTTTCAAAACTTAGTCTGTCATCCTAATGCCTTCTGGAATTTATGTCATGCTTAGAATGATATTTTTTTTCCACCTTGGTTCTAACAGTATGGTCTCATTCTTCCATATCTGTATGTGTTTTTAGTATTTGGATCTCTATCTGGGACTTATCTATTTTTAAGGAGTAAAGAGTAATTTTACTTTTTATTCTTCCCCTAATTATTCCAGCCAATTGGCCAGCCAATTACTCCAGCATGATTATTCAACAGCTCTTTTCCTCTGTAATTTATAATACTACTTTTAGCCTGTCCTAAATTCCCAAACATAGGAAAGGTGTCTCTCCTGGCTTTCTTGTGTTCCTTTGATTTGGTTGTCTTCCTGTATTTACACTACGTAATCTAATTCTTGTAGTCTTCTGTCATGTTTATCAACAGCATAGATGGTAGAGAAGCCACAGAATTCTGTGTGTGTGTGTGTGTATGTGTCTTTTTTTGACAGGGTCTCCCTGTATCCCCAGTTGGCCTAGAACTTACTACGTAGACCAGACAGGCCTTGAACTCACAGAGATCCACCTGCCTATGCCTCCCAGCGACTGGGATTAAAGACATGCTGGGATTAAAGATATGTGCCACCATGTCCCCGGCATCGCAGAATTCTTATACTTGAACTTATTTTCAGTTGCATTTAAGAGATTTTTCCAGGGGCTGGGGCTCAGCAGTTAAGAACACTAACTGTTCTTGCAGAAGACCAGGTTCGAATTCCAGCACCCACATGGCATCTAACAACTTGTCTGTAACTCCAGTTCCAGAGGATCAGACAGTCTCTTCTGTCCTTTGTCCACAGGCATTGCACGACACAGGCTCATTTACCTACATGCAGGCAATACACTCATATACATAAAATAAAAATAATAGATAAAATTTTTTAAAAATTCCCTCATTTTAACCTTTTTCTGTCTTTTGAAGTAGCATCTTCATTTTCTTTGAAAGCCAGTGCAGATAAAACATCTCTTGTGAAAATATTAAAACAGTAGCTATTTTTATATAGTCGGAGTCCTTTTGGGCTGTCAGTGGGAGGGAAACTTTCTTCTCTTCACTTCCTAAGCTACATTATGCCACATTGCGGTGCTGATGTAACTGGTTCTCATGGAGTTTGTAGTGTAAAACCTGGGCCTTTTTTACTCCCTGAGTGGGACCCGCTGATTCCTACTGCCACCAACCTGAGAAACTGGGTTATGTAGGAGCAGGTCTCTAAAGGCTGAGGATCTTTTCAGAGATTAGAGTTGGGCCTGTGAAGCCAACCTGCCCCCTTTGGGTGCAGAGATTTATTCCCTTAGCCCATCTCAGGAGCTCCTCTTTGCTTTGAGGAAGGGAGAGATTAGACTTCCTTGCAGTTTGCAGCTGTGAACTCATAAATGCCACACTAACTTTAGAGTTGGCCTAGTCTATGGAAACTTTTTCTTACCTGCAGGGTCACGAGAGCGGCAAGAGGAGATGTGCAAAGGGAAAGACTGCATGGCTCTGCTGGGACAAGCTATTTTCCTGAACTGCCTCTGTCTTCACTTAGAATATCCCCTGGGTGCACTGTTGATAAGAAGACGGGCTAGAGGGGGATGGGCACTGACAGAGCACCAGGAGTAATTCCCTTCATCCATCACTCTGACAGCCCTTGGATCCCTCACCCCATGAGAGTGGGGAGGGGCATGGGCATCACTGAGTGGTCCTCACTTGTCTGGCATTTTAAACCAATCTACATTTGATATGAAATTAACTAGATGCAGCTGAAGTTGCTGGTGACAAGTGTTCTTACTGAAGTGGGAAGCTGATCACCTGTCCCACAAGGCTGACAGGTGTCACAGACTTGCATTGGAATTATGACCATCATCTGAGCCTCATCAGGGCAGAAAGCTTTTCATTAAGAGGGAAAGATTGGGCATCTATTATCAGAGCAAATAAACCATGCCTTTGATCAGGTGGAACTCAATTGAGTTTCCTGTCTCAGAATCATAGATCCACTTCATCAGTTGGAAAATTCAGCGTTATATAGTTGTGTCATTTTGCATTTTGAAAGTTAGAAATTAGCTATCTCCTATTTTAAGATGAAAAATTCTAGTAGAAATTATTGAGAATTTTTTAAAGCAAGGATAGAAATCGTATATGATATAATCATTTTTTAACATCTTTTCTTTGAGCACAGAGTTCCTTTCTCTCTCTGTGCACTTTGGTACCCTGTGCTAGCAAATGTATACTTTTTCATTACTTGAGTCTCTTGTTTTCCCCAAGATGCCAGTCTTGTTCTGAGTTTCATATCTCCTTGATTTTCTTGCCTGTCTGATTTTAATTCTTCCCCGTGGCTCTCTCTCTAACCTCATTTTCCTTTTCTGTAGTTCATAACTCTGGAGCTCCAGTGGTTTTTAGAGGTACTAGCCCTGGATCCCTGGTGGCAAGTCCCGCCATGGCTACCCATCCTTTTTCTTTTCTTCATTACAAAAAAATTCTCTCATCTACTTGATTTCTTTCCTCTCAGTTTTCTAATTCTTCATCCCTCGGGGAATTTGCATTCTCACTCATGGGAGCTGTGGGCTCCTTGCTCTTTCCTCAAGAAAGGCTTGGAGATCTGCAGCTCATGCGGCCCTCAGGCTGCTGCTTCCTCAGACTGAAGCCCTCCACTTCCGCCCCCATCAGTCTTTTTGTGTCGGCAGCTTTGCTATCAAAGCCATATCCCCAGATAGCTCTAGATGGCAGCATCTACCTCACTCTGCCTTGAGGCGACATACGAAAAGCAGAGTTGACTGTCGCCCTGAGGGTGCTGTGTAGAGTCTCTCTGGCTCTTTACCACACGTTTCCCTTGCCTTTTCTTTTGTTTCCAGGTGAGTTTTAAACTTGGCAGACAGTCACCAAGGGGAATATCCAACCTTTCCCTCATGTCCCTGTCATGGTCTTTAATTTGCCACGCTGGAGATGGGAATCTCATTCAGTTGTCTTTAGACATGTGGAGTTTTATTGTGAAAAGCATTGCTTTAAAATTCAGCCTGAAGATTTTGGCTACTAATTTCTAAAGGACTGCTTACTGGGGTGTGTGGGTCATGTTTCTAGAATGAAGCAGGAGCTCAGATAGGAAGTACTGTGATCTGTTCTGAGCCAAGGCTAATGCTGTCTAACCCAGCCCTGTGGGGCATGCAGCTGATGGTGTGTGTGTGTGTGTGTGTGTGTGTGTGTGTGTGTGTGTGAGTGAATGTGAATTATACATTATACACATGTATGAAATGCCATAATGAAATCCATTATTATGAATAATATGTACTAATAAAGACATAAAAATACATAGCCCTAAATCAAATAAATGATACTATTTCCTAAATCAGAAGATTTTGAAGACATAGTGATGCACACCTATAATCCCAGCATCTGGGAGGTAGAGGCAGGAGGTCTTCCTCAGTTACATAGGGAATCTGAGACCCACATGGGGCTACGTGAGACCCTATCAGAAAGGAAGAAAATAAGGAAGAAAGGAAAGAAAGAAGTATAAAAAGGTTTATCGTTTAAAAATATTTTATTTATCATTTTTATTGTATATGTATGAATGTATTGCCTGCATGTAAGTGCATCCGTGTCATGCAGTGTCCACGGAGGTTAGAAGAGGGTGTTGGATCCCCTGGAACTGGAGTTATGGACAGTTTTTAGCTGCTATGTGAGTGCTAGAAATTGAAACTAGGTCCTCTGCAAGAGCACCCAGTGCTCTTAATCGCTGAGCCGTCTCTCCAGCTCCGGCGTGTCCAGTGTTTTAAAAACAGTATATTATGCTTAAATATTTTGGTTAGTTGTCTCTTTTGTTGATTCATTCATTTGGGGCTGAGGATTGAATCCAGGGCCTTTACCATGTTAAACAAGCACTTTAACACTGAACAATACCCCAAGTCCTTCATTTGTTTAGCTTGCCTAGTCCCCCATGAAACTTGAGAGTTCTTAAAGCCTGGAGGGGCTCTGACTGTATCTTCTTTGGTTCAAGATCCATCCTTGCATGGGAACATGCTGGGGACCTGCACTCACATTTACAACACCCTCTTTGCCCTTCATTTGGTGTCTGATATTGTACCACAAACACTTATCTCAGAGTTCTTATTCATACACTTTCTGTGCCTTAAGTTCTATGATCCAGTGGAATTGTATTCCCTTGATTTAAACAAAGTACAGAGCAGCTCCTTGGGTGCCTGCACTATACTGGATGTGCTGCTGTGCCCCGGGTCGGCCTCTGCTGCCATGGAATTGCAACTCAAGCAAAAGACATGAGTCAGACTCTGAATTCTAAGGAGGATTCTTTCTACACAATTGCGAGCTGTGCAGGTTGAAGAGGTATTTCTCTACTGAAGGAGATTTCTAAATGAGGCCCAGAAGTCTCCCCAGATTTGTGGGATTCTTTCCCTACTATGAACTTACTAAACTGCTTCTAGGCCAGCATCTCTATGTCCTCTTCACTCTGTGTACTTTGCCTCCTGGGAATGGCGTGCCACCCAGGAAATGTCATATGTAGACAAATAATTTTGGACTCAGAAGAATGGCATGAAATTCATCTGGAAGAGAGCTTACTTAGAGCTGGTTCTTAAGGCATTTCTTCAGTGATCACTAATCAGAAATGCTCCTGCCACATGTCTCCTTTCTCAAAAACAATGGAGAAACCTCTGTTCATATAGAAACACCATTCTATGAATTGCTACCAGTCTCCAGGGTCTGGGCTTCCATACTACAACTTTAAAGCCCTGTGGCTATAACTTGTGATGTCTGTTGTGAGAATGTATGGGGAGCCATTATTTTTAGGTGGGGTATGATCATGGTTGTTGGTAAGTCTTCTCCCAGAATTCAATCAGGATTCCTTAGCATGCATTGTGTTGTATTAAAGCAATACCGATTGTCATAACAAATACAATAAATACACCCAGGTTTCTCACTGCTCTCATACAAGTGTTTATTCCATCTCTTGCCTACAGGCTGTGTTTGAGGGGCAATGTTTTGTTCCACACGATCATTCAGGGACTCAGTCTGACATCATCTTTATGTCACTGTACCTGTCACAGTGATCTTGTGCGGGGGGAAGGGGTAACCCAGAAGATAAATGGTGAATATGAAAGTCAGGACTGCATGAGAAATAATATTGGGCCAAATCTGGGGCTTGGCACACAGCATCCTGTCACACATCTGCAAGGGAAGCTGGGAAATGTATTCTACCCAGAAATAAAAGGAAGTGGATTTGATGGGTGAATAAGTGATCAGTTAACATGGTCAAAGACATGAATTAGAGTGCCATCAAGCTACCAGTTTTCACTAAGCATAGGGCTCGGGGGCTGCCTGGCTTCTTTGGGGTTGCTGGTATGGAGTCTAGAAGGGGTGCTCTCTTGCTTTACAATTCTTTCTGCAAGTGGACAGTTCTGTGATGACTGTGATAGGAGCCCAGCCATACACAGAGATCTTAATCTAAATGAGTGGCTGAACTTGAGAAGGAAAGAAGGGAGCTGAGTGGGACAGGAGACACTTGGCCAAGCACCCTGGACCTGCTGTGCAAGCAGAGGTTGCGCCCTGCCAGAAGCCCAGAGAATCTGCCAGGCAGTGTAGTTGTGTTGGCCTCTCTGTGCTGCCCCCTGGGCTCCTGCATAGTTGGTTTCTGAGCATGTGTGTGTGTGTGGAAGGGAGATATCAGTAACACTGTGTTGCCCTTGGCTCCACTACTGAGGAATCCCAGCCTGACACTGACAGAGGATGAATGGCTTATGGCCACATGCAGCTGATCACTGAAGTTGTGAAGATTATGTATCACTCTGCATCAGCATTCTTCCTGCTTTCAGTAACACCACTGGGAGTGAGAACTTTAAGAACCAGCTACGTTCTTGATCCATGGATATGTTTTCTACTGCAGAGACAAATGCCTAAGAGAGAGACCCATCTAAATGTTGTAAAGCTTTGAGGAAATGATCTAGGAAACTTTGGAAAATAGGTTCTTTGTCTCCCAGCACCCCTCCCCTTTGGCCACTTTTCTCTGTGTTCAGCCAGATACGTTGGATGTGTTTCAGAGCTTGGAAAAGCTTTAGAGTATTTCTGATGTCTTGATAGAAAATATAATACATCCGGATAGGTTCACATCTGCTATCTTAAACGTTTTAGGAGGCGGTCATGTCAGGAAAGTGTAATCTGGGTGAGCATCTTGATTTAGCCATCTGCTAGGTCTTTGTATAGTTGTATGTAAAGGGGTAATAAGCACAGAGAAAAGATCTTTAAAAGACTTGATACTCCCAAATGATGAAGGCATTGCACATCTTTAAATAATGGTACCTGCCAGGGTTTTGGACACTTTTCTCAGAAAGGAGAAAAGATATTAAAAAGATAGCTGCAAAGGCAGTAGGGACTGACAGAGGACCTGGTGACTCTAGGAATCAATACTGCAGTGTGTATTGGGCTATAATTTATCAGAGCATCTCGAAGTACGAGTTCACGGCTACCCTGCTTTACAAATGAAGCAATTGTTATCTAATAGTAAACTCTTCCTTTTATCCTTTGTTCAGGGTCATGCTTGGGCAGGAAGCAGATAGCAGCAAACCACATAATGAAAGCCTGCTGTGGGGCTGAGGTGGCTCAGCTGGTAAAGGCACTTAGACCTGAGGACCTGAGTTCAATCTTCAGTACCCACATGGTAGAGGGAGAAAATACACTCCTGTACATTGTCCTCTGATCATACATGCCTGTGTACACATGTATATACACAATCAATGAAGTAATAATAATAAATAAGTTCTAAAAGGCTAGCCTGACTGGTTGGATATGTCTGTCATCTTATGCATTAGAACACCATAGATAGGTGTTCTTACAACAGTCAGGGGGTACTGAGCTGACTGCTTGGGCACACTGGGCCAAGCAGTTTGCCAAGGAAACAGTCATTGGAGGATGTGTTACTAAACATTAGTATTCTACTGTACTTAGTGATTTAGGGATCTGGGAAATGCCTTCTGCAGTTCTGGGGCAAGTACTCTACCTCTGAGCTATATCTCTAACCATCTTTTCATTTTTTTACTCTGAGACAGGGTGTCAGTAAGTTACCAACCTGAAATTGTCATCTTCTTCTCTAGCATCCTGAGTAGAAGTATCGGGATTACAGGCCTGTACCATCAGGCCAGGTTTGAAAATGTCATTAGACATGTCTGTCAAAAAAAAGTCTTTATGGGGCTGGAAAGATAGCTCAGCAGTTAAGAGCACTGACCACTCTTGCAGAGGACCTGGGTTCAGTTCCCAGCACCAACACGGCAGCTAACAACTGTCAGTAACTCCAGTTTCAGGGGATCTGATGCCCTCTTCTGACCTCCAACAGCATTGCACTTACATACATGCAGGCAATACACTCATATACTTAAAATAAAAATAATAAATAAAATATTTTCAAAAAGCCTTTATATATCGTGAGCAGGACCAAAATAACAGAAGAAACCCCATCTTTAACATAAAACCTTGAGGAACAATCAGACATGATAGCAAATACTTGCAATCCTGACATTTAGGAGGTAGACTAAGGAGGATCAGAAGTTCAAGGCCACTGTTGGCTACACAAGTTTGAGGCTAGCCTGGGCTACAAGAGACCCTATCTCTAAAAATGAAAACCTTGAGACACAGTTCTAGAAACCCTGGAAACATGGATCTTGCATTGTATATCCCCAGCAGAGCCTGTCTTAGTTTAGCAAGGTGGTTATTTTGCAGAGCCACAAGCCTTGGTGGAGCTTCATGTGGGTGCCTGCACGCATGTGCATGCATTTTCAAATCTTTGCTCTCAAACAATGTGTGTTTAAGGAGTCAAAAGACACACTAACAGCCTAAGTTACAAAGAGGAAAATGGAAATGTTCACACCACAGAAACTGAGCCAGACCTTTGAATGAAGGGGATTTAAGATGGTGGGAGGGGACTCCTTGGGATAGAAGGCTTGTTACAGAGTATGGCTGTGCTGTGTTGCCCTCAGAGTGCAAAGGCTATCTGCTATGGAATTCATGGACCATGTTTGGCTGTTTCCTGATCCTCCCTCCAGGCCCCGCCTTCTCTCTTCTCTTTTTCTCTAGCCCTAGAGAAGTGTATTCTCTGTGGTGGATGCAGAGAGCTGTTGCTGAGAGGCAGAGGCATGACTGGGGCTCAGCTGACACATCTGTCAATGAAGGGCTTCCAGCTCTGAAATGGAAGGATGCTGGGGTTTGGCTGGGACAGACAAATTCAAGAAGGCATTTCCTAGGGAACTGATGAGAACTCTGACATTTGAGGGTTTTTAAGGAAGTGTGATTCTTGAAAAAAAATATTCTTAGAGTATATTGCTCAGTTTGTATTTACTGACTTTTTTTTTCTTTTTTTTTAATTTAAATTTTTTTTTTAAAATTAAAGTTACAGTTTTAACAACATACAAAATATTACAGTAATTCAGATTTTTTGGCATAATGATTACAGATTTGATAAATACATCCTATATCTCATAATAGAAATGAATATTATACAAAAGTTATTAAAACAATTATGAGAATAAATTCAATTGTCACTTAAACATCCAAGAAGGTTAGTTCCACCATTTTGGTATTTTTAATTACTGTGTGTCATACAGATAAGTCTTGGGTAATGACCAGTTGGTCTCAAATAAACCTTATCTAGAGATATTTTTCTTGGTCTGTTGTGTATAGTCAGTAGATTGTAGGAATAATATGGTTCCCTCTGGTTTTCGTGACTAGCTAGGCATTGTTTCTCTCTTGTATCG
Organism: Nannospalax galili; assembly: GCF_000622305.1. Taxonomy (NCBI): domain Eukaryota; kingdom Metazoa; phylum Chordata; class Mammalia; order Rodentia; family Spalacidae; genus Nannospalax; species Nannospalax galili. Next base: position 1,119,225 of record NW_008342851.1, read on the forward strand.
TCTCACCCTCTATCATGGGTTTCCCACTTAAGCTGCCCTCACTTCCCCCCCTTTCTTCCTTACTAATACCTTTGCTCCTATGATCCTACCTCTGTTGAGTTTCTTCTTTCTCCTTATCCTCTAGGTTCCTCATATACTC
>NW_008342851.1:1125025-1128054 GCF_000622305.1 Nannospalax galili
CAATAAAAGTATTATAGAAGGATGTGCACAACTGGTGACTATCTGGGGGAAAACCTTCTATTCTTCCAAACATATTGTGGATTTGGAAAATATGAAACTAAAATAATTGGAAGTAAAAACAGGCAAATATATTTTCTCTTCCCTTAAGGAAATGAAGAGAAATTAAAGGAAGCAATTAATTAGATGACCTTCCCAAGGGCATTGAGGACTTTGGGAAAGAACTGAGAACAAATTTCATTTGCTTACTTGCCCTTCTTGTGTGTGTGTGTGTGTGTGTGTGTGTGTGTGTGTGTGTGTCTATGGAAGCCAGAGGTTGACATTGGTGTCTTTCTCAATCACTCTGTCTTATTTTTTGAGCCAGCCTATCACTGAAACTTGACTAGATGGCCCACAAACCCTAGGGATCTTTCTGTCTCTACCTCCTCCTGGCACCCCCATGCTGGGATCACAGTACTATGCACTTGCAAATCTGAACTTAGGTCCTTATGCTTGCACAACAAACACTTCACTGACTGAGCCATCTCCCCAGCCTCCTTCCAGTGCTCTTTATGCCACATCCCTTTCCTAAATGAAAGACTGATGGAGAAGGGAACTTCCTTTGAGCCTGCTTCTGAACAGATGCCCCTAACCCTGCAGCACTCGCCTGTGCTCCAGTTTCTAAATTACCCAAGTAAACAAAACAGGATATCAGTACCCAAGTATCACTTTTATGAAGTGTGAGTTAAGGCTTTGGGGAGGGATAGGGTAGCTCAGTGGTAGCACACTTGCCCTGCTTGCATTAGGTCCTGGGTTCAGTACTCAGCACTGTGCATTTGTACACACACACACACACACACACACACACACACACACACACCTTAAATTCAACCAACCAACTAAACGAAGATGCTCCTGCTATTTGAGTAGCATTGGGGTGGGTGTTTCACCCAGTGAGAAGAAATGGGGAGCTGCGGTTCTGAATTTTTGTTTCGCAGTCTTGAAATGGAAAGCTGAGCCTATGGTATGCAGTGTTCAGAAGGAGTGAGAGGTGAGAATCAGATGGAGAGATAAACACCGAATGCCACACTCTTGCCTTCCTTCCAGAATCAAGGGCTTTAATGGAAGGACATGGTAAACACGACACAGAATCTGAGAAGATCTTAGATCTTCCTTGTTTGTTACCACTGTAAATGAGGACCTGTCCTGTGGGTTAAGCTGAATCTATAGGGACAGCTTTTCAGAGACAGACAGTGGTGTTTGCCTGCAACCCTTCCCCAATTCATTTCTCTCTCCTGGAGCCTCCAAGAAGGCATCTCCCCAGATATTTTTCAGAGTTTTGTCAATGTTACTTGGGGTAGAAACACAGTAAGGGCTGTTTATGACAATCTTGTACCTCCCTGATGTTACAACAGCATTTGGAAAAATCTAAGAATTGGTCACTGTACCTTAACACTGCAAGCTCTGTGTATTATTAGGCAGAAGGAGTGTGACTTGGCCACTTATATCCTGATCTCAAGCTGCTCTGTCCTCTTGGGAGTCTTTCATGGCTTGTGGCTGGATAGCCATAAATGGATGAAGGAAGCTAGCCTTCCATCATTCATTCAGAGACAGAGCACCTTCGATGGGGCAGACTGTGTTTGATATCACATTATCCCCTGGAAAGTATTTTTACCTCATTTCCGTTAATTCACATAGCCAAGAGTTTTAAAAGCTAGAAAAGAAAGAACAATCGAGTCTGCTGAGGCAAGTGCTGTTTTTGTCCACTAGGTGGCAAATCGCACATGTCCTTTGCAGTGGACAAAAGCGAAGCTTGTCTATCTTTTTGTAAAGGATGCATCTATACAGCATGTGAGAGAAAGATGTACTGTATGGCGACGTGACTCACTGTGACTCATATGTCACCTGAGGAAAAACAATCCGAGTCCATGAAACTAACTGCCTTATCGTGAGAAAACTATTAGGAAGAACTTTTTTGAAAGCTAACACACAGGCTAAAATTAAAATGCTTTCTGATGTCACATGGATATTTTCCTACAACAGTTGGCTTCTGGTCACTTCTGCAAGTAAGAAAATTTGTTCATCTTGATAGCACTTTGAGTTTGAGGGAATAATGTGTGGAAGATGTTTGTAAATTTATGTTTAGTAGATGGTACATATTTGAGCTGGAAAATTCCTTCCAGTAACTTAAAAATATTCATGGAACACATTAGGCATAACTTCTTTTTGAAGGAGAAAACCTCATGTCACTGGAATGTATTATCAATAACTTACTGCATGTACAACTAAATGAATAGCCATGCTGAGAGTATATGCTTTTTATATAAAGGGGCAGAAGGGCTTCATTAGAGCAAGCAAAAGAAGAGATATAGATACTTCTTAATGTAAGTATCCCTTCTGGAAATGGCGTAGGAAATTAGTGACATACTTTTGAAAATCCGTGTTTCAGACACAAATAAAGGATTTTGTGAAGATTTTTTTTTTTAATTCTTTCTGGTCAACATTTAGATTTCATAATATTTTCTGCCCTCAAAGAAATCTCTGTTTTTCCTTATGATTCAGAGTAAGGAATGTATTGCTTTACAGCATGAAATCAGATTTAATCTGTTAGTTTTATCTGCAGGTAAAACAGCCAAGATATACACATCCTGTTGTATCCTGTTTTCTGTAGAGGACAGTTAAAGAATACAATTAAGAGGCTTCTCACAGATGTCCTTACCTGCTGTCTCGGAGGAGAGCTGTGACAGGTTTTCAAGGTTGTCAGGTGAGGTATGAAATTGTCACCAGAGTTCGGTGGCATTGGAGAGATTCAGAGAGGGAAACGATGAAGGATTCTGTTTGCTTTTAATAATAGAGCAATGTAGTATGTGTAGGAAGGCCAGAGAAGACAAGATGGCCCCACTTCATGACCTGAGGTCATAGAGGAAGAGTGTGAAGGTGCCTTGCCTTCCCGTGATGCTAATCTTTCATAAAAAGATATTAACGTCACATTCTTTTTTATGTTTTAAAGTTTTATTTATTTATTTATTTATTTATTTATTTATTTATTTATT
>NW_008342851.1:1128081-1131891 GCF_000622305.1 Nannospalax galili
TTATTTATTTATTTTTGGTCTTTTTGAGACAGGGTCTCTCTGTAGCCCCAGCTGGCCTGGAACTGACTATGAAGACCAGGCTGGCCTTGAACTCACAGAGATCTGCCTGCCTCTGCCTCCCAAGTGCTGGGATTAAAGGTGTATGCCACGACACCCAGCATAAAGTTTATATTTATTTCTGTTGCATGTGAATGAATGTTTTACCTACATGTATATAAGAGCACTGTATGTGGCAGTGCCCACGAAGGCTAGAAGGGGAGGTCAACTCCCCTGGATCTGGGGTTACAGAAGGTTGTTAGCCACCATGGGGATGCTGGGAACCAGACCCCGGTGCTCTCTGTCTTCCTGCCCTTTTCTCAAGTTTTATCATTACTCATGAGGAAGATGATAGAGACATAGTAGTAAGAGGGTCTCTTAGGTATTTAAATCTGTAAGCATATAAAAAGAAGAAGGAAATTCTTCCCTGCAAAATTGGGAAGTGGAGAAAGTGCAGAATATGTGGGATCTGGCTCTGTGGACCTTACAGGTGTCCACATCCAGGGTGACTTATGGAAGGAATGGCCACTTCAGGCAGCCAGACCCACAGTGCCTGCCTGCTGTCAGATGGCATTACTGACGTCCCTTCACACTGCTCTTCTCTTGGCCTGCTTCCCTAAGCTCCCCACATCCCTTTCTGCATCACTGAGAATTCCTACTTCCTTCTCCTGATGTGTTTCCTCTCTGGACTGACTCTCCAGGGCAGTTTCTGAAACTCCTAATTCCTGGTCCCACACTGAGGATGATGATTCAGTTGGCCCAGGTGTGGCCTCAGCTTTTGGAATTTATGAAGGACACTTCATTGACTCTCATGTGCAGATAGATACCTTTGGGAATCATGGCTGTGGACCCTGTTTATGTCTTGTGCCAAGCCTTTCCTTACTCTCTGCCTGCCCTCCCAAGATCCTCCCTTCTCTAGACGTCAGCAGCACAGCATCTTGCTGTACTGCTCTGTGTCTCTGCTCGTTTCCTCTCTTTTGTTTATTTATTTATGTGTCATGGAACCGGGACTGAGACTTTTCCTTTCCCTGTAATCAGCATCCATCATGATGTCTGATGTGTAGTAGATGCCTAGTAATTGGTTTCTGCGTGGAGAGGCTAAAAAATAGTACTACAATGATTTAAACAAATCAATTCCTGCATTTCTGACTCAGGAATTTCCATTGCTTAGGTAGATATTTCTCCTTTACTTGGACAGCATAAATTCCCTAATCTCCTGTCTTTTCTTAAAGCAATGATAAGTATATAAAATTAAAGAGGAACATGATGTTCCGTTGGGTGGTATTAGCTTGAGTCACAGAAGCTGGCTTTAGATAAGGGACCCAGAGAAGGCTAAGCTCAGATTCAATAAAGCTCAAGGAAGCAAGTGGAAAGTGTTGTCAATCTCTAGCAGTAATTCCCCATTGATTTACGTAGTGAATATTAATTTATCTAATTGATGATAATCTGGCCAATTTATTGTAACATTAAAAATGCAAATCAGTTACCATATCAAAATATTCACTGGCGTGCCTGAGACATTTTACATTTTATTTTATTTTATTAGGTGATAATGGGAGGCATAATTGTTAATGTTTGATTCTGGCAAAATACAATTAGTTTCTGTGAAACACATTGTGCATTAATGATATCATTAAGATTAATGAATATAAGTGAATGAGCTAGGAATTTGAAATAGAACATAGTGACTTTGTATCAGTGAGTAAAACTGAAGATAGATTTCCATTCACATATATACTAGAGAGAAAAGAAATGCAAGAATTTAAATCAGCTACCACAAGGATTAAATTTTTTTAAACATTATTGCCATCATTGGAGAAGACCTTTATAAACTGAGTTTTGTTAATGAAAGCCACTCTTTGTTTTTATTTTAGGAATGATTTTAAAGGGGGCTTTTAATAGGAATTTTAGGTTCTGTTTTTTTTATAAAAGGATGTGTACATTTGGTATATTAAAAAAAAATAAAGGTTGGGGCTGGAGAGATAGCTCAGCGGTTAAGAGCACTGACTGCACTTTGCAGAGGACCAGGGTTCGAGTCCCAGCACCCACATGGAGCACCCACATGGTGGCTACAAACTGTCCTTATCTCCAGTTCCAGGGGAATCCGATGCCCTCTTCTGACCTCTGCAGCATTGCACAACATGGGTGCACTCACATACAACCAGGTGATACATTCATACACCTAAAATAAAAATAAATAAATAAATAAATAAATAAATAAATAAAGGTTATAAGTCAGTGCTCATTAAGATTTGGTGACTTCATGTCATTTTTGTATATTTCAGATGCTCTACAATAGACATCTATTTATTACAACTTTTAAGTGTTAATTTAAAAAACTGGGCAAGTGTTTATTTTTCCTTGAACTAGCAGGTAAAGGCAAAAAAAGAGCCATGGCTCATCAAGGTCTTGGGGCAGAGCCAGGGATGGAAGGCAAGCATCCCACAAATCATAGCATATTTTCAGTATTCATATACGTGTTCATAGTATAGAAAGAAACTTGGCCACTCACAATGAAAACCAGAGCCGACTCAGATGTGCTCTGCATACTTGTGTTTTAAGCACTGTTTTCTACATCTTCCCCCATAACTAGACAGATAGATATATGTGGTATCCTCTGGTATCTTATTGTGACTTCTTGCTATGTACATGTCCTCAATCTTCATCTGAGGCTTGCCTTTCCTTCTCCCAGCATGTGTAGGTGAAAGTATGAATATATTTGGTTTTTCATCTGTTTCTGTGTTTGAAAGTTTTGTGGGTCAGCTCTTGCCCTTGAGTGGCTGTGGGAGTCCTGGGGTGGAAAGGGAAAGTAGAGGAGACAGGGCCATTTTGGAATCAGTCTGCTGCCAGATGCTGGTCCTTGGCCTGAAGAGCTTAGACTCCCTTGTTAACTGCACCTTTTCACTATTTTCATGACCTTGGGCTCTTCTTTGAACCTCTTTGTCTCACTTTCCTCTTTGGTAAATTGAACCAGTCTTTCCCTTTTCTACTTCACAAGAAACTGATGAGGATTAATGAGGTAGAATCCGGAGCCCATTTTGTGTTTCTCCGAAGAGTCCATTTAGGTGATGCTAGAAGACAGAACTAATATGGTTGAGGAGTGGGGCACACACTGCTCAGTGCACTGTGTGATAGAGTCCCAAGGAGGACTTACCTCTCTTCAGCCACACACTAGTGGGCAGGGGGCAGCCCTATTCCTGCTCATGTCTGAAATGGATGGCATGCTAGTACAGGTTGAAAGAAAAGCAAAGAAAATGTGGGGCATAATGGAATGAGGAAGAAGATTCAGGGGGAACGTCTAAACTTCTCATTCTTGCCTAAAAGAATCTTAGATTTTAAAAAATCACTTATTTATGCACATTTATACATAACTTCTTGCACCTCTTTGAATGCTTGGTATTGTAGACATTACCAGTGAGATGGTTGTGTGCAGTAAGCAAACAAGATCCAGAATGAGCTTCCCAGTCAGAAGCTCAGAATTACTGAAACTGATGCCTCTTGGTAGATTAAGGCTGAAGTTATGCTCTTCAACTTAGTGTTTACACTAGTACACTTGCTTAAGGTGGTTTGGGTCTGTGTTGTAATGCGTGGTCATAAAATAACACGGCTTGATGAATGTGGATGTGGAATCCATTAGAATTTTTATCTAGCATGCTTGTCTTTGTTACATTGATTTTTTAAATTAATTAATTGTGTGTGTGTGTGTGTGTGTGTGTGTGTGTGTAGACTTGTATGTGAGTGCAGGTGCAAGTGTTAAGGTCAGAGGACAACTCT
>NW_008342851.1:1133365-1158828 GCF_000622305.1 Nannospalax galili
GTTCCAGGGGAATCCGATGCCCTCTTCTGACCTCTGCAGCATTGCACAACATGGGTGCACTCACATACAACCAGGTGATACATTCATACACCTAAAATAAAAATAAATAAATAAATAAATAAATAAATAAATAAAGGTTATAAGTCAGTGCTCATTAAGATTTGGTGACTTCATGTCATTTTTGTATATTTCAGATGCTCTACAATAGACATCTATTTATTACAACTTTTAAGTGTTAATTTAAAAAACTGGGCAAGTGTTTATTTTTCCTTGAACTAGCAGGTAAAGGCAAAAAAAGAGCCATGGCTCATCAAGGTCTTGGGGCAGAGCCAGGGATGGAAGGCAAGCATCCCACAAATCATAGCATATTTTCAGTATTCATATACGTGTTCATAGTATAGAAAGAAACTTGGCCACTCACAATGAAAACCAGAGCCGACTCAGATGTGCTCTGCATACTTGTGTTTTAAGCACTGTTTTCTACATCTTCCCCCATAACTAGACAGATAGATATATGTGGTATCCTCTGGTATCTTATTGTGACTTCTTGCTATGTACATGTCCTCAATCTTCATCTGAGGCTTGCCTTTCCTTCTCCCAGCATGTGTAGGTGAAAGTATGAATATATTTGGTTTTTCATCTGTTTCTGTGTTTGAAAGTTTTGTGGGTCAGCTCTTGCCCTTGAGTGGCTGTGGGAGTCCTGGGGTGGAAAGGGAAAGTAGAGGAGACAGGGCCATTTTGGAATCAGTCTGCTGCCAGATGCTGGTCCTTGGCCTGAAGAGCTTAGACTCCCTTGTTAACTGCACCTTTTCACTATTTTCATGACCTTGGGCTCTTCTTTGAACCTCTTTGTCTCACTTTCCTCTTTGGTAAATTGAACCAGTCTTTCCCTTTTCTACTTCACAAGAAACTGATGAGGATTAATGAGGTAGAATCCGGAGCCCATTTTGTGTTTCTCCGAAGAGTCCATTTAGGTGATGCTAGAAGACAGAACTAATATGGTTGAGGAGTGGGGCACACACTGCTCAGTGCACTGTGTGATAGAGTCCCAAGGAGGACTTACCTCTCTTCAGCCACACACTAGTGGGCAGGGGGCAGCCCTATTCCTGCTCATGTCTGAAATGGATGGCATGCTAGTACAGGTTGAAAGAAAAGCAAAGAAAATGTGGGGCATAATGGAATGAGGAAGAAGATTCAGGGGGAACGTCTAAACTTCTCATTCTTGCCTAAAAGAATCTTAGATTTTAAAAAATCACTTATTTATGCACATTTATACATAACTTCTTGCACCTCTTTGAATGCTTGGTATTGTAGACATTACCAGTGAGATGGTTGTGTGCAGTAAGCAAACAAGATCCAGAATGAGCTTCCCAGTCAGAAGCTCAGAATTACTGAAACTGATGCCTCTTGGTAGATTAAGGCTGAAGTTATGCTCTTCAACTTAGTGTTTACACTAGTACACTTGCTTAAGGTGGTTTGGGTCTGTGTTGTAATGCGTGGTCATAAAATAACACGGCTTGATGAATGTGGATGTGGAATCCATTAGAATTTTTATCTAGCATGCTTGTCTTTGTTACATTGATTTTTTAAATTAATTAATTGTGTGTGTGTGTGTGTGTGTGTGTGTGTGTGTGTGTATGTACCATGGCACGTGTGCAGAGGTCATAGGACAATTTGTAGAAAACTCTCAGTCCACCTTTTTATGGCTACTGAGGATTGAACTCATGTTACCAGGCTTGGTGGCAAGCACCTTTACCCATCGAGACATCTTGTCAACGCCATTGGCTTTTAAATTTCAAGGTAACAAACTTTGGATTCTTTTCTCCTTAGAAAATGTTCCATATTTTTCTTTGTGTTTGTTGTTTTTTCAAAAATTTTAGTAGGTAACAGTATATTCAACTTATAATTTAGCCTCTTGATTATGTAGGATTTAAAAAACTTGAATGTGAGGCTGGAAAGTTGGCTCAGCAGTTAAGAGAAAGCATTGTTCTTTTAGATGGCTCAAGTTCAGTTCCCAGCACCAACATCAAGTGGTTCACAATCTCCTATAATTCCATCTCCAGAGACTCTGACTCTTCTGGTCTCTGTAGGCACCCACACTCACATGTATGTAATTTTTTAAAAGTCAAATGTGTGTATAGTCAGACAGTGCCTTTATAATCTTAGATTCAGCATTTTTCTATCATTATAGGGTAGGGATACTATTAAAAAGTTTAAAAATGAATCAGCCTTTATCTTTTATCTCTAGGTATATCTTCTCCACTTGGCATAATTTCAGGATTATCTGCTGTTTTATAAGTGTCATAGGACACTAACTTGATCTGAATATTCTTGACAATATTACGTGTATCAAAATAGGAGCATCTTAAAGCTTGTGGGATTGATAGATACCTTACAGTGGCAACACTGCTCACATCACTTCATGCACCCATTCCTGTTACATATTAATAGGAAACATGGAATTTTGCTAAGAATTAGTTCATTGTCCCACTGTTAGCTGTACACCATTTAGAGATGTAGGGAAATAATTGAAAAAAATATATTGGTGCTCTTTCCAATTGTCAGTTCTTCATAAATGTTGTGGGGGGGAAAATGAAGTTGTATTACCTAGCTTTATTAGAAATGCTACATTTTGTTGGATTCGTGTGTTCACAAAGTAGAGACTATTTTCCTGTTGTGATTGATGTTAGGGCATTTATGAGGATAGTCTGCTATATTTCATATGTATATGAGGGTGTCATTGTTAAAATGTTCAAAAGAAAATTATGTATGTGATTTATATTTTATTATTTCCTCCTAGGATGTAATTTTTTCAATGCCATGATTCCTATCATATTGTCAGTAGTGATTTGATGGCTAATATGCCAGAAATAATTAGATAAAAAAGGTGATGCAGACGTCAAGACAATATAGCTTTCTTGTGAAAAGGCTTAAGCAAAATCATGCATGTTTCATAGTGGAAATCAAGCATTGCATACATCGAGGAGGATTCAGATTGCAGGAAAAATGGAAAATAGAGCTAAATGCAAGAGGAGTGGGCTACAGCATATCCCATAGGCATATGCTTGCTACTGACCCCACTTGCAATTAGTGTTAAACTAAATGTGCCTTGGAAAATGCTCCTCTGGATAAAGTCAGACTTGGGGGCCATTGTCAGTGTGCTCTCATTCTGTTTGACTGTCTCTGGAAGTCATTCTGCCCTTTGTCTTCCTGAGACGCTTCACATCTTTGTCTTTGAGGAGCATATATCATATGCTATGCAATGGTGTGTGTATGTGTGTGTGTGTGTGTGTGTGTGTGTGTGTGTGTTACTATTCTTAACCTTAGAGGCTCCCACTGTAACATTGCAAATGACTATTCTAAAATGTAAGAGAAGATCCTTTGTGGGTACAGTGTTTGCTCCTGAGTGGAATTTCTGCTGGAACTCTAGGTGGAATAGAACCCATCTCTATGTGTATGTTACTTTTGAGCATTGATGACACTGGTTGTTAATGTTCCTTTAAAAAATACTATTTCTAGGGATTCAACAGTAATAACATCAGGCATACTACAGTAATATTTCAGTATTCATATTGGGCAGTAATAAATGTCATTGTCAAACTTTATCAAGTGCTGGATCTGTTCTCATCCTAGAGTTAACATTAGAGTGTGTTTTAGGCATGTATACCTTGGATCCCCCTGGTTCCTGAGCTCTACTTTCCCACTGGTGAGGGAGAGAGACCAAGAGGAGGGACTGGTGGGATGCTTTGAACCATCCCCTAGCCCTGAGTGGTTTCTGGGAAGGATGGGGGAGCCTTGAGGTCAGGACTGTGGCCCAGAGGCCCTGAGAAACAGATACTATATGAGATGATTATGGCCAGGAGAAGGAAGTCAAGTGGAGAAGGTCCAGTGTCCCCATGGGGGCTGGGCTGGGCCTCCCCAGTGGGCAAGGGTTCACATCCATATTTTCCAGCAAGTTGCTCCTCCCCCCTTCCCTCTTCTCCAAGCCCATGATATATTGATACCATACCTGAGAAAAAGAAGCTTGGGGAGGGAAGGGACTTGCCCTAGTTTATGGGCTTGCTCATGGCAGAGCCTGGATGGGGCTGGCTGGCTACACAGGGTGGCTTCCAGAAAATGAAAAGTCATGACTGGGATTTCCCCCTTTCTTCTTCCCAGCACTGCCCATAAATGGACCTGGAGCCTTGCCCTGACTCATTTTGCTGAAAACGAAAGGGAGATTTTAAGGAACTGCCTTCTGGTGGTAAATTCAAGAAAAGTTATCAGACTAGGAAATAAAGAGCTGCCAGCACGGCCCCACCCCACAGGGCATGAGTTGTGCCTGGCACAGCAACTCAGAAGGTGCCCTTGGCTTTGTGCAGGTCATGTGGTTGTAACATAGTACAGCTTATGTTTGGAGATGTGTATTGACAAGGATGTCAGGAGACCCAAGGGTTGCTTCTACTGGGTGAAGGCCTGGCTAGATACATACCCCCAGCTTGTCTCCAAATGCCTTCCTCCACTGTTCCCGCTCAAGGGCTCTACTTCTTCCTCCAATGCAGCTGAGATCCTGTTCCTTTTCACCTAGAAACTCAAGGTCCATAGGATTGGGGATTCCAAATGCCCTTTCTGGTGTGTTCTGACCACTAACAAACTTATGATATTCTTTTTCCTTAGGAGTTAAAGGACCAAGAGCCTTTCGTGTTTTTGTTTCACTTTGGAAGCATATTTCCCTCCTTGGTTTAAATACTAAGAGGCAGGAGAGTGGGGTGGTCAGAATGCAGACTCCGGCCTGATCTGGGTTGGTGGCCCAGTTATACCTTTCCTTGGCTGAGGAATAATCTGAGGAAGTGACTTAACCTCTCTGAGTGTCAATTTCCTCATCTGTAAAATGGGACAATGAAGTTATCTAATTTGTGGGATTTTTCTGAGGATGAAATGAGATGACTCATACTTCTTGGGGCAGGACCAGCACATAGTATCTGAAAAGTAAATGTTTGCTTGGCTGTGGGACATGGCTGAAGACGAAATATAAAAAATTAAGAAGGAAGTGAAATAGAAGCACAGAAATGCATATTTGAACAAAACTCACTTTATTGACCACTGCCATTCAAAAAGTTCTCTTTGCTATTCAAATGGACACAGCGGCACGACTGTTAAACAGAGCAATGGATCCCTGTATGCCTTCTCCCGAAAAATCTGTTTCTCCTTTGTAGGACTTCTTACCAGTAACTTTTTAATTAAAAAACAACACATAATTATCTTATGAATGGGAGGCATAACAGTGGCTGAAAGGAGGGTTTTTCCACTTGGCCATATTGACTTACCTGGGGAGGGAACTCATGGAGACAGGCATAGAAGGCTAGCCTGCTGGATTCTAACTGATGGGATTTAGTTGGAGCATTTTGTGGCTATTTGTATCCCTTGCTGAGACGCAGCTGTCCTTGTCACACTTACACATGAACAGGCTGAGAAGAAGCCCTGCTAGTTAGTGAAATGTACTGGAATCTTGCAGAGCATACTGCAAGCTCTGAGGGGTGAGCTGAGGGGCAGGGCAGCAGATTGATACCCTTCTGTCAGTTCTGCTCCTGCTCAGGTAGAAAGGTGGAGGGAGAGAAAGCCTTCTTTATACAGGGTGGGATCCTGTCGCTCCCCTCACACTGGACCTCTGGGTGGATGTTCAGAAAGAAAAGCTTAGGGCTGCTGAGAGGAGTGGATGGGACCAGTAGAGTGGGATGTACTGGGTAGGTCCACAAAACTTGCATGTCTTTGTGTTGTAAAAATAAATATACAAACAAACAATGTTACTCACAGTACTGACTCAGTGAGCATTCAACTACCAGAGAATGGGCAAAATCTGAAGATATCTTGACTCCACAGCATAATGAAGGTAGACCTAGTGAAGAGAGAGGTAACTTGTTTCTAAGTGTCTAAAAGACATCTGATGGGAGACAGGAGACAGACCTGAATCACTATGCCAGACTTCAACACTGGGGCCCATGGTTACAAATCTCCATCTTTAACTCTGTGAAGACATGCCCAGCCAAATGCTCCTCTTTCTGTTTTTTCTCTTTTGGAATTTGGAATCGATTTTGTCTCTGGGAGACATTTAACTGCAATAATTATTCAAATTTAAATTAAGTCTTCATGATAGTGACCATAGATTTTGAGTGCCTCATGAAGTAAAAGTTAACAATGATAGATGAATTTGTGATGCCCAAATCCCTGGCTTCAGATTAAAATTGACAAAGCCCACTGGATCCTATTATTTGAATACACGTTTAAAGGTGGTACATTCTGAGGTTAATATTTTGTGAACTGACTCTCAGTATTGTGGACATATTCCATGAAGGTATAAATTGCAAGAAAAAGGCATGAGTTTATTAATGGAAATTAGTCTGGATCCCAATTATTACCTGTGAATAGTGTCATCATTTGAAGCTTTTATTACATTTTAACACATGGCTTCTCTTGATGAGAAAATATATAGCAAAGGGTAGATGTAGCAATTTTCCTTTTACTATTCTTCTGGCTAAGCCATTATTGCCTGATGTTATTTTTCAGCAGCCTTTCATTTTTGTCCCAAATGTTTTTGCCTCTGGCTTGTTTTATTTCTTTAAAATGTATGTGTATCACTTTTCAAAGTGATACACTTTGACAGGTAATCGATATTTTTTCATACTAGATTTGATGGTGTGATGCTTATAATCTTGATCTTAGACTTGGTTAGTTGTGGAATGCTAACCTAGATTTTTATCTCAGAATATCCCTTTGTTAAGAAACATACTTCCGTCCTCAGTCCCCTTCCTTTTTGTCAGTCCCGTGCATCAGGCAGTTTTACCTTCAAGGTTCCTGTGCCGCAGGAGCTCTGCTTATCTGGGACGCACATCAGCTGACTTTATGACAGTGTGTCCTCAGAGTGTCTGACAGTGCTCCAGCTACATTATACCATTGGTCACAGAAAAGGCACTTCTGTGCCTCTCTCTCTCTCTCTCTCTCTCTCTCTCTCTCTCTCTCTCTCTCTCCTTCTCTCCAACCTCCAACTTGGTGATCTTTATTTGAAGGGCAAATGTATTTTCCTTTGTCTTTCTCCATTGGGAACTTTGCTTCCCCTATCAGATTCTACTTTTTCAGGGACCAGCAGGCTAATGCAATCATGGTCTTCAAAGCAAAAGTGTATATAAGAACCATGGTCGAGGGCTGGTGAGATGGCCCAGTTGGTCAACATACTTGCTGCCAAGCCTGATGACCTGAGTTCTAAAGCCTTAGAACTCACATGATTGGGGGAGAAAATCCATTCCCAAAAGTTCATCTCTGCCTTCCACATTCACATGCACACACACACACACACACACACACACACACACACACACACACACATAGAGCAAACTCATATGTGAATAATTTTTTTATGATTAAATGTGATATTTTTAAAAAATAGTCATGGCTTTGGTTTTGAAAATTGAGGTTTTTGATTAAAAAAATGTTTCTCCCCCTGAAATGAATAGGTCTTCCTTCAAAGTCTGTGGGTGGGCAGCCTGGTCTCTTGAGGGTGGTAGAGATGGGCTGTGCTGGTGCCCAGGCTTTGTCTAAGACAGCTCCTTTAATTCAGGTGCTTCTCCAAGAATGACTTAAGGGGAATTGGCTACAATGGCCGCTTCTGTGTTTGTTATTGAAGACACTTTGGGTCTTCATTTTGTCGGAAAAATTCAAAGTACAGGTGGGCACTGGAAAGGACTGGGGCTGTTTCCTATCACCTCTGCTGGCTATTTTTATATCCTTAACTTAGGCATTTTCCTTCTTTTTTAAGAAAAAAGTTTCTTTTTGACACTATGGATTGTGCTGGAGGTTATTGGTATGCCTTTTGATTTGTGTGATGCCGGTTTGTGCTTTTTCTTTCCTTTTAGAGATGCCTTTATTCCTCTACATATGAGCAAGAGCTAAATGCTCTCTGGGGCTTTCTGCCTTAAGTAGTATCAAATGAACACGTCGAAGTGGAAAACACTCTATCACCGTTCTCTGCTGAGCTTCTCTGCTAGGGTGCATCTGCCTGGGCTTCTTTTTTATGTGTGGAGATGTATGCAAAGACTGGTAACATAAAATGCAATCAATTTTCCTCAGCGCTTAGATTCATAAATCCCAGGGCTATTTTTAATGACATAATCTAATCAGTTGATAGCAAGGCTAACAACGTGCTGATGGCCAGAAAGGGAAGGAAAGTCAAGCAGGTGAATTGGTAAGGACCTAATAGACAAATCTTTCTCCTCCCCCGTATTTAGAAATCTCTAGACCTCTGGATTAGGTAGAAATTCAAGAATTACTGATATTTTAAATAATTTTATGCCTGCCTTCCTGACTAAATGAATTTGTAAATGCAGAGCATGAAGGAGGAGGTGGTTCTCAGACACCACAGAGCTCTGGTCTCTCCCTGAGGACCAAGCAGTTTTCCTAATTTAAATATCTTTAGAATAGACACAGGGGGAATAATTTATTATAAATTGATAGTATTGTTTATTGTTACCCCTATGCCATGCCAATAATGAAAACTTAATATTCACCTCCTCGTTGCTTGGAATTGCAATAAGATGGGGGTGAGTCTAGTAAACAAGCTGAAACAGACTGTGAAATTGTACATGATGGGAATCATTTTTCCTCAGCAGCTTATAAGACTATAAATAGGTTAATATTCCAACTAATAATGGCTCTTAGAATTTCTTTCTCCTTTTTGCATGTTGGTCGGGTATCACCAGAACTAAGTTATTATGCTAGGGGAAGTTAAGGTCTAAACCGTCTCTGTCTTAAGGCCAGGGATTGAGTGGAAGAGGTATTTATGTAAAGGAAGAGCCCGCTGTGGGGAGTGCTCCTTGGAGGCCAGCTGCCGCTAGCCGCCCCCAGCTCTCCAGTTTTCAGGGGTTCAGAAAGGCAGCTTGTACTCTGCTACATTTTGTTTTCTTTGATGCCTGAAGAAAAGGCGATCTCCGGGCATGGTGGTGCCGCTTGACTGCCCAGCTGTGCCCTAGGTTTTCACCGTCCCAGTCAGTGGCTGCCTTTTACAGAGGTGTCTGTCAACGCTGATTTACTTAGCCACCTTGACCTCTGAGCTGCTCCAGAAGAGGTTTGACCCAAAGCCACTGGAAAGCCATTTACCGGTTGCCTGGAATGCTACAGGCCAGCATTTGGAAGAATAAACAGGGATCTCAAGGCTTCCCCTCTCATAGCAGGAGCCTCCTCTGGCTGCCGAAAGGCGTTAGGTGTGGGAGCCCACTTGCTGCGCTCTCCCTGAGAACTGTGAGCATCCGCGATCTCCGAAGTTGCTGGAGTGAATAACTAAGCGGGACCAGCTGACTCCGGGCTCCAATCAGCGAGAGCGTGATGTAAGTGTTTAGCAGCTGCGGGGCTCCGAATTAGCGTGCTCAAGTAGAGGTAGTACAGCATGGCCAGACTGTGGCGACAGGCTCAGAGAAAGGAGAGGGGAGATGGATGAGTCCAGCATTCTGAGACGGAGAGGGCTCCAGGTAGGCGATCCTTCCATTCTTGACTTGTAGCGTCTCAATGACCAGCCATTGAGGATTTCAAAGTTCCCGTGTCTTTTCTTCACTGGACATGCATATGCACACAGTTCTTAATGTCTACTTGGCAGTGAGATCTGCCCGGGGCTCTAGTCCCAGGTATGACACAAGGCAGTGTTCCAAGTGGGAGGGTCTTTTGTCAAGAGACAAAAGATAGGACTTTTAGTTTGACACTTTAGGTACGATTGTTCAGGAATAGTTAAATTGTGACTGGCCGTGAGAGGATGGACATTCTAGCAAGTGTCAGGGAAGTCTGCGGAGGTAGCAGTCTGTCCAGTCCTGGGAATATGGGACTCACTTTTGCACTGGGGTCACCCCCTCCAGGTGGCATCTGTGTGACTGTGTGGCAGTTGTTTGAAGCCGTTAGGCGTCTCCAGTCAGTGAAATGAAAGTTTTTACTAGCAGCCTAGTCAAAGTTCTGTGTGATTATTTTATGAAGAGACTAGGAATGATGTTTCTCTCTGCCTTGCTTTTTTGTGTCCAAGTTTCTCTAATTGAATTACTCTGAATTTTAGTGTACAAATGTATTCCAAGTAAAAGCTTGGCTGATTAAACAACTTAACACACACACACACACACACACACACACACACACACACACACACATCTGCTTGGCAGTTGATGAATGTAAGAAAGCCAAAACTAAGTATGTTTAAAATTAGTGTTTTTAACTCCTGATGGCTCTCCTTCCTGTGTAAAAGTGATATTTCTCCTAGGAAAGAATCCAACTAGCCATTGTTGAACTCTTTTTCATTATTTTTGGAAATTAAGAAAATATGCCTGCTTGAGAATGCAGGCTAAATAGCATGTGTAGAAATGCTTCTTTAGTGACCTTTTGAATCATCAGTGGTCTGTTTTTGGTGTTATTAATTGCTAATACTGATATTCTTTATCTTATGTTAGCATTCTAATATTGTGAGCAAACTAAAGTGTTGTTTGTAGATAAACAAAAGAAGGATTAAAGAAGTTGGGGGTTCAGTGACATCTATTGTTCCAAACCTAAGTAAACAGATGACCTCCCTAATGAGTGGTGCGGTCATTGTTTTTGAATGTACAATGTGGTTAGTCACTGCTGTGGACTTCCTTTTCTTTGTTTTCATCATCTCTATAAAGTTCTGGTAATGCACAGCTGTTTGTGTATCTTCCTGTCCTCAGAGTCACTGGTTAAACATGGAAAGGCTCTTTGTTAAAAATATGATAAACTCTTTAACTTCCAGTCATGCAGATTATTAATTGACAGCAGTTTGTGAGAGAGTGCCTTCTTTTCTTTAATTTGCTTTAGATGGTTTTAAAATATATTTTTGAGGAGATATTCCTTTTGTATTTTTTTTTCTCATTTCTTTAATGTACTCAATGCATAAGAGATGCTTGAAAATGGTGGTGTTTTGCAGGCTATGGATTTCATTGACTTAATTTTAGAAATACAGGAATCATTTTGAGAATTAAAAATAATGGAGCTATTGTCTCTCTAGAAGATTTTGTAAGTAAACAAAGGAAACTGTACTTGCTAATGCAGTGTTGGAGTGGTAGATCTTTGTTGTAGTGAGGCTTCTCTTAGGACACCTGACATCTCTGTTGTATACTGGCTCAAGAATGTCTACTTTCTATTGTGAATGAGAAACAAGTCTTCATATTGTTTTAAAAGTATCTAAAAGTTCTGCTGCTTCAGCAACAACTCTCCTCTGGCTTCAGTTTAAGCAAGACCTGTTTTGCTTTATTCCCTTGTATCTACAAAGAAATTTTTTAAAAATGATACCACAGATACAGAATAGCTGTTTTAAGAAATTCCAATGTAAGTACATTACAAAAAATTTTAAAGTCCTTATTTGCATTATTTGTTACCATAGGATTCATAAGAGTAACGCCAGCTACTGAAGTTAAGAATTCAGTTAATTTACAAATAGAGATGTGTAGAGCATTTCAGGCTGATACTGAGGTACATTTATTGGAGTAGAGCCGGTTAGAAACCTGCACATTTTTATTCCTGGCTCTGACCCTCTGTGTATAGGAAATCCTGAGTAAGCCACATCTGTCTCGGTATCTGCAAAAAGGACATCTTCAACAAATGACTCTTGAGTTTATTAAGTAGGAATGTGGATGCACTTGAGGTTTTTAAGTTAAAGGTCACATAATACAATACAGTAAATGTTTTATATATATATATATATTACCTTTAAGTTAGAACAATTATCAGGAAAACTAGTAAACATTATTTGCAGAGATCATTACAGACATAAATATATAAGATTTTATCTACTACTGAGACTGAGTCTGTGCACTGAATAAATGAGTAGTGAATGGAACTATCTCTTTAAATAACTTAAAGCCTAGTGTCAAAAATCTGAAGTGCACAATATTCTAATTTTCTGATTTTACAACAATACAATATGTGTTTAATACAGAATTCTGCTTGAAACTTCTTTTAAAATCCTGGTACCTCTAGCTCTTCAAAACAGGCATATTGGTGATAACTTTCAAATTTGGACTTTGAAAAACTATTTTAATCAGAACATGTAATTTCTCAGAGCATGCCTTGCCTCATCAATGGCAGAAACAGTGGCTTATTCATCTTACGTGACTGCACTTTGCAGTCCTTTCTGTGGATACTATTAGTATTTTCAGTACCACCAATAGCACTGTGGTCACTGCTTTAGAATTTAGAGCTCGAGCAGGAAGTCCAATGGCTTCCACTATTAGAAGCTGGAAACTTCTCAGACTGCATCTCTAAACAGGAGAAACACTGACGGATGGATGGGCTTGGGCAGACCCTGGACTTCAGGCAATTTGAATTTCTAGACAGGCCTAATTCATCACTGGATAACTGACTCCTTTTGGGCCTAATATCCCTCATATGTGTATCATACTTTTTAACTGTCAAGGAAATTAATTGTTTTAGTGATTTCCATTATATGTTTTCTTTTTATTGGTTTTAATGAGTGTGTCCCTATCTCCAGTGTAATAGATTCCAAGACAGGAGAACAAATGCATACCCAGCATCATTGAGGCAGGTGTGAGTGACTGAGAAAAAGAGGGCAATCCAAGAAAACCATCTTCTCTTGACTGTTTTCCCTCTATTAAATATTACCATTGCAGTGCTTGTACTGTGTGCTGGATAGCTTTAATGTCAACATGACACACCTGGGTTGAGGGAGCCTCAATTGGGGAATTGCCTCCTTAGGACTGGCCTGTGGCCAGGTCTATGGGGCATCTTCTTGAATGATGAGTGATGGGGGAGGGCCTAGCCCACTGTGGGTGGTGCCACCCCTGGGCTGGTGGGCCTGTGTTACATAAGAAAGCAGGCTGAGCAGGGGCCAGAGAGCAAGTCAATAAGCAGAGATCCTCTATGGCCTGTGCTCCAGCTCCTGTCTCCAGGTTCCTGCCCTGAGTTCCTACCTTGGGCTCCCTGATGAACTGTGACCTGAGAGATGTAAGACTAATAAACCCTTTCCTCCCCAAATTGGTAGTGATCAGAGTTGTTTTGTCACAGGAATGGAGAAACAAGCTAGAACAGAAATTGGTGCCAGAGAGTTAGGTATTGCTATGACAGACCTGACCTTGGTGTTTTTAGGATTGTGGAAGCATTTGGAACTTGGGATTGTAAAAGCCATTGAGTGCTCAGAGTCTGTTGCTGTGGAGCTTGGAACAGTTATGCTGAAAGAATTGTGAACAATGGAGGCCTGGCTTGTGAAGCTTCAAAGGGAAGCAGAGACCATCAGGGCTGTTTGTGTGATATTTTGAATTGAGAATCTGTGGGTTCTGGTCAGCTTGGGCTGAAGAATCAACTGTGATTAAGAAGAGCCCAGAACCTGAAGTAAAATCTTTGCTTTACTGGGACAATTGATGCTGGTTAGCTGGGGCTGGAAAATTAGCTGTAAGTAACAAGAGACCAGCATCACCATGGTGAAATCCTCTGGGAAGCATTCCTCAGGGTCTGCACACAGAAGCTGTGGTCAAGAGGGGACCCGAGCCTCCATCTCTAGCTGAAAGCAGGACTTGGTTATGTGTAAGAGTGTTTTGCATGGTTCTGGTATTGAAAGCGTGAAGAGGTCACAAAGAGCAGCTGAGGCTTGGTACTCTGAGAGGCCAAGAAAGGCCAGGTGAAAGTGAAGCTTCAGCTGCAGTGAAGACCCCAGGATTGAAGGGGCCATGGAGAGAATCTGAGGCTTTGCACCCTAAGAGGCAAGAAGAGGCCATTGGTGAAGGTGTAGCCTCAGTTTCAGTGGAGACCCCAGCTTTTTGGAGATGCCGGGACCATGGGACGACCACCAAGGGCAGCGGCAGGTGTGGAATGGAGCCAGCCTGGGTCTTCAAGATAAGCTGTGAGTGCTGTGGACAGCAGAGTCAGAGAGGTGGAGCTGCCAGAACCCTTTGGAGCCCAGAAGATCATGAGTGAATCCCAGATGTCCATCCAGCCTTGAGGTATTTTGCTGGACCTTGGTTTTGCTTAGGTGTGCCCGTTTCTTCCCTTTGAAATAAGACAGTACTTGTTTTGGATTTTATAGGAGCCCCCAGTTAAGAGACTTTAAAAAAAGATTGTGGACTTTTAAGTGTTTGGATTTTTTTAAGGACTATGGGGCTTTTAAGGTTGTACTGTGTTATGTTGTGATATTAATGTTAACAATGTATCTTGGGGACAAGAATTGGAAAGGTTATGGTTTAATAGTGATGTGTCTGTGTGTTGAGTTGACAAGGGGTCAATTGTGCTGGATAGCTTTAGTGTCAACTTGACACACCTGGGTTGAGGGAGCCTCAACTGGGGAATTGCCTCCATTGAACTGGCCTGCGGCCATGTCTGTGGGGCATCTTCTTGATTGTTGAGTGATATGGAAGGGCCCAGCCCACTGTGGGTGGTGCCACTCATGGGCAGGTGGGCCTATGTTGCATAAGAAAGCAAGCTGATCAGGGGCAGGGGAGCAAGTCAATAAGCAAGAGTTCCTCCATGGCCTGTACTCCAGCTCCTGCCTCCATGTTCTTGTCCTGAGTTCCTACCTTGGGCTTCCTGATGAACTGTGACCTGGGAGATGTAAGACAAATAAACAGATGTAAGACAAATAAACCCTTTCCTTCCCAAGTTGGTAGTGGTCAGAGAGTTTGGTCACCGAAATGGAGAAACAAGCTAGAACATACTGTTAGGATATGAAAACGGTTTTCTTCAATTTAGCTCAAGATGCAGTAAAACAACAAACAACTGAATGCTTACGACTCAGACTTCTGGGTTTGTATGTTTAGCTTTGTTAACCTTTCTTTATCTGATTTCATCCTCTCATCTTTGTGAAAACAGTAACAAAGAGCTCATGTGTGCCTCCGTCTGATTTTCTACTGATGTTGGTCTGAAATTCAAGTTTAGAAAGCAGAGAAGCAGATGGACTCTTCATTTTTGGACTAGGTATCAGACTGCCTCTGTTTTGTGCTTGAATGAAGGTCATTGCAGTCATAACATCTCAATGTTCCTTCAGTACTGACTTTGATGTAATTACGGATGTGTTTACACCTTACCTGAGATTCTGCAGAGGGCTGATTATGTGGGAGTATCACTCTGTCCTTATTCATTTGAAAACTCTGGCTATTTGGAGACATCTAGTTAGAAGATCATGGTAGAAACACTTAGGTTCACATTAATCCCTTTTAGGGATAAGGCATTTTTCTTCTCCAGTGATTCTAGTTCTTTGGGATAGGAAGAATCAAGGTGGTTAATGAACTTTTGGTGTGTCTGGGTGCCTAGTTGATTAGAGAAATTGAAGGCATGAATGAATGGTACTTTTTACTCTTTGGACCAGTTCATTTTCTGCTCTGAGGCAGATATCATACTGTAGTTTAGTTTCCTAATCCAGAGGGAGTATGGATGATATGTCCTTGAATTCTGAAAAAAAATTTAGTTTGTACTCTAAGAATTGCTCATCTTAATTAACAAAAATGTTAGCAGTGTAAAACAAATAGGTTTAGATACTAGCTCCAGTTTTGCAAAGGAACCAGAATACTATCATCTGTGTATCTGTAAATGGTATAATTCTCCACATCACCCTGGCTTCCTACCTTCGATTTCTCCATCTCTTTCACCCCCTTTCCAAGTCCCACTGATCTGCATATGTAGCATCTGGGTCTACCATCCTCCACACCTGGATTACCAAGATATCTGGTACCCTCGGTGTCCAGGGCCCTCTCCTGTCCAGCTTGCTCCTCAGGCCATCTTGCAAAGCCCTTCTTTTCTTTACAGTCCCTATCAAACTCTCCTTCATCTACACTAGGGGAGAGTAAGACTGCATCTCGTCCTGTCTCTGTCTACCTTTCTAGCTGTAGCTCTGGCTCTTTGTCTCCCAAAACTCTGTTCTATCACCCCCACTCCCTCTAATCGAGCTTTGGGATATCTAAATTGTGCACATCCTGTTTTCCTACAATTATCTTTCCTTATTTTACCTAAATTCGTCTTGCTTATTAGAGACAAAGGTCTAAATTCTGATGCTTTCATGGAATTTCCCATAATTGCCATGTTCTGTTCTAATCTTCCTAGGATCTGATTGTCTGTGCTACTTATATGCCTACTCCTATAGCATGGTACATCTGTAAATTTTCTTTACTATCTTTAAATATTTATTTATTTGTTATTTTATATGTATGAGTGTTTTGCCTACATGTATGTTGCTATACCCATGTGTGCAATGCATGCAGAGGCAAGAAGAGGGCATCAGATTCCCTGGAGTGATAGATGATTGTTAGCCACCATGTGGGTGCTGGGAACCAAACCCAGCTCCTCTGCAAAAACATCAGTACTCTGAATCACTGAATCATCTCTCCAGCCCTTTATTATATTTTAAAATTATCCAAATTATTTCAATAAGCTCATCGAGGAAGCTTGGTTTTAGAAGCAGGTATGTGCCTGTGGTGTGGAATAGTTTTGTATCCGGGGTCAAGTTTCCTTATGATCTGAATTTCAGTGTCTACCTTTATAAAATAGAGATAATAAATGAGGATGTGGAATTTTTGAAGGAGACAGTTGTCTATTAGCACAGTGTTTAGCATATAAGACTTAGTTCCTTCAGCTTTCTTCTGTGTTATCATAAAGCCTTGTAGAGTGTAATTTAAAATAATTAATATGGATACCAGCAGGGTCCAAGCAATAAAATCATGACATGCATAAAATTAGATACTTTAAGATGTTTAGTGAAGGGATCCTTTAAACAATGTGGGCAGGCATTGGGAAGGTTTTGGGGATAGTGTAAAAGGCAAAAAGAAGGAGAAATAACATTCTGTCTCTAATCTGGGAGCAGTCAGGAGGGGACAGCAGTAATAGAACCCAGAGATGGAGAAGGCATGGGAATATAGTCAGCCATGTGACTCCTAAGATGCTTCAATCTTTGTTTTCTCTTGTCTTTCTGTATTCTTTCATTCTGGATGTAGCCCATGGATGGAACCTGGTCAGAAGCCAGCGGGTAGGGGAATTCAGGACTCTAGGGCCCAGAATTGGTGAAGAGTAGGACTTGGTGGCCGGAGACTTATATCCAACATGGTTGATGATCAACGTGGGTTGAAATGCCCCTGACTACTAGCATTTTCAACATTCACAGACCAGAGCCAATGTTAAAGTTTCTTAGTGTACAACACAATCACTCGAACTGAGTTTCAAGCATTTGAGTAGATTAAAAGCTGCTTTTTGGGAAAAGGTATAGTCCAGTGCCATTGCCCACTGTAGTGTAATGATGACACTGCCTTTCTTATCAGATTTTAGCCCTCATGAGGAAATAGTAGTTCCTCCCTTTCCACTTTTGTATCTGAAGAACACAGCTCTCTGAATCAGTAACACAGGATCCCTGTGCTTTAGGTACTGCAAGCAATCTCTGCTGTGCATGGCTGTTCTGTGGGTCCTGTGCAGATTAGCTCAGAGAAGTGATATGTGAAGGGAAGAGCCCAGGAGACCTCTTCCTGTTATCTCCCTGTTATCTCCCACATTGTACTCTAGCTCCTTCTATGCACCCCTAGAGGCCTTTTGCAGAATTACAGCTTCATGTTGTCCTGTGCAGATTAGCTCAGAGAAGTGATATGTGAAGGGAAGAGCCCAGGAGACCTCTTCCTGTTATCTCCCACATTGTACTCTAGCTCCTTCTATGCACCCCTAGAGGCCTTTTGCAGAATTACAGCTTCATGTTAAATCCTTGACTTTTTTCATTTTTATTTTTTATTTTTATTTTTATTTTTTTTTTTAGGGCTGGTGAAAGAAATTGCTGAGAAAACATCTGTGTTTTTTTGTAAAATCCGTCTGGAAGTCCCATCCATTCTTGAGGGCATTGTCCCTACTTTAGGCCCATTTGATATACTGGCCCTGAGAGCAGGCCTTCCTTTGCTAGATGAGCCAGTTCACATCTTTCCGTCTGATGAGAACCCTGTGACCATTTGTACTTTAGCTGCATAGAACTGAGTTTCATGCTTAGCTATAACAGCTTTCTAGGTGAAGGTAGACCACATCATTCTTTAGTTCTTACCCACTTCTTTTAACAGTTGTGTGGTTTTATTTATTATACCTTTTAAAAATCTTTCAGTTGTCTGAAAAGATGCCTTAAAGTCAATAGGTCCTAAAATTTTTGATAACAGTGCACTTAAAACAATGAAATTACTTAAAGGAATGAGAGAAAACTAAAGGAGACAATAGAAGAAGTCATCAATAAACTATAAAATTGAGACTCACATGAACTTTCATAGATCAATATGCATGAAGCAACCAATCATTTTATTGTTGGCACTAGAATCTAATGGCAGCAAATAGGTGTTTGAAATTACTAGAGACATTTTTCAAATAAATTATGAAATTCAATAGAGCTTATTAAGGTATCTTAGAATTACATATTTTTCATGGAAGCAGGAAGATAACTCAAGACACGTGTGTACAAGGACAGCGTTGCTATTAAAATCGTGCTTTTTAAGTGTGTTTAGTGACTTGGGGAAAAACTCCAATATGTGAAACAATTGAAAGAGCAGATGACTAATGTATATATGTATGCGTCTTTAAAATGCATATTGTCACAGATGCAGATACATAGGTGTGTATGAGGCAAGAGAGGAGTGCATACACACATGTATGTGGGAATGTACCTGCTTAATGGGATGGAAGCAAGTGCCTGCATATGTTGGAGTGTTCAAAGTCACCTTGTCGCTCCCAGTACTAAGTATGTGATCTCGGTGGTGCTGTTTAATTCTTCACCAATAAAGCACTAGCTCTTATTTGCAGTTCTTAAGGATGAATTAAAATGAGGTCTAAAAAGCCTGAAAAACACCCGTCATAGCTAACACCTAGAATCTGCTCTGTTCTTCCTCACCATTCTCATGTAAATAAGAAGAAATACCGTTAGCAGAGTAATCCCTTTGTGTTTTGATGGGATCAGAAAAATGTAGTTTTCCTACTCTTTTATAGTTAACATGTAGTATGTTGTGTTATAATCATTAAAAAGAGGGTTTAAGAGGACTGTTTTTATTTTTTATGTTTCTTTACTGTTTAAGAGAAACTTTGATAGTCCTCTGCCAACAGTGATGGATCATTTTGTTTTTTTACTGTGTGCAGTTGTTTGGAATTGACAAAGGTGAAGCAAGCCTCCACATCCAAGGATCGCTCTCCAGCTCTAACTGGCTGCCTGCTGTTTTTGATATTTTGAGACAGGGTGTTGCTATGTAGCGCAGGGTGGCCTAGAACTGGCAATCCTCCTGATTCAGCTGAGTACTGGGATTGCAGGCATGTGCCATCATACCTGGACCTAGCTACTTTGTTGACACACTTAGGCAGCTTCCGGTTGCCTGTGCTCTGAACACACACATGAATTCAGTTACCTGGCAAGGATGCACGGCCAGGGATTATGAGACTCACTGCTCCTAAGGGATTAGGTATCCATGTAACCTCCAAATTACAGCATATACTATGTCTATATCACCAGAAGTACCGTGTCTGATCTCCCTTTTTAAAGGAAGATGTGGGATGTTTTTTCTTAATGGAGAGGTGGGTGGTGGCTACATAAACTCATTGTGTTGTTTCATGGGTTCCCAAATAACAGCGGTGATGGCAGTGAGAAAACTCAAACCATTTACCAACCCACCTTAGGGGCACACTTGTTAGAGTGGGCATGACTAGAGACAGTACTAGATCATTACCCCAAAGGAACCACGGCACTGGGGACATGCAGGTGCAATTTTACATTTTTTAAAATTGTTACCACATGCTTTATGGTGTGCCTGGGAAAACCACCCACAGGGCATAGCAAGGCAGTTGCTTTGCTCCTTGAAGCATCTTCCTAATGATGGAGATAACAAATGCCCATACTGTTGAATGGAGCCCTTCTGGTAGATATTCCTGAGGAATGTACATATTTTAGCTCTCACGTTGGTTATTTTATGTAGGTTGTAAATGTGTCTACTTTTTCTTCAAATGTATCTACTTTTTTCTTAATGAAAGACACACATTCTTTGCCTTTCTTTCCACAAATGTTTTATATCAACAACAATGATGGTGGTGGTGGTGATGATGATGATGAAGATGATAAAAAGTAGCATGCATCAAGCAGGTCTGGGTGTGAAAACTGTGTTTTGACTTCAATATATGGTTTTGTGTTTTTCTCCCACACTCTGGCAGTACAAAAATGAATAGAATATGATACTGAGATAGGACAGATTTAAAGAGTGGCGGAGGAGATGGACAATAGTTTTCAGATATCCTGTGCTCTGACCCAAGGGAGTCATGACTCTGTGTGGTCTAATAGTGGAGGTCAAGCAGGTGACAAGTGGTCAAGAAGAACAAATGAGGGATTGGATGTAACATCAGCAGGCCATTGCAGGATTTCTAGAAGAATGTAGAAATATTTTGGCTGTCTTCTGTTCATGGAGAGTGCTTGGGAAGAGCCCGGGACCAGAAGCTGGATAATCAGCTGCAAGGTTGAGGGTGAGGAGGTGTGCAGTGCTACAGCTGTGCCAAGGTTTTGGCAGAGGAAGTACAGAAAGGGCAGTTAAAGGTGATGCCAACAGGAACAATGACCTGTCCATGGACAGGAAAGGAAAGGTAGAAGATACCGGAGGCGACTCCAGGCTTGGGGGTGGTGGTGGTGACTAGAGACAGAGGCAAGAGGTAGGAGTGGTTTGGACATTGGAAGATGGATGGCCCCTGTGGAAGCCCTCGGGTCCATGTGCAGGAACAGCTGGTTGTTACAGTCTTCCAGATGGGAATCTGGTCATCAGCTCCGCTAAGTAACTGAACCAGACCGTGAATAAGGAGAGAATACAAATTCTCCCAGATTAACCAATTTATGTTATAGTAGTTTTTTTTTTTTTAAGAATTATACTATAATGTGTATTTTAATGCTTATTTTGCAGGAATGGCTAAAATTACACAGTGAATAAAATAGTTTTATGGTTTTAGTGTCAGGTCTTAAAAATAATGCGTCCAATTTTGACAGTGTATGTTTTTTCTTTTTCTTTCTTTCTTTTTGAAAATTGCCTCCAACTTTGACAACTTGCCTACAAGTCTCATTCCAATACAATTTTGAAAAGGCAGAATGAAACATCTCAGATGAGAGCCTATAATGGAAAAAGCAATTCATTCTTAAATGAAGATGATGAGGTTGGTACCATAGTGCTTCAAACAGTGAGTGAATTTAAAACCTAAGTGAGATTACATCAAATTCAGTTGAAATTTTTGTTCCATTTGAATGGAACATCTGTAATTGAAGATAGAGGGTTCAACTCAGAAAGGGACGCGAAGAAAAGTACAATTTTATCAGTTTTCTGACACTCTTTCCAATTTCTTTTTGCACTTATGAATATGTACACAAAGTCATTAAATAATATTGATAATCAAAAAATACCCTACACTCTTTTTTGAGATGTCAGCACATTGAAATACTTGCTTATTTTATTAACACCATTTTCTTTCTGAGTTCCTGGCTGGCAATTTGGTATACTGACTATATGCAAATCTTAGGAAACTGATGGGAGCTCACAGTTAGATTATATCATAAAATGATGGTAGAAAACATTAGATATTTGCTAATATATTTTTTAACTTGGTATTCAATGTTAGAAGTGGTCTGAGTTGAGGGGGTAGGGGTTGTAGAGATGGTTCAGTTGTTAAGAGTGTTTACTGATTTAGCAGAGGACCTGAGTTTGGTTCCTAGAACCTACCTTGGGTGATTCACACCCACCTATAACTCTAGCTTCAAGGTATCTGATGACCCCTTCTGGCCTCTGAAGGCACTTGTACTCCTATGCATATGTCCCCTACACACACATATCTACACACATAATTAAAATGTGTAAAAGTGTAACCATGTTCTGCAATGCCTGTGGAGGCCAGAAAAGGGTGTTGGATTCCCGTGGAAAGGCAGTTATAGATGTTAGCTGGCATATGGGTGCTGGGATTTGAATCCCGGTCTTCTGAAAGAGCAGCCAGTGCTCTTAACCACTGATCCATCTCTCCAGCCCCGCAAATAGAAATTTTCAAAGAAAGAAATTGGTCTGATTTTTTTTTATGGTTTTAACATATATTCTTAATGATGAGACAAGTAATATTTTATATTTTCTTATGGTCTATTCTCTCAGTTTCAACATTGCTATGAAAGTAAAACTTAATATTACCATTAATGATACTATTTGTACTTTTCCATTGAAACTGTATTCCTTATATTAATGGTGAAGCTCACTGATTCATTTTCCATGATGTGTAATAACCTAACTATGAGACATTGTGGTGAATATGCATCAAATTCAATAAATGGCTGGATTCAGTTCTTTTATTTTATACTCACCTATAACAGAAATGCATGTATTCCCATCCAGTGGTCTCATGGTAAGTGGAGGGACTTTTTCCTCCCGACTCAGGGCTCACCCATGTGACTTTCATTGATAGATGTGTGATGATTAGAGCCTTGAAATATGCTTGTGCAGTTTTAGCGTTGTTTCTGCTGAGCTACCATTAGAACAACATGCCTGAGTAGACACTGCCCATTTGGCCTGGGCCCAGGAGCCTGAAGTTG
Source organism: Nannospalax galili (assembly GCF_000622305.1). NCBI lineage: Eukaryota > Metazoa > Chordata > Mammalia > Rodentia > Spalacidae > Nannospalax > Nannospalax galili. The sequence continues at coordinate 1,155,912 of NW_008342851.1, forward strand.
AGACCAGCATCCTCCCTGCAACCATACCAATATAAGACACTGCCTTTTGTGGTCCCTTACCCAGCAGCATATGATGACAGTGGTGACTAATGCAGGGTTCACTTTCCGTTTGGATGCTGAGCTGCTGTGTATTGGCTTTATTTTCTTGGGCATGGTGCCCTTTAAGCTTTACTTTTGCTATCAGTGAGATATAATACTTACATTCACAAGAATGTTGTAAAAATAAATAAGATGTGTGCATGTAAAATACCTCGACCAGTGTCAAGGAGAGAGGGAGGACGTCACACATTCGTGAGTTGCAGCTGCAGTTACTCTTGCATTTGCAGACTTGCCTGTTGGCTTCTGTTGGTTGCATCATTTGGCTTTGACACATGGGACTCTGGAACACAGTTTTAATTTGTTTGAGGTTCTGATTTCTCATTTGTGTGAAGATGCTAACTTTTACCTGATAGGATTTTTATGACGACTTTGCTAAAAGCTGGCTAGTCAGTTTGGGCTGCTGTAACATAATGGCAGAGGCTGGTGATGTTAACAGTAGATGCTCATTTCTCATGGGAGGCCAAGATCAAGGTGGCAGTAGATTTTGTGTCTGCTGTCTGGAGGAGGCTCTTTGTGAAATGTCTCTCATTTTAATAAGGACACTAGTCTCATCCTTAGAACCCCACCTCTACATCCACCCTAACCCTAATTCCTGCTCAAAAGTCTACCTGTAAACACCTTCACACTTGGGATAAGGGCTTCAACATGTGAATGTCTGTGGTGAGGAGGGTGACACATACATTCAGACCACAGTACTGACCATGGTAGGAGAGTGGACACATAGTAAACGTAGCTTTGTTACATGCATGTTTCCATGTTCCTTATTTATTCTTGTTTCCTTCAACTGATTGGTTTCTTATTTACTAGTTACCTGTTATGAGCCAAGCATAATACCTCATACTTTTCAGTATCCAACAATCCCTTTATTTTTATTTATTTATTTTTATTTTTCTGGATATGAATGTATTGCCTGAATGTGTATAAATGCACTCGTGACATGCAATGCCCAAGGAGGACAGAAGAGGGTGTCAGATTTCCCCTGGAACTGGATTTACAGTTGTTAGCCACCATGTGGGTACTGGGATTCAAACCCCCGGGTCTTCTGCAAGAACACCTAGTTCTCTTAACCACTGAACCATCTCTCTAGCCCCGTCCCTGTTTTTATTAAAAGGAAGTAAGAAAGACTGTGGAGGGCAGAAAGGAAAGAACAAAAGTGCTGCATATGGAAAGGCCCAGCACTGAGAAGGTGTTCAAACACCTATCACTTGTACTTCTGTGGGCATTCTGAAGGTTAGTACTTTGGAGTCAGGGGACTCAGGATGGAGCAACTGACATGGAGCCAGTCAAAGCTTTCCATTCCAGGACTGCAAGTGCACCATTAGGAACCACTCAACCTCACATCACATGGTGATTGGAGTGGGGTTCCAGTCATGTGGAGTTCCTGTGTACATCAACCTGCTGTACTTAGTGGAGATGACACTGAAAGTGCCTTAGTTTTAAATGGATGAAGATTGGCACACATACCTTTCTTAAAGTAGACTGGCTCTTAGTCTTATTTTTGAGATTTTTCTCCATCTCTGCAAATATTGCTGTTCCTTTCCTGTCTGTTTCTTCCCGTGTGTGTGTGTGTGTGTGTGTGTGTGTGTGTGTGTGTGTGTTCACTGGCCACAGCAACTGTTCTGCACTGCATGCTTTTTCGCTGGAATTTGTTTCATAGAAAACCTGTGTCCTCAGCACAGTTGCTTTGAGGTGACTTTGATGTGCATCAGTGGGAATAGGTTTTGAGCTCCTGGATATTACCTTTGGTATGCCACTTTCTCTAGAAGCTAATTGACTGATTTGGGGTGGAGGAGAGGTGAGAGTCTATACATTTGACCAATTTCACAGAGCTTACCTTGCAAGCTATTGAAATGCAAATCTACACTCTGCTTAGAGACTCCAAGAATTCACACATTTGGTTCTTTGTTTTCTACTAATGCTGAAAAATAAGCATTCAAAATTCACGCACATTTTATTATTCATATGTTTTATGTTTACATTCTGCTTGTGTGCCAAGATAAATCTTATCTCCATTATTTAAAATTTCATGAATGAGAGTTTGCATCTCTAATGCCACACTAGCCTAGGCAACTTTAACCAAGCAACATAATTTGGAAGGTATATGCTTAACTGCACTCTAGTGCGTGCCTGAGTCTGTGCATTCACATATACATCTAGGTCAGTGTCTTATCAATGCTGTCTACATTTAAACACCTTTGACATAACATGAGTCAAGGATTCAAAACAAAACTTTGAGACATGGAAACTTGATATCAGAGCTTTCTCTTTGTGAGATAGCAGTCATCCTGAAACGAATGTGATCCTGAAATGAATCTCTCCTACACTGTCCGTGTGTTCTTTAAGTCATCCACCACTGTTCATTTCTGAAGTTCATTGGAAAGAATATTATATGTCAACACAGTTCCTCTGTCATTTGATCTGCTCTATAATTTAGCCTCCCGAACAGTTGCTGCCTCCAAGAACTCTTTATCTGAGACTAGAGAGACAACTCAGCGGTTAAGAGTTCATACTGCTTTTATAGAGTACCCAAGTTCACTTTCCAGCACCAGCATCTGGTGACCTACAATTGCTTGTGACTCCAGCTCCAGGGTATCTGACCCCCTCTTCTGGCATCTGCAAGTACTTGCCCTCACATGCACATACCCACACATAGACATTTAACATAATTAAAAATTAAATGTAAACCATTTTTTAAAAATAAATAATTTATTGAGAATTTCATACATGCATATAAGGTGTTTTGATCAAATCCATGCCCACTCCCTCCCCTCCAACTCCTCCCATATCTCCCCATCACTTTTTTTCTGATAACTTCACA
>NW_008342851.1:1158951-1205916 GCF_000622305.1 Nannospalax galili
TAGCCAAGAAATGGCTACTTCTCTTTGAGGTCTTTTTACCCTAACTGCCTAGCCAATTCCCACCTCCTATTCTTATCACACCATCCTCTGAAGAGGTTATCCAAATTGCCAATAGGGAATCCATACACAGACCACTCTGGCTTCTTCCACGCTGGACAAAGATGCAGGGTGAGGTAATTGGAGTACCCCTTCAGTGGGTCTATCTGAAAGACTCCCAAATTGCATAACTCTTAATCTCTAAGGAGAAAAGAAAGTCCTTGACTGGTGCCTAGCAGATGTGAAGGAGAAGTAAAGGCAAGAGTAATTAGCATTACAAGTTCTAGACAGGGATCGAGAAAAAAGTCAGGACAGGACAATTTTTAAATATTCATATGAGAGTCAGTTGGAATTTATTGACAAGGGCTTCCAAAAACCTCCCTCTATTGGGTTCTTCCTCATTTTTCTTTTGTCTGCCAAGGCTGGACTCGAGAGTGATGGATTCAGGATTTGCTTTCAGGTATTTTGATAGCCATTGGAGTGGTTAGAATCAGTATCAATTCCCTCTCAAAGGCTTCTAGAGAGGGGGAGAAAACAAATTTATGCATCATTTTAGAATATCTGGTTGTCTCCCTTAGCTACAGGTGGGCACTGCAGTACTGCAGACCAAGATTTGAAGTCTTACATCTGAGCAGCACTTTCTGATTAGGAACAAAATCATCAATGAGAAATAATTGTCTAAATAACAAAGACTTAAGCCTAATGTCTGGGAAGTGTAATCCCCTTGAAGTCTTGAAGAAATATACTGATGACTTTACTCTTTGGTTATACTTTCCTTTTGGGTGTTTAAGACCATACAGTTGACCCAAATAAATCAATTTATTTTTACACTTAAGATCATTTGAGGATCTGTTCCTCAGGGGTCACATGGGCGGGGGAGGAGCTCCTGGCTCCTTTCTTTTACCAGTTCCATCTATGTGAAGATAAGTCAAAGGTCCTGCTCAACAATGTCTGGCCTCACTTGGGAGGATGAATGAAATGTTTTCTCTTAGTTAACCCTCCTGTTTGTAGACTGGGCGCTGGTTCAAGCCCATCTTGTGAGGTCTCCATGTCTTCCCTCAACAAGAGGACAGGTGACTCACCAGAGTTACAGGACATTTTGAGAGATGTTCCATAGTCCCCTGGAACTTAGTCGACCTTGGAGGGCAAGGGAAAAAAACTGTCTTTTAAGTCCCTCTGACCACATTAGTATGGGCCTCAAGCTATGGCCATTAAACATCCAATAAGTTTAGTTCCACCAGATTGGTACTTTTAATTATCATGTGCTGTGTAGATAAGGCTTGGGTAAAAATAACAAATATTCTCAGATAAACCTTGACTAGATATAGATTTTGTTCCTTAAACCAGTTGACTAAACTATGACCATAGATATTTTAAGATTATGTGTATATTATTTTTGTCTCATCCTTTATATATCATAACAAACCTACACAGACCTTCATCACTTGCTTAGGCTTTCTCATTTTTTCTATTTTGGAGAATATCTGAGACTTCTTTTCCTGGGGATGCTAAGCAATGCTTAAAACCCTTTAAGGTTCTAGTGTCAAGCCAATGTTTGATTAAAATTTTACCTGGGAACGAATCAATTTATTGAGCTTACTTACCCAGATAACTGAGGGGTTGCTGAGCTGTATGTATGACCTGAGGGTATGCATACTGGAAAGCCTTTACCCAGCATGGGTCATGCCTTCTCTTCCTAGCCTTCCCAGATTGCATACTTCAGCCCTCCCCAAATCCAGGAGGCCATGTGTGATTAGGGCCCAATTAAGTGGCTGGATACTCTGAGGATCCAATGACCCTGCATGGCCCTCCTTTAATGAGAGTGGCTGGATACTCTGAGGATCCAATGACCCTGCATGGCCCTCCTTTAATGAATGAGCACAACCATCAACAAGCCCAATTGTGACGCTGTTTAGCGATCAGGCTCAGCCAAAGTCGTGATGACGGTAGTTACTTCATGCAGAAGGGACTGCTGTATAGCATCATCTTATTAAAAGGGCCTGGATTTTAAAAGGATTTGGTGCTAGGATCCACATAAGAGGGAGAACATACGTCATTTGTTTTTCTGAATCTGTATTACTTCACTCAGTATAACAGTTTCTAGATCCATCCATTTACCTGCAAATTTTATTATTTCATCTTTCTTTACTGCTGAATAAAATTCCATTGTGTAAATATAACACATTTTTGTTAACCACTTGTCAGTTGAGGGGCACTTAGGTTGTTTCCATCTCTTAGCTATTGTGAAAAGATCAGCAACAAACACGGTTGTACAAGTATCTCTACAGTAGGATGAGTCCTTTGGGTTTGTATCAGGGAGTTGAATAACTGGGTCATATGGTAGGTTCATTTTTAGTGTTTTAAGAGTTCTCCATACTGTTTTCCATAGAGGTTGCATGAATTTGCAATCCCACCAGCAGTGAATAAGTGTTCCCCTTTTTCCACATCCTCACCAGCATTTGGTATCATTTGTTCTCTTAATCCTAGCCAGTCTGATTGTGGTAAGGTGATACCTTAGGGTGGTTTTAATTTGCATTTCCCTAATTACTAATGATGTCAAACACTGTTTGAGATGTTTCTTAGTCATCTTTATTTCTTCCTTTGAGAACTCTCTGTTTATATCTTTAGCCCATCTTTTAATTGGGTCATTTGGTTTCTCGAGTCCTTGTTTATTGAGTTCTTTGTATGTTCTGGATGTTAAATCTCTGTCAGATGTGTCACTGGTGAATATTTTTTTTCCCATTCTGTGGGTTTTCTCTTCACTTTTTTATTGTTTCTATTGCTATACAGAAGCTTTTTAGTTTAATGAGGTCCCACTTGTTGATTGCTGACCTTAATTCCTGAGCAACTTCTGTCCTATTTAGAAAATCCTTTCCTACACCTATATCTTGTAGGCTACTCCCAGTATTTTCTTCTAATAGTTTCAGGTTTTCCAGTTTCACATTGAGGTCTTTGATCCATTTGGAGTTGACTTTTGTGCAAGGTGAAAGATAAGAATCTAGTTTCATTCTTCTGTAGGTGGAGATCCAGTTTAGCCAGCACCATTTGTTGAAGATGCTGTGTTTCCTCCATTGTATGTTCTTGGCAACTTTCTCAAATATCAGGGGGCTGAAATTGCTGTACTCAGGTTTGGATCTTCAATGATGTTCCATTGATCTATGTGTCTATTTATGTGCCAGTACCATGCTGTTTTTAAGATCTGGTACAGTAATCCCCCAGTGTTGCTCTTTGTGCTCAGGGTTGCTTTGGCTATCCAGGGGTCTTTTGTGCTTCCATATAAATTTAAGGATGCTTTTTTCTAATTTTGTGAAGTATGTCATGGGGATTTTGATTGGGATTGCACTGATTCTACATATTGGTTTTGGTAGAATGGTCATTTTCATGATATTCTTCCAATCCATGAGCATGGGAGGTCCTTCTATCTCCTGGTGTCTTCCTCAATCTTTCTTTAATAAATGTAACCTTTTAAGAAAAGAACACTTTTCCCCTAAGCTTCATTTTCCCCTACCCAGCTCTGTGTCCCATTTGGAAGCTGTACCAACAGGTGCTAGTGCTTACATTTTCTGATAAAACCTTCAGCAGATAACAAGACTGACTTTCCACCACAGAGTTTGGAAGAAGACACACAGGCTTCAGTGAAGTTCTTTGTTAAGCCTTGAATCTATGTGGAGAAATGGTGGTGATAGTTTGAATTAAACTTTCTGTCTCTTTCTGGGAGCCACATCAAAAGGCCCTTATCAGTTCTTTTTGCACTCTTGAAGGTTCTGTCTTTTCCAGGAAGGGCTGGATACTTAGAGAAAAAAAAACAAATGTTCATGGGAATTTGATATGTGGACCAGGGTATGTTGGTGCCCAGAACATGGAAAGGCTGTATAAATTACTGTGATTGGAGCCTCTTGCTAACTTTTATGAGCTATCTCAGTTTGTACCCTCCCTTGAGTTTGTTAAAGTGGATGTGCTGGGTGGATAGCAGCCAGCAGTGGCAGCAGCCGCCGCCACATTGAACAGTGGTCATATCATTTCCCGCCTCCTCTCACAAGGAGGCTGTCTCTCATTGTATTAGTCCTTCCTGTCATTATCAGACATTTTTCCTTAGCTTGTTCTCAACTAAAGGCTGGTGTGAAGTCTGGCATTCATCTCTAACAGCTGGTCAGTTCCATCCAGTCCAGACTCTGTGTGTGTGTGTGTGTGTGTGTGTGTGTGTGTGTATGTGTGATGTGTGTGTTGGCATGGGGGTTATGGACTGTTCGTTTCTGCCTTCTACCTCCTACTCTGGGCTTTTTCACTCATGGACTCCTGTTACTGTTTAAACTTTCAGTCATAGACATGTACTGACTTAGTGTTATTTCATTCATATTAAAAACAGCAATTACTTTAGACATAGCATCATGTTGATTTGATTTGAGGAAGCATCTCAGGATTTTATAGCTCTGCTCAAAAAAGTGATCAGTTATATTTTTCCTGGCATCTCATCTGTCCTCAGTATTGAATTGTGATCTGTGGGGAGTACTTTAGTTCTGTGGAGTCATTACTGGACCAGTATCATGGGCACACTCAGTCATTCACCCAACAGGTATCTGCTATGTAATTTGACTTTGTTCTGTGCTGGAGATACAAGGTCAAGGAAGATGTGATTTCTGTTGGCTGCTGAGAGCTAATGGCCAGAAGTGGGGATGAAAGGCTAGTTGCTAGACAATTAAATGCTAGAATGGTTTGCCTGCCACATAGTAAGAGCTCAGTAAACACGTGGACAGGTTAGTATGCTGTGAGAGTGCAAAAGGGGATAGGCATCCTGTGAAGGGTTATGTGAAACATGGTAGCCGAAGTGACAGTTAGTAACTGATTTCTGGCCTGTTCATGTTAAGTTTTGGATCATGCTGGAGAATTCAAGAGGTACTGTCTAGTAGACAAGAAGGATTTGTATGAGTCTGGAGAGATAAGGTCAATACCAGCCTGGAGGCAGAGATATAAGTGGCATTATCATGTGGGTACTCATTAAAACTACAGAAGTGGATGAAGTCCTCTAGGGAACACATGAGGCAGGAGAAGCAAAAATGACTTGGAAAACAACCCTGTCCATTTGGGTACCTGATCTCTACTGTATGCTAGGTCAGGGATATAGTCACAAACAAAAACTCAAGAACGTATTTCTTTTAGGGGCCATGGCCACAGTCAAGAGGAAAGGCGAGTAATTAGACCATTAAAAGCATTTATAGCGACAGTATATGAAGGGTCAAATGAATGAAGACATTTATTTATTGGACTGTGTACATTTGGTCCTCTTTGCTGGGACATCAAAGATGCTCTTGAATTTTTTTTTTTTTTTTCGGTCTTTCCTCAAAAAGACAGTTGGCCTGGATTTGCTATGGAGACCAGGCTGGCCTCAAACTCAGAGATCAGTCTGCCTCTGCCTCCTGAGTGCTGGGATTAAAGGCATGTGCCACCATGCCCAGCTCAAAGATACTCTTGGAAATAAACATCCTATGGAACAGTCTTAAATGTTAATATGGAGCAATGTCCTCAGGGCTTTGCATGTGTCAGCTCTACAGCAGCCCCTTGGGGGAAATGCTCTTAAGTTCTATTTTCAGAGGAGGAACAGCAGAGTTGTCTAACCTTTTATTAATTCATATTTGTCAGCAACTAGCTGCAAACCTAGATGTCTGGAAGTAACAGAATGTTTCTGATCAAGGTATGCATGATGCACATGCTCACTGGGTTTTCAGTTATACCAGTGGATAAATCTTTCATAATATTCAAAGACAAATCCATTATAGTCTTTATATCACTGTGACTCAAATATTTTGTTACTTGGACCAAAATGTACACTTTTGATGTTTTAATTACTATTTGTTAAGATAGAAATTTTTCCTTTTGCATATCTAGAACTTTTTAATTATCATATATTTTATGTGTCCACTGTGGTCACCTAACATAAAACATCCTTCATTTTCCCCCTGCCAGAAGGTCTATTTACGATTGTGATTCTACAATGTATTATGTCTTATACATGAACAATTTGTTTCTGGGTGGGATAGAAGAGGTCAAAAAAGATGATACAGGATGTAGATTTATTCCAGTGACATTTATCACAACACTTATTTTTCCTTTAAAGGATCAGTATACTTAGATTCTTTCTCTGCTAGTCTCTTAGAAGCAGGGAGACTTTCATTTGCTGAGCGAATAAAGAATTACTAGGCATGACTTCACCAATGATCAGCTTGTTTAAGTTACTATAATTTTTAACTTAAATGATTTGACAGTGATGAATGACAAGTGGCAGAGCTGCATAAAGTTGTACTTTGTTATTGCCTCTTATCACATCTGCTCTAAATAATCCTTCTCATCTGCAGTTGCTAGATGCAGTTGTGTGAGGATTAGGCTATGTGGAGCAGGAAATCCTGCCTGCGTGTGTGTGTTTTTGCCTCCTTTTCCTTCTTTTCTTCCCAGTTTTCCTCTTGTCTCCGGTGCATGTACTCTGAAATGTTCTCAGAGTTACAGTCTGTCGCTCCCTTTCCACATCTCGCAGACCATGTGGTATCTGAGGTTGAGCATTTAAGGCTGTGCCTCTGTGAGAAAACTGTGTCAGGCGCAGCAGAACTTGCTGCACACCCAGCTTCCCGCTCTTCTCACATCCTCCTTGATGTGATGGAGCTTAGCATCAGACACCAGCAAGCTTGTTTAAATAATTACTCACACAACTCCAGTGGTGGTTGATTGAAGGTGTTCTTGTTCTAGGTTTTCTTGGTACTTTGGAGCATCTTTCATTTATGATGAGGGCATCGCCAGCCAAAGAGGCTTCCTGGTCTAGAGATCGACTCTTCAGTACTTTTTGCAGTTGGTGATGATTTTGAGGCTTCTATTTAGTTTTGCCCATTTTGTTTCATTCTGCTTCATATCCTAGCAGGAGAGTAAGGGAGATGCAACAACCTGAATCTTTGTCAGGATTCTGGAGACATCTCTCTCTGCCTTCTGCCAGCAGCCTTCCTCTCCCTTGGCTGTCTGACTCTCCCTCTTCTGCTGTCCTCTTTCCTTCCCCTCTTCCTCCCCTCTCCCTTTCCCTCCCTTTCCATTTTCCCTGTCTCCATCACCTCTGTTCCCCTCCTGTCTCTCTTTCCCCCACCTCTTCCCTCTTCTCTGCCTTGCCTGCCTTCTCTATACCCTGTTCATCTCCGTTTCTTCCCTTTCCTCTTTTTTGCATTTTTACTCAGAGGCACAGCTGTCTACTCTGACCTCCCAAGCCAGGGCTCAGCACCCCCCTTGCAGGTCCCAGCCCCTTGCTCTGCTCTCATAAGAGGCCATCATAGCTGCCTGCTCTCCTGTCTTTCCTCTCCTTCCTCTACCACCTTCTTGAGATTAAAAAAATTGACTTTTCCCCTCTTATATCCACAGTATATGACCAGATGTTTGTTATTTTTCAGGGTGTGGGTCTAAGTTTATTTTAACTCTCTTTGGGTCTTTGAGCCATTCTATTGAGATCCTATATCATGGATAATTTTAATCAGTACAGAAAGTTTAAAAAGAAATGCAATTTGATAAAAGCTCTGCAAGAAATAGAGGAAACTCTCAAGGTCTGCTCACAGGTTAATGGGGTCCTTGGCAAAAGCACATTACCTCACAAGCATGAGGCAATTGTTTGCAGTGGTTGCACCAGCCAGAATAAAGATGATAAATTCTGGATTCTTACATCAGCATGTCCTGGCTCTCTGAAGAATTCCATATGAAGTATTAGCCCCATCTGTCTTTCATTGCCTCTGTCATTCCTCCGTGGTCCCGGTTTGGATCTTTTCTATATAAAACAACAAAAATCCAAAGACAGAAATGAAAAGAAATAAAGATCTTTTTCTTTACCAGGTGCAGCCCAGGTGCTTTAGAGATAGAGCAGCATAGCACTGTAAGTCCAGGAGCAAAAACCTCAGGCTAGCTAAGAACACTGAATTTCAGAGAAACAGTGTATGTGAGCCGGAGTTGTCTGGATCGAGCTGTTTCCTTTCACACTCCTCTTGCATTCTGTCCTGTGACCACTGGGTCTTCCTACACAGAACTGATACTTGAGTTCTTCTGTAGGGTCACACTAAGCGATTACTTCTTGACTTTGTTTTGCTTTTTTGTGATAGGGCCTTGCTTTGTAGTTTTGGCTAGTGTGGAACTCACTGTGTTGCTCAGACTGGCCTCAAACTCTGGGTGATCTTTCTATCTCAGCCTTCCAAGTGCTGTGAATGCAGGCAGGAGCCACCATCCTGGCTATGGCTTTTTAAGGAGGAGACTGGTTCTTGACTAACAGATGCTATCTTATTTCAGCAAGCTCATTAATATCCTAACGTGTTTTCATACTTAACTGCCTAACCCGAGTTGTTGCCATCTTTCGTTTTCTAAACATGGAATTCTTGTTTGTATTAGTTACTTTTCTGTTGCTGTATAAAATACCATGATCAGTTCCAGAGGATTAGAGTTCATCGTAGAGGGGAATGCTTGGCAAGCAGGAAGTTGGGGGATCACATTTTCATCCACACATAGGAAGTGGAGAGACAGAACAGGAAGTGGGATGAGGCTATAAACCCTCAAGGCCTGTCCCTAGTGTTGTACTTACTTTCTCCAGCAAGGTTCCACTCCCTAAATGTTCTGTAACCTTCCCAAATAGCACCACCAACCGGGGACCAAGTGTTCAAATACCCGAGCTAGGGGAGTCATTCCTCATTCAAACCACCACAACATGCATTTCTAACCGTTTAACTTTATATTTTGGAGAGTAAAGGCAAACAGAAATATGTAAAAACCCCTGGGGCAGGAACAGCAGGAAGTGATAGAGTTGGTAGCCAAAATGGGGAGTTTATACTCTGTCTAAATCATTCAAATTCGATTTGTATTTGGCTAGCTTAAACTGCACCAACACATTATATATCTATATATTTATGTGTGTGCATTTATACATAAATTTTGACCCTTGTGTTTGTTATTCTTGTCAAATTTGGGCACTCAGCCATTTTGGGAGGGTCCTATGATTTGAACAAGGGTCTCATGCAATCTAGTATTTATTCTACCACTAAGCTATACCAGCTATACCCTTAGGCCTCTTAATTTTTAAAAAAGCAATGAAACCATTTTAAGACTTTAAAAATGTACAGGATGGAAGAATCTTCCCTTGGAATGGAAAGTGGGTTTTTTTTGTTGTTGTTGTTGTTTTTCAGTGCATGACCAATAACATTTCCTCATAGATGGGTATCTATGATAGTCTTTATATTTTAGAGTGACTTTAAATCATTCTGAAAACAAATGGGATTTTAATGCAATATTCCAACTTGGTCCTAATTTTTGTGTGTGTGTGTATGAGAGAGAGAGTGTGAGAGAGAGAGAGAGAGAGAGCTATTATCTAATCCTGCCTGTCTGTCTGTCTGTCTGATATTGATAGCCATCTATGCAAAGACTCATCCCAAAGCTTTTGGAAAAGACAAAGGAGCAGCTCCTTAAAGAGGCTTAATAGGAGGGTGGGCAAGAGCAGCCCTCTAAATTGATTAGGCCACCAGGCAATTTAAGTCAATCTGTTAGTTACCAATTTTTGTTATGGGAAATTTAACACCCACAGCAAGAGCCACCAGGATGCTGCAAGTGGCCTCAGATGCATTCTTTCCGCACTGGCTGTTGCTCTTACAGGACAGTTTAATTTGTATGAGCTACTGCTCCTGCTTGCTAACTCTTTTATTCCTTGGGAAATGCCTCTTCAGAGTCACCATTCTCTTAATGTTTTAGAAACCTTTGCTACATATCTAAAACCCTTTTTGTTTTATTAGTGTCACATATCACTGGATTAGTGTAGTGTGTGCAATTCTCTCTGTTGTGTCTCTGTACCAGTGTTTCCTGGGTGTAGCTCTGCTTCTGAGGATGAACAGGATCTAATTGTGGAATAATTCTTTCTTAGAACAGTTTCCATCTATGCCCTTCCTTTCGACTGTTTTCAGACTTGCTAAGTGGTGCCTGATTTCATTGTGGTATTTATTTTAGAGCTAGACAGGTTCTTCAGGTTGTTTAGTTTGATCCTCTTCTATAACCCAGGAAGTTAAATTCCTGTATTAAGAAATATTTTTATTGATTTGAGGATTTCACACAATGTATTTTGGTCATATTCAGATCCCCTACCCCATCTCCATTACCATTTACTACCTATCCCCAACTTCATGTCTTCTAGTATTGTCTTTTTTTAAAGGTGTATCAGGTCTAATCTACGTTTCCCAAGTGCTCTTGGGTGTGGATCTATCCTTTGGAGTCTGGTCAACCTATTAGTTGTAACACCAGTAAGGAAAAACTCTCTCGTTCTCTCGCTCTCTCTCCCAGCATCCATGAAATGCCAATAGATCCATGCTGGACTACACTCTGGCTTGAGTTCACACAGATCTTAAGCATGCTGTCATACATGCTGTAAACCCTTAATATATTTTATTTTATTTATTTTTATGTATATAAGTGTATATAAGTGGACTCATGCGTACAGTGCTCTCAGAGACCAGAAGAGGGGCATTAAATCCCCTGGAACTGAAATTATGGATGGTTGTTAGCTGCAATGTAGGTGGTGGAAACTGAACCTGGGTCCTCTGCAAGAGCCACCAGTGCTCTTAACCATGGAGCAATCTCTCCAGCCCAATCCTTAGTATTTTTAATAAATTTCCATTGAGCTCAATGTGGTAAAATATTTTGAAAGTATACAATAATTGTCTACAATGAGTATCTTTGAAATGTTAGAGACTGTGCTGGAAATTTTATGTGTTTCAGTCGTAACCCTCAAAACGACCTTGCTAGGCATTATTAACACATTTTCTAGAAAGGAGAGCTGATGATTAGAGATATTCAGCAAGTTGCCTGGATGTTATAGGGCTTATCTGTGTGGATATGAGCCAGCTAACTGGCTTCAGTCCCACAAGTTGTACTTACTGCCTACACCCTGATCTAGCACTAGTGATTTGGAAAAAGGGGATGAGATGAAAGACATTTTGCATAGCCAAGATCCATATAGATTATGATTTGGACTACCTTTCCCCAAATTAGAAGCACAGATAAACCTTTTACCTACAAGTTATAATTGCAGCACAAACTTGAGAAGCTCAATTGTGTATACTGAATACAAAATCTGCAGAGATACAAGTCCATAATCTTCAAAGGACACCCTGATAAGGTGTAAACACACTTTCCTCCCTAAGTAGAGTTCTCATTATATATATTTTTTGATGAGTGAAGAAAGGCAGTATGCAGAAAATTTGAGATGAGATGGAAGGCCATAACATCATCCTGTGTGAAGATGGGGAATGAATGCAGATGTGGTGTTAGGTAAGAGTGACTGGGATCCCCTGGTTGAAGCCTGAAGCGAGACCAAGGGGACGTGGTTAAGCAGTGTAGACCAGATGCTGTGTTGTACACTTGTATTCCCAGTTACTCAAGAGGGTGGGGCAGGAGCAGTGCTTCAGACCAGTAGTTCAGGGCCAGCCTGGGCAACACAGTGAGACTTCATTAATACATAAACAAATAGATAAATGAATAACATAAAAATGCATCTCATGGCTTTTGTGATTCCCCACTCCACTCCACATATTTTGGTGTCTGTATGTCCTGGTTCATGGCCCTATGTCATGAGTGTGAGGCTCAAGATCTTGCTTCTAATGAGTATGAACTTTTGTTCAGGTCATGTTTGTTGAAGTGGATTTCTTTTTTAAAATAATATTTTATTTTTATGTGTACACATGTATTGCCTGCATGTAGATAAGTGCACCCATGTTGTGCAATGAATGCCCATGGAGGACAGAAGAGGCCGTCAGATCCCCTGGAACTGGAGTTATGGACAGTTGTTAGCTGCCATGTAGGTGCTGGGATTCGAACCCAGGTCTTCTGCAAGAACAATCACTGTTCTTAACCACTGAGCCATCTCTCCAGCCCTGAAGTGGATTTCTTAATGGGAACATGTAGAAGCATGTTAAAAAAAAGCCTTCTGGGGCTGGAGAGAGAGCTTGGGAGTTAAGAGCACTGGCTGCTCTTGCAGAGGACCTGGGCAGTTCCCAACACCCACATAGTATTTAACAACTATCTGTAACTCCAGTTCCAGGGGATCCAGTGCCTTCTTCTGACCTCCATGAGTATTGCATGGCATGGATGCACTTACACATGTAGGCAAAACACTCATACACATAAAATAAAAATAATAAAATATTTTTAAAATTAAAAAATCCTGGGGTAAACTTACCTATTCTAGTCATATGGGTTTGAAAATGTGTGTGTGTGTGTGTGTGTGTGTGTGTGTGCGCACGCGTGTGTGTGTGTGCGCACGCGTGTGTGTGTGTGTGGTGTGTTTACATTTCTCCTTACCTTTTTTTTCTATTTATTTTAAATGGTTCTTTAGGTTTTCTAAAGACTGTTCATGATGCTGTAGGAAAGCTGATAAAATGATTTAAGATAAATGATTAAAGACCAAAAGATTATTTGTTGAATAAGTAGAAAGAACTCTTGTGAATCACAGTGTGTCCTGTCTAGTCAGCACCCTGGAAATGTCACAAAGGATAGAAGTAACCTCATTCAGATACATCTCTATTTTGTTCTAGATGTTATTGCATTTGAACAGAGGTTATCAGAAAGATGAAAATGTAGACTTCCCAGTAGTTGATTTGGAAAATATTGCAGAATGTTTGGATATCACATCTTCCAATTCACTATTTCATGAGTTTTCTGCCTGTGGGAATAGTTTGCGGAATGAATGGAAGGAAAAGGCCTGATTCCTGTAAGAATGTTCATGGAGAAGAAATCAGAATTCTTTTATAATTTTTTTTTTTTTTTTTGTCTTTTTGAGACAAGGTCTCCCTGTAGCCCCAGCTGTCCTGGAACTCACTATGTAGACAGGCTGGCTTTGAACTCACAGAGATCCGCCTGACTCTGCCTCCTGAGTGCTGGGATTAAAGGCGTGTGCCACCATGCCTGGCTTATAAATATATTCTTATGTCTTGAGCAGATGAAATAAACCTTAAAGGTTTTCATTGACTAGAAATTGTGTTATATTGGCAACACACATTTTAATTACACTTTTAATAATTGACTTATAGGGTCAGTAGAAATCAGGTATATGTCAAAAGGTCATAATTTAAAATATGAGCTTATATAAGTATGTTTGCCACCTACTTTGTGAATTTGCCTTTTCCACAAAAGCAGGGACTGTACTGTTTTTAAGAGTCAACTTTTGTGTCTGTGTTGCTGAACACATAGTGGAGTGTATTGAACAAGAGCAAGACAGAAAAAGAACTAGACATTCGGCATGCTCCATGTAGTCTACCCATAGTGTTGGCAATTATTTTTTATTATGGTTAAGTGTATATTGGTTTTCGGTGACTGTTTATATATTATACCCAAACCTAGCTTTTGGAAATAATTGGCATTTTTTGTGTTGCAGGTTTTGTGGGTCAGAAATCCAGGTATAGCTGAGCTAGGTGATCCTTTGGCTAGGGATGTTGTCATCTAGGCTAGATGAAGCAGGATCTTTGAGTGACTATTGGCCAGAGTCACCTCCTCATCAGTTGCTAAACTAAGGACCTCAGTTCTACTCAAGGTGATGCCTATCAGCCACACTCTGCTTCTTGTTATGTTGGCTTCTCCTAAAGGAAGCTCACAGAAAACTATCAAAATGAGCAAGAGGGAGCCAGCAGGACAAATGTCACAGCCTTTTCTAATCTAATCTCCGACATGACCCCTCACCACTTTTGGTTCTTAGGAGTGAATCACTAAATCTCATACTCAGGAGGAGGGTGATGGGGAGGAGGAGGAGGAGGAGGATTATTTTTCTCTTTATATTTTTGTGTCTAAAGTGCACGAGCTGTTTGGTACCTACATATGTAGAAATTTGTAAATCTGGTTAATAATAAAGGATAATTTTAGACATGAATTAGGTGGTAGTCTCTTTATTTGAGTTCTGAAAGCAGATCTGGAGAAGAGGATTTAAGGGCCTGCGTAATGGAGGGGTTCTCATGAAGCAGGACCAGGGAGGAGAGATGTGCAAGGAAGAGAAAGAGGAAGGAGAGGCAATATAAGGTCACTGCATGGCCCCTGGGGCCTCCTGAAAACACTGAAGAAACAGCCTGCGACTGTCCATCTGAAGACTCCTGAGAAAGCTGAAGCCTTAATCCCACCATGGGCTCCTGACCTACATTGGTTGATGGTTGTCCCACATGAATTAAATTCTGGCTCTGGCAGGCTCCTGTAATTTTGAAAAATATCTAGGGTACAAGGTTAATCTGAATTCCTGCTGAGGTTACTCTTGGAGAAGGGGAGACCCTGAGGATGACATGTGGGATGCCTATGATAGCTGTATCAGGCACAGAGGGGGACCGAAGGCCCAGTCATAGGTGGCACCTTTAACTGTGATGCTCAGGATGGAAAAGGGAGGGATATCAAAGACCTAGAACTTAAATGAATAAATCCTTTGTTCAGTAGCTATGGAAGTTTTGTTTTATTTTACTATTTGCACTTGACCGAAAAGAAAAGTGAGATATGCATCTCAACTTGGAAGAGCTATTAATTGCCCTCACATGTGCCAGTCAATGTCAGTGTCTGGAGGAAAAGATTAGAGATTATGCGTGTTGTCTGGAACACGAAGAAACATGCTGACTGGGAGCCTTCCTGATTTTAAGTCTGATTTTGTTGTTATCTGATTTGAGTCAAATGCTATACATTTACACAAAGACAGTTTTGATGCGTAGGACTATCTTTTGATTGTGCTGTTTATTACATTGGAATCTCTTCTTTTAAATATTGACCTAGAGAAGCATTATGGCTACCTAGTTACATGACCAAGCTATAAATGATGGTCTTGTAAAATGATTTGAAAAATTCCTAAAATGCTGAAAACTACCAAGAATGGTGTTACTGTCTCTCCTGCATCTGACATCTAAACCTGAGAAGTGCTAACGATTTGTCATTTTTCTTCAAATAGCATTTTTAATGAATGCAACTAGACATCACAACAGAACAGAAGTTAAAATATCACAGGAGTGGGACAGGCTGAGGACCTTCCTCCAGCCTTTCATTCCTTGTCCACTCTTCCTCCCAGAAACAGCCATCATAGGCAATTTGGTGTGTGTGTGTGTGTGTGTGTGTGTGCACGCTTCTAACTGATGTTCCTATTCTTTCCTGTGTATTTTGCAGCTAGGTTTTTGTCATTCAGGATTGGTTCACGTGTATGTATTTATGTGTGTGTACATATTGAGTGCATGCATTTTAAGTACTGCTTAGTTTTTTCTTATGTATTCATGATTTCTTTCTTTGTTTTTTCTCTTTTCTGATAAAAACTGTTAGGCGTTTGGGGGGGTTAGGGGGTTACCATTAAGAAGAGGACTTCACAGGATGGTCACACGTGGACTTCTTGCTGTCCATAGGTGTTAGTTACTTTTCTTGTCATTGTGACGGAATGTCTGATGGAAACAACTCAGAGGAAAGCTTTCTTTGAGCTCATAGTTTAAGAGGTATAGGCCCAGGATTATCCAACCTGTGACCCATGGGCCACATGTGCAGCCACAGATAACCACGCCAACACAAAATCTGACACACCAAATGAGGTTTTGTTTGCGATTTGTTGTTGCTGTTGCTCTTGCTGTTGTTGTCTTGTAACTTGATTAGATGGTTTTTGACCATGAACTTTGTACATGACAGTGCTGTGCTGCAGCATCAAAAGGTTAGACAGGCCTGGTTGTCCATCATAGCTGGGCCGGCATGGGGACTGGAACAGCTATATCCGTGGTGGCAGGAGCTGACAATGGCAGGAAGCAGAGAGCTTGTGCCCAAAGTGGGGCAGGCTTTGACTCTCAAGCCTGCTTCCCACTGACCTACTTCTTCCAGTCACACTGTTCACCTCCTCAAGATTCCAGTTTCTCCAAACGGTGCCACTAACTGGGGACCAAATGTTTGACACACATGGGCCTGTGGGAGACATCTCATATTCAAACTATAACAGTGCATAAGAGTTATTCTAGGATGTGTGCCAAGAAGCATGAGTGTTGAGTTCTGTGGCATGAATGTTGCTAACCCTAATTGATATTGCCAATAAACCTGTCAAAGTTCTTCAGCCAGTGTTTTCTTCATTTTTCTCTTAACATTCACAGTGCCTGGCATTTAGATTCTTCTTAATTTTCATTCTGGTGATCACAAAATGATTTTGTTCTTTCACTTTGACTCATACCAGAGAGGTTGTACATGCTTTTACACAACAGTGACGTTTTTAGGTTTCATATTCTCTGACGTGTTCAGTCATGTCTTTTATTCATTGTTTTTGCTCTTTATCAAACTACAATCTTACACACTAGGAATATCTTATTTCAGTCTGCTCCCTTAGCATTTAGTTACAACGTCTCCGGTCATGCAGAGGCTTACATTTTGTCACAGTGTAATTTATCATGGTGTTTCTAGTACCAGATATCATGATTTTCATGTTCTGTTCCTGTGTAAGAAATGGTTTTTGAGTCATTGCTCATAAAAAAAAAAAAAAACCCTCCATGCTTCCTTTCTTTTAAAATTAATTTCTTTTTTAAATGTTGGGGATTGAACTTAGGGCCAATGTGAAGTACCTTTTGTATCATTGAGCTGTATCCCCAAATCAGGATTTTGTTTTGAAATTAGTTTTTCTTTATTAATCTGATTTTTTTTTTAAGAGAGTATGGTATGAAGTATGGATCAAATATCTTTCCTGGCACACAGTGAATTTCTTGCCATACTTTTCCCTACTTAAGTGTGTCCTTTCTTTCTTTAAAATAGTTTATTATTTTTATTTTATGTGTGAGTGTATGGCCTACATGTGTGTAACTGCACCCGTGCTGTGCAATACCTGCAAAGGTCAGAAGAGGGCATCAGAGTCCCTGGAACTGGATTTATAGACAGTTGTTAGCTGCCATGTGGGAGCTGGGAATCAAACCCAGGTCCTCTGCAAGAGTAGCCTGTACTCTTAATGACTGAGCCATCTCCCTGGTCCCTGATTTGGATTTTTGAACAGTTACTCTTCTGAGTAAACTTTTTAACTCATTTAATTTTATAAGCCAGATCTAATTCGAATTTCATGTGGAATTGTGGAGGCTCTTCAAATTAATTAGGGAATACTGGTGTCTGATCATCTGTTTATGGTATATATGTCCATTGCCCATAAGCTATATTTTAATTGTCACTATATTATAGATCCTGCCCAACCTTTGATAGATATATTCCTAGATACCATTAGTTTTTGTTGCTACTGTGAATCATCTCATTTTTCCTTTAGTGTTTTCTAATTTGTTATTGATATTAAATATATAAATACTACTTATTTTTATATGTGGAGCTTATGTCTGAAATCTCTCTTGCTCTCTTCTAATAATTCAAAACTCAATATCTGTAGAAACTCATGATATTAAAGATTTTATCAGCTTCGAGTAGAATAACTTTGCAATTATTTGCTTTTTACTTTTCCTTTTATTGCTGCGTTGGTGAGGACATCTAGTACCTTGTTAGATCATAGCAATCTTGTAGCTCTTACTCTGTTGCTGTGTATGAGAATGTATTTCAGCCATTTCCTCATTCCTACTCATTTTTCCTTTTCTGTAACAGACACTGGACACATTAAATTTTTTTATTGTGCCCTCCATTACTGAAAACTGCTATTTTGCATTTGTGTGTGTGTGTGTGTGTGTGTGTGTGTGTGTGTTTTGGGTATTCCTTAATACTCTGCTATATTTAAGTATCAAAGATCTGTAGTATTTGTTGGTTTAACACCTTTATTTGAGACAAAAGTTTGTGGTCATTGACCCTTAGCTCCTTTTCTTTCCTTCCTTGTCTCCCCATTTCCTTCTACCTGGTCCTCTTCCCAGAAGCCTCTCTTCCTACAGTCAACAAGATTAGATTAGAAAATGTTCTCTTAGTTAAGTTTTCTGTTTTTTTAGATCAAAGGAGGCATCTTTATCTTATCTATTTTTTAAAAATCAAACTCAAAGATAATTGGAAGGCAGTGATACTGAGGAATGGATTCAGCATAGCCATTGATGTTGACAATGTCAGGTGAAGCCTTGTCAATGAGTCTAAGATCATATACTATGAATGATTTATATACAGGGAGTATAATCTAGAGGGGAGTGCATGGTCCATGAGCACCTCCCATTTTCTTTTTTTAAAAGATATTTTTATTGAGCTTTTGTACATTTCATACAACAATTCTTAATCAAATTTAGACCCCTTCTCCCATCCATCCCCCACTATCCATTCTCATGTATTCCATCATACATGTTAAATCCTGTCTGGTCAAGCATTTGTACCAGATGTCCTTCGGTGTCAAGTTCATCAATTGGAGTTTAGTCAGCCTATCTAGAGATCTTAAAAGTAGACCCTCCAGGACTGGAGAGGTGGCTCAGTGGTTAAGGGCACTGACTGCTCTTTCAGAGGACTTGGGTTTGATTCCCAGGACCCACATGGTGGCTACACACCATTCTTAACTCCAGTTGCAGGGGAATCCAAAGTCCTCTTCTGACCTCTGCAGCATTGCAGAACATGGGTGCATTCACATACATGCAGGCAATACACTCATACACATAAAATAAACATAATAAATAAAATATTTTTAAAAAGAGTAAACTTTCCTGGAGATCACCTTTTTTTAATATAAAAATTTTTTGAGCTTTTGTTATTTCATAAAGCAGTTCTTAATAAAATTTAGACCGCCCCCAATCCATGCCTCCCTTATTCCTCCACGGGACCTCATTCTGCCATACATGTTAAATCCTATCTATTCAGGCATACTGTCCTTCAGTGTAAATTTGTCCACTAGAGTCTAGTCAGCCCATCTTGAGATTGTATGTAAGGCATACTCTTCCTCATCCAGCAGCAATCAGTCTCCAATAGTTCTCAGTGTAGTGCTGGCCCACCACCTATTTCTCTCCTCCCCTTTGGGCCCTTGTTTAATTGAGTTGGCATGGGTCATGGAGTACCTCACATTTTCTACAGTGTGGACGATAGCAGTGGGCAGCATTGGCTGGGGGAGTATTGTTTGACTCAAAGGCTCTTCATCCTAGAACTCAAGTCATGCCTGAGACTGAGTTTGTGGCTCTCAAAATCAGGTTTTTAATATAGCAGTAGGTTTCAGCTTAAGTAGGGATTTATATATCCTTCACAAGCATCTTAATGTTCTTGAGATCACTGAATTTAAGTCATATTGATGAATCATGGTACCTCAAAGAAGTGTTAAACATATCTTATTATTCATCAGTTGTGGCCAAGGAGAGGCTCTGTAGGGAATTGGTTAAGAATACAAACTCAGGCCAATCTCTCTGTATTTTAATCCCAGCTTCAGTCCTTACCAGCCTTGTCACCCCAGACACATTTTAAAATTTCTTTATGCATGTATGTTCTCATCTGTATAATGGGTACAGTAATAATTTTCATGTCATAGGATTGTTACAAAGATATAATTAACAGATGTAAGGTGCAACCAAGCCTAGTACATATGCATTTTAAAAATCATGTATCCCAGAATTTACTTTCAGGGCTGGAGAGATGGCTCAGCAGTTAAGAACATTGACTCTTTTTGCAGAAGACCTAAATTCAAATCCCAGAACCCACGTGGCAGCTAACAACTGTCCATAACGCCAGTCCAGGGGATCCAAAAGCCTCTTCTGTCCTCTGCGGGTGTTGCATGACATGGGTGCACTTACCTACATGCAGGCAATACATGCATATACATAAAATAAAAATAATAAAATATTTTTTAAAAGAATTTACTTTCTTTCAAGAATCTTGCAGTATGATTGAAGCAATAAAAATATAACATCCTCACCCTTTATTACTGCCCTAAAAATGAGGCTCACATTGAGACAAGTCCTGCTCAGAGTGCAGACCCTAGGTTAGCCTTATTGTTTTTTGAATGTTTCAGGATTGAGTGTGTCTTCAGGATTAAGCATTAAGGAGTTAAAGACAAACGTCTTACAATGCTTCTTCAAATATCTCCTTCAGCTGCATAAGATTAGCACATTTTTCTTGGCAACGAACACCTTTTCCTTTTTGCTGGAGTCTTTTTCGTCAGCAGCCTTTCTTGTTTTCTTTTCCAAACACTTCCTGTGCTTCTCTGTC
Organism: Nannospalax galili; assembly: GCF_000622305.1. Lineage (NCBI taxonomy): Eukaryota > Metazoa > Chordata > Mammalia > Rodentia > Spalacidae > Nannospalax > Nannospalax galili. The sequence continues at coordinate 1,179,082 of NW_008342851.1, forward strand.
ATCTGCCCTCATTTGATTCCCTGGCATCAACACTTCCCTCCTACCACTTCCCATCCTCTGACTTTACAAAATAACAGAATTGTGGTCATCGGTTGTGTAGTATGTTTCCTTCCTATTCTACAGGTCATGGGGTGTCTGGGACAATCAGAGGGGAAATGCTCTGGCAGCCTGGGAAAGACGCTGTGGTCTTTTATGCTGGGGTGAGGATGCTTGGCTGGAGGGGAGCAGAAAACTCTGTGTGAGTCAGGCTCTCAGGAGGTCGCTCTGCTGCCATCTGCTTCCAGCCTGCAGTCACTGCTCAATTGTTTTCAAAGGTAGCGGCCCAGATTTTGCCTGCATTGGGTGATGAGAGGCACTTGTTGAATGCTGCGGCTTCAAGAGAGTCCTTTAAGATAAGGCACCTGAGACATTGGTGATCTGCATAAACCTGGGTCTTAGGGGCAAGGAGCTGAAGCTCCTGGTAGGTTCTGCTGTTGTTTGCAAAGAAATTAAGAAAATGTTCAAATCCTCATAGAAAGTTATGCAGAGCTTAATCACAGGAAGTGAACTGAGTCAATGCGAGGGTAGTAAAAATTAGAAGTGACTGACAGCTACCTCTGTAGCACTAATAACCAATGTGAGTTACATGTTTAGTCAAGCCTGGCATGGTGTGTACCTTACTTGTTTCACAACCCTTTGGAGGTATCTGTTAGAGCCTCAGTTGGTACGTGGAGAACCTGAGACTCTGCTAAGCATACATGGTCAGCATTTAATTAGCCAGGAGTCCTCACACATTCTCTACTAAGCCCCAGCACCTCTCACATGTACTGTGTCTACCCCATGAGGAACTCTCATAAGAAAGCCCAAATACCATTTTGTTTTTCATTCTCAAGGCAAAAGTAGGTTTCATCTTAAGAGTAGAGAATGAAATTATGGCAGTGTGATCTAGATGTGAGAATAACTGTACTTTTAAGTATGTGAAGTTCTCATCTTCTAAGCGTCAGGGCCTTCTTTATAAGTGGGAGAGGGAAGATTATCCTTCATGCACTCCATCCAAGAGCATATCTTGCTCACACTCCTAGTGGAAGACCTAAGAGTCATCACATTACGCCTTAGCAGCACTCTCCTAGGTACTCCGAGTTGTGATTATGGTGGTTGCTGGCGAAGGCATGCTAATCTGTTTCATAAATGAACCTGTGTGATGAGCACCTGCCAGATGTGAGGTCATTTCAACAGCATCCTCTCCTAGTCTGCAAAACTAGACCTTTCTTGGGACCCTGGTCATTCGTCTCATGCTTGCTAAACAGATGAAACCCATCGGAACAGCACTGAGGAGGCTGCTGCATCCTCTGCTTAATTTAAACCCTAATCAGGTCTCATTATCAGAGCCTTATTACTTGCTGGCAGTAATTTGCTTTGGGTACAACTCAGAGCTATGTTGAAATTTTTATTTTGCCTTCAGAAAATTGGTTTACCTAAAACATTTCCCCCCCAGATTTCCCTGTGGAAAAGTGCTTCTTTTAATTTAGGTATCTTGTAATTTTTCTCATTAAAAATGTGTGGCATGTGATATCATTCGATTTTTTTTTCTTCTAAATTGAAGTGCTTTAAGTGGGTTGACATATGGGCTACAGTGTAATTGTTCTGTGTTTTTGGAGCTCAAATCAGTAATTACATCCATAAACTTATTGTCTATGGTAGAATATGTTAACTGGCCTTTGACATAGAATTCATTAATTTGAATCAATATATAATGTTCTGAACTGCTCTAACAAAGGATTGTTGACTGATGGGTAGAATATGGTCTAAGACTCAAACATTTCTCTATGAACAACAGTGAACATACACACTTTCTAAATGGCTTGTCAATACAGTGCATCTCTAAATACACGTATTTGGAAGCCTGTAAGAAAACTGAACTGTGACATGGACCCAATAATTGAATTTGCTCATTTGTAAACTTTATTGTATTGGCTTTTAGACAAGGTCTTGGAATTTCAGAACTTCTTATCTCTGTATGGTTGGAGATGCAGGATGGTGAAATGACCAACGGTGCTGAATGTCATCAGGTGGTAACCTGGAGGATACTGGTTTTCTCCTCTCTTCAGATAATGCTGAGGTTCCTGGCTTCTCAGGGCTGGAGGAGATTCCTTGGAGGATGGTCTTTCTCCTTTCCTAATGTTGAATAACTTTAAAAGGCAAATGGAACTATACCAGCTTATGAAGTAAATTTGAATGCAAAGTGAGAATTTCATCAAGAATCCAATCCCAGGGTTTTCTTTCGACTCGAGACTGCAGAACTATAAGAATTACATCGTGAAACCTTGACAAAAGAGAAATCCTCATGATTAGATATGTGGGCTTCATGCATAATATCTAGTTTGCCGCCTCAGCATTTTTGGAAAGTGAAAACCAGAGCGGAAAAGTGCCAGGTGGCTTCTCAGCACAAAGTGTTTTCCTCCCCTCCCCATCGGATGCACAGACAAATCCACAGCTTTTCTGAAACAGTAAATCGGCTTTGAACTTGAAGCAAGGCATGCTGGTTAAGAAGATGAGACTGGACAGAGAGAGGAGGAAAGCAGCAGACTCCCTCTTCCTGCTAAGTTGGCTCAGAGTTCAAGGGGGCCTGTCTTCTCTTTGACTTCCACACTACTGTGGCTTTTTTCCTGTTCCTCTCCACCCGACTCCTATTTCATGCTCCATCTCTCCATCTCTCCTCCATACCTCTCTCTTCTTACCTTCTTATATGCTTTCCTGGCCTTTGGTGGTGCCTGGCTGGGTTTGTCCAAGAGTAGAGATACCACAAGGCATGCTGGAGGTCAGGTTGGTGTCCCTGTGGCACTGGCTTGGACCAGCTGAATGATGTCCTACGAAATCTTCCCTTCCCAGCTCTCTGCTTCAGGTTCTGGAAGCAGTTCTCTTCCTTTTCCTCTCCAAGCCTACGAGTAGAGAGCTACTCACTATCCCTATGTGAGCATCTATCAAATGAACCCAGCAATGCCTTCTGTATCCTGCAGAACCCTGACTGGAACCCTGGACGAGGTTCAGTTCATGATATTTAACTCTATACTGTATGAGTATAAATTTGCTTAACATATTGATTCAAAATGTACTTATGAGGCATCAACTGGCTTAGGTAGAAAACAATGAGAGGGACGCTCCCCAGCCCTGTGATGGTTATTGGAAGCTATACAGGAACACCCATACTGCATTAGGTCAGGTGTGGTCACAAATGAAGTAAAAGTAAAGGAAGAGGGTGGCGGGGTGTTCTTCTTTCAGGGAAGGACATGTATGAGTCTTCCTGAATTAAGCAAATGGTCATGCTTAGCAAAACATGTAAGGGGAGGGTGTTCTACTAAGAGCAACCTAGGGATCCTGATCTGGAAAAGTGGTTGAAGAGCTGGGGAACAGCACAAAGACCAGTATGGCCAGAGCAATTTGAGCAAAGGACATGAGTAATAAGAATGAGGACAAGTAGTGGGGCTGGACTGGCCATGACTGCAGGCTGTGGAAGATACTGGAAGTTTGGGGAGAAGTGAGGAAGTGACATGGCTTGCTTGTCACTGGAGTGGTTTTGGTTGCCCTGGAAAGATAGGCTATAGATGAGGTCGCGCTGGAGTCTGGATGACTTGGATAAGCATGATGGGTTGTGGTTTCTCAAAACACATTGTAGTCCTAATATCAGTACTTCTGAATGGACATATTTGGAGAAGAGCCTTTACAGAGGTAGTCAAACTGAAAGTTGTTAGTGTCCACTCCAATTCCATATGACTGGCTTCTTTATAAAAAGGCAGGATTTGGATACCAAGACAGACATGGTATTAAGGAAAGATGATTTGAAGAGACAGAGGAGAAGACAGCAACAGACAAGCCAAGGAGAGAGGCCTAGATCAGACCTTTCCCTCACAGCTCCCAGAAACGCAACCCAGCTGATACTGCCATCTCAGACTTCACGTGCCTTGGGCTATAGACAACAAATTCCTATTGTTCTGATAGTTCACTACTGTGACCCTCATACAAAGCAGATGACTAGACGAGGTGGATAATGTAGAGGAAAGCATGGTGTATAAAATCTGTTACAATAGGTTTTGTTGGTGGTTTATATAGTGATAGAACTATCTGGCCCACTAGAGAGGCTGAGAAGAGGGAAACTGAGTCAGGAATGAAACAGCCATGCTGACTTCTAGATGACAGGTCAGATTACCTGGGAAAATGGTGGTATTTTTCCTGGAGATGGGATCACTGGGGAGGGCAGGCTTGGGAGCAGAGATCAAGAATTGGGTCATGTGTGAAGTTGGTGATCTCTGGAAGACATCCAAGAGTAGGCAGTTGAGACACTGGCAGAGAAATCCTCACCCCCCCCCCCCCCACCATCCTCACTCTTCACACTTAAAGTGCAGGGCCTGGACTACTCAGGTCCATTGGAAATTCCCCTGTAGAAATAGGCTTTCCCAAGGTGAGATGCAGGCTACTGATTATATATTAAATACTGAATTAGGGGCTGGGACGTAGATTAGTTGCCATGTATGAAGCCTTGAGTTATACTGCCAGTACAGCATAAACTGGGTGCACACCTGAAATCTCAGCACTTGCAAGGTAGAGGCAGGAAGATCGGTCATTCTAGATCATCCTCAGCTACACAGTAAGCTCGGGGCCAGCCTGGAATACATAAGATATTTTCTCAAAATAAGTAAACAAATACTAAATTAAAAAGTGCTCATGTATGAACTGGTGCCATCCCATGCCCTGTAATTTTGCTTGCTTTGAAAGGCAGCATTTATTGTCAACTTGACAGGATCCTGAATCATCTAAGAGATGAAACTTCTAGGCATGTGTGTATGAGTTTCTGGACTGAGGTGGGAATACACATCCTAAATGTGAGCAGCACCATTTCATGGGCTGTGGTCCTAGACTGAAAAAATAGGCGGAGGCAAGGTGAGCACAGCATTCATCATTCACTGTGGATGCACCATGACTAGCTGCCTCATGCTCTCGACAGCATGCCTTGGTGGGTTGTACCATCCAACTGTGAGCCAACACAAGCCCTTTCTTCCCTAGGTTGTTTTTGTCATGTATTTTGTCCAGCAATGAAAAGGGTAGCTAATATACTTACTAAACACTGAAATACAATGAACCTATTTCAATAGACACTATTAAAGTGGTATTTTAGTTCACATGGAACAGTACCAGTGAGTGCACAGATGTTTTGAATTTAATATTTATTAGATTTTTGTTAATATGCCTTAGAAAAAAATATGAATAGTGTAACAAAGCCATGATTTCAAGATGTTATTATTAGGCCCCCTTATTATAATTAAAATGTTGGCTTTTTGTAAAGGACTCATCTTTCTAAAATAAAACTGTTTAAAAAATAATTATATGCAGAATATTTAATAGCATGCAGAGTGCATAGATACAAGAAAACAATCAATGACAGAAGTTTGGGACACAACCTAAAGCATTACTAACAAATCCCTTATTACCAAGGAGCTCCTATCTCACCACAGCTTAAGAACTACTCCTTTTGTGAAGGTTTTTGTGACCAGAGTGCTCATACATGTAGGGGTGGGGGTGGGTGGGGGGAGCTAGGCCTTGAATGCAGGGTACCTCCATGTTCAGCAGGCATTCTAACACCAAACTATACCTCCAGTACTGATTTTGACTTCCAGTCACAACATCAGTTTAGTTGATAGAAACCAGCATTTGCTTTAAAAGGAAAGAAAGTAGATGAGGGAACAGGATGCATTGCTTGTAGTTCTGATGAATTAATTCATAATTTAAAGAATGAGGATTGCAATGGAAATCCCCAGATAGGCATAGTCGTAGGATCTACTCTTATGGTGAGGGCACCCTTTCTTTATCCCAGTTTAGTGCTTTGCCTCTTGAGCTATTTTGAAAACCCTAGCTTTGAGAGAAGATGAGAAGAAATGATATCACAGTGTTATTAATTATAGAGATTTTCATAAATCATTGTGTGATTAGTTCCATGCATCTTAGACAACTCTGATGTCACAATGGGAAATGTGCTCTATCTTTTAGATGATACATTTCTTCAACGTTCTTTGGGATTTCTGATCCCTATTTTGATAAGCTTGATAATTGTTAAATCTCCCTAGTTTGTGAATTCTTTCGACCAATTTATTTTTATGGAGTGTTTCAACTTTACAAAGTCCTGGATTGCTTTACTGATGTTCAAGAGTCTCTGTAGTAATATCTGTGTGAAATAAACTTTGTTGCACTTAAAGTTAGTGTTTAATAAGAGCTGTGATTGCAAATGAATTATGTTTATTACAAAGACCATCTCTGAGTTGGGTGGAAAAGTTTATTCTTCTCTAAGAATGTGTGTGATTATTTTTAGGATTAAAACTATTTTGAATAGAACTTAGGAAGTAGTCTAAGAGTCCTTGAAGATTTTTATGATTCATTGTAAGGCTTTCTGTCCACCCTCCCATTTTCTTTATTTTAAATTCTTTAGGGTGGAAATATCTAATGATATATATATACATACATTTTTAAATGAGACTCATGCAAAAATTATAGATACATTTTATTTTAAATTTTCCTTGTGGTTCTTATTTTGAGAATGAATAACTTCTACCTGATTTAAAGAATTAGGCTTTTATAAATAGTCTGCTGTAAACAACTAAATTCACTGGGCACCCATTATTCCATACCTGATATATTGTTTATCACAAAGCAGTCTTGTAAATATGTTTACATGTTGCAAATTAGGCTAAAGTACTAAGCTATCAGATTTGCAATGCTAAGGGAACAATAATTTATTTAAAAAGTGTGATGTGTAGTGTTAAGGGATGTTAATAATTTCTAAAACAATTTATCTAATGGGTGAAGGCTTGGTGGAGGCATTTAGCATAGAGGTGAAATATATCTCTTATATGGCAACATTATGCACATATCAACTTTCTTTTGTCATTTTTTAATTGTTTATTTGTATAACTGAAGATTGCTACTTTTATTACTGATGGTTATGATAGCAGAATGATTTTGGTTGAGCCTACCTAAGCAAATTTAGAATGTGCTTCTGTTTCCTGAAACTAATTGTGAAGGATTCCATTCCCCAAGCCTCCCTCCCCAGCTCTTTGCTGTGAAGACCTTTGATTTGCATATGTAAATAAGCCATTTAATTCAGAGCCCTTTGGGGCCCACCCAGGTCCAATCTGTTATTTTGCTGATGTTGATGTCATTAGGCAGGAGGTAAATGGTACCAGGAGATTGATGTCTCAGTCTAGAATGACAGATAACAGAATTCTAAAGGCTGTAATTTTGAAAGAGAAACAGATTCTTAGGATTTAGAATTTGGGAAAAGAAAAAGAAGGCACAAATTTTACTTTTGATGCTGGGTTGAGTGATAGAATTTAATGTTTTTGTGAATATAGAAAGCTATTCAAGCAAATAGTTTGTTTGCTGTTGCTATAAGGAGTTAGCTGAGACCAGGTAATTTATAGAGAATACATAATTTTTAGCCTATTGGTTGAAAAGCTGGGAAGTCCGAGAACAGGGCACTGTCCTGTGCTCAGCATTTGCTGAGGTCCTTCATGCTGTCTCATAGCCTGGTTCACCCATCCCATAGAGAGGCAGAGCAAGTATGCCAGCTCATATCTCTCTTCCTCTTACATAAAGTCACTAATGCTGTCACGGGCCCTACCCTGATAACACAAAGGCTCCAGCTAATATCATGATAGAGGTAAAGTTTCCAACATTGAAACATTTGGCCTTCAAGCCTTGGTGTATAAGAGAGCTTGATTTCCTGAGGAAACTGTTTGTGAAAACTCCATTTGTTTACTTAAAAGATGTGTGATGTGCAGGCTGAGGATGTAGCTTAGTGGTAAAACGCCTGCCTTGCGTACTTGCAACCCTCAGCTCCATTCCAAACATTATACATATACAAAACCCCCTTATATAATTGAAGCGATATTGTTATACTTAATTGAAAGTGTGAGGTGTATTGTTTATATCCTCCGACATTTGGTAAGTAGCAAGACTGGGAAAAATAAAGGAAAAACCTTTTCAGTTTGGGTCTCCCTGACAATGAAGAAATAGGCATGTCCTGCTTCTTAGTGAATAAAGTCCTCTTCGAGAGTTTCTAAGATTTTATGTACAACTTCCACAAGATCGTGGTATCCCCAAACTAACTAATATAAGAGGGCTTATCAACAACCCCCCCACAATAGACTACAAATGTGACTGTTTTATAGAAAATTAATGTTTACGCTGTGAATCGTTGTGGAGGAAAACTTGCTGTGAGTAGTTCACAATCCTTTTATTTTCACTCTATATGCAATTCATTAAAATGACATTAATCCTGCAGGCTCTTCCTTGGTTTCTATTAAGATGTATGACTGGAATCTCTGTGTAACTACATTGATTATTTCATATACCTATTTGTTCATCGCAAGCCCGTCTGTTGTAACAGATTCATTGTCTTGATGATGAATGAGGTGAAATGGAAACCAGGTTCGAAAACCCTCACCTCCTTAAGGATGTGTGTGCTCTTTCTAAAGGAGCTCTCTATCAAGCACCAAGCAGGAGCTTAAGGATTCAGATCTCAGGTTTAATATCTATGCCTGCCTCCTGCTGAGTTCATGGTACAATTAGCTAATTAAAAAAAGATAACATTTTCACCTTGGAGTCAGAAGAAGAGCAATAAACCACAGGCCTAGGATTTAGTTAATTTGCACATTGACTGTAATTGTGTATTTAAGGCTGAGATTAATTTTTCCCCCCTCTGATGTGGGAGAGCCAGGCACTCTGGATTGGAATCTTAAATCAGTTGTAATCATTCCACAGGGAGGTTAATCAGGGCGGGAGTTCTCCACATATATCAATGTAGATAACTATTTATAAGAGAAACTATGTCTAGGGAGAAGAGAGAAAACATTAAAACTCTATTCTGATAAACAAAAAAGTTTAAAGGATAATTTTGTTTGGTTTGTTTTGATTTTTTTTCTTTTTTGAGACAGGGTCTCCCTGTAGCCCCGGCTGGCCTGGAACTCACTATGTAGACCAGAAGGGCCTCAGTCTCACAGTGCTCCACCTGCCTCTGCCTCGCAAGTGCTGGGTGGGACTAAAGGTGTACATCACTACACCTGACTAAGTTTAAAGGACAATTTAAAAACTTCAAACTAAAGAATGTATGGTTTATTTTCAAAAGCTATAGGCTCTGTTGAGAAGAAAAGCCATACTTAGCTTCTTGTTTTCTAAATATCTAGTGTGCTTATGAATATCAATTCTGTTACTAAAGCTTGGCATGTTTTCTAGACCAGCTGAATTTCATTACTGTTTCCCTCAATTTTTTCAGAAAACGATAGAGGAAGGACACATATTGGCAGGACAGGCTCTAAAAACCAAAACCTAATCCTGACTTGTAATCTATTTCTTAGAATGCTTCCTTTTTGAAAGGTGAGTGTTATGCTGTGAACAGGATAACAGAGATTGTTGGCAATTCAAGTGGGTATGGTTGATACAGGTCTTAAGGTTACTAGAACTATTGTTGCTAGAAGGAAGAAAAGAATTTGTAAGCGCTACATTACACATAGCATTTTTACCTAAGAAGGTCTTTAACGTCCCTTTTCAATACAGCTGAGTATATGCTGTCCTTCAACTCAGGGTCATTTTGCTGCCTTATGTTTTCTATCCCATGAATTGGGCTTTGAGCTTCAAAGCCCAGGTTTGTTTTTTGTTTTTGTTTTTTCTTTTGCTTGTTTTTGATTTACAATGCTGGGGATTGAAATGAGGGCTTCAGCTCTACCACCGTGCCACTTCCCCAGTCCAGAGGTTTTGAGAGACCATCTCTCTGTTAATGTTCATCTTCCCTCTTTGGAGTCAATGCCCATAGGGGAGGTAGCACTCTGTTATTAAATTTTTATTCACTATTGGACAGCTTTGAAAGGTGGGACTGGAGCTCTACAATATGTGGGAGCCCCTATCAAATTGCCCCTTTCAAATATATGTTTGTTTGGCATAGAATGAATGATGGGACATATTAAGCCTTTCCATGTCATCCAGTTGTGTGTGCACTCTGGATAGATAGGTGAGTAGTAGGTAGGTAGTTGGATAGATAAATATACATAGATATAAATACATAGATATGCATTAACAGTTGATTTAAGGAGAGACCACTCTTTGATGTAGGTTTATATTATAATTTAATGTAATTCTCTACTTAAGGCAATATATATACAGGCAGTTATTGATGGTTATCAGAAAAGATGAAGTCTACTAAGATGATGGAGAGAGATGCTTCTAAGACAGAGGATTTCTGTGGTTTCAGGGAAGAGTGTGATTCCCAGGTCATTTAGGTAGTAGCCAACCAGGTGGTAGGTCTAACAGTAAGCAAGCTGTGGAATGCTTTCTGTTACTTTAGGAAGGTAGACTTCAGGTTCAGGTTCAGGAAAATCATGTTCCAGTTTTCCTTACTATCCCTGAGATATTAGAGAAAATGATCAGCTAGTAGAAGAATATAGATTTTCTGGGAAATGTCTGCATCCTGGGCTGGACTTGTGACTCTTCTTACACAAATGCACATATAGGCTGTTTTTGATAAAATTACTTGCATGGAGCATGTGGTTTTGGGGGGCATACATGTTGTGTTTTTATTGGATTTTTAGTTTAAACAATATACAGCGCTGTTAAACACTGTCCCTCTCCCTTTTCTGACCATTTTCCCATCATCCCACACCCACTTTCTCCCTTCCCACCACTCGTTCATTTCCCATCTTCCATTCACTGTCAGGAAGGGCAGCCTCCGAAGAGCCATTTCAACTCAGCTCGGCATCGCCAGAGACTAGTGGACCCAACTGCTTCAAAAGTGAGTGTGTCCCATTGCCCTGGGCGGCTATTGTGCATGGTGATATGGCCCCTCTGTGATCAGAGCAGTTGTGAAGTGTTATATGGACAGGAGGCAAAGTGTTCTCTATTCAAGACCATATGCACTAATGTTGTTCCCATAAACAGGTAACAACCAGCCCTGAAAACAAAAAAAAGCATGTGCTACTTTTATTCCCACCAGGGCCAATGTCATTGAACTTAGAGCTGTGAAGAGATGCTCAGCAGAGCAGAATACCATGTAGTCAGTCATGTTACATTATGTAATTTTTATAATATCAGATATAATTGACCAGAGCCGAGAGAATTAATTAGGAAATGAATTAGTTTCAAGTAAATATTGCTCTTGTTTTCGATATGTTGTATCACTTTTATCTTCCTTTTGATGAAAATACCTGGTTTATGCAATTTACGGTAAGAAAGATTTATGTTGATGTATGATTTGAGGATGGGTTTCTTTTCCTGCTGCTATGATAAAATAAAATTTTGACAAAAGCAACTTAAAGAAGAAAGTGTTTATTTTAGCTCACAGTTCAAGGTACCATCCATCATGACAGGGAAGTAACAGCAACTTGAAGTAGCTCATTCTGTTGTTCTCAGTCAGAGGAGGAGAGCAGTGCACACATGCATGCTAGTGCTTGGCTCCCTTCTTCTCTCTTATCCAATCCAGGATTGGCACCTGTGGAATGGTGCCACCCAGAGCACCCAGATATGTCCAGAGGTCCATCTCCCTGGTGGTTCTAACCTCTGTGCACTTGACAATTAATACTACTCATCATACCCTTCATGGCGGGGAAGACGTGATAGTAGGAACAACTCACTGCTGTGGTAGCAAGAGATGCTAGCATCTGAGCAGATCAGGATGCAGAAAGGGATGACCTTGGGTGCTCAGCTCACTTTGTTTTCCCTTTTGTTCAGTCTAGGACCCCTACCCATGGGATGGTGCTGGACACATTAAGCATGGGTCTCCTTCTTCAGTTAAAACTCTCTGGAAATGCCCTCATAGATATACCCAAAGATGTACTCAGTAATGCCATACGTGTTTATTAACCCAATCAAGGTGACAAACTATCATAAATTACTTGTAAGTTTAGATATTTTAAATTTATAATTTCTGTAACAACTGGCCTATAAAAGGTTGGGGTTTGGCTCACTGGTAGAATGGACCTGGATTTGATGTCCAGCGCTGCAAAACAAACGAAGGAACAAACAAACAAAAACAACTGACTTATAAAAATCTTGGAAATTTACTGAGCCTGGGCAGGTTGGCTTCAGCAGTGTAGTTATAATGTGTATGGTGAGATAGTGATCTTAAGCCCATCTGTTACCAGAAACTGGAATGAAGGGTCTGCAGCTCATCCTGATACCAAACAAAAACTGGAAGACAGGAATTGGTCAGTGGAGGAGGATTTATCTACAGATCTGTCCAGAATTGGGGAGATGAAAACTGTTGATTTAGCTCATCTTTTCTTGTAGAAGTATCATAACTTATAGAAAAATTGAAACAAAAGCCAGGGATTACCACATGGAGATTTCACTGTGAGATAAGTTGTCAGAACTGTGTGAAATCTCTCCCTGGCCCATGAGTTCCTTCTCCTCCAGGACTGCCTGTTCTGTCCTATCTCAGCCTGCCCTGGCTCCTCTCTGTTCTGGCTCTCAGCACGGATCTCCTGGGGTTAGTATAGTTCTAGAGGCATTGTTTCAGAGTCCTTTTATACCTCTTACAGTGTGCTCATGTGGAGTCCTTTGACAGAGAGCAATAGCCGCAGAAAGTAGCTGAGGTTTGAGGTAAGGATCTGCTAAACTTAGCAATTTAAGTAGTCTTAAGAGTGGTTCTGCTGCATGTAGGTTTTTTTATTGAACTCACAACTACTGGCCAGCAGAAGAGAGCATTCCTAACATTGTCCCGTAACTCAATGAACTTCTAGCTCTTCAGCCTTTTAAAGCACTCTAGGCTGATCTTTTTGCAGAGTTTTACTCAAGGTCACTGTGTCAATTTTCTAGAACCAGGACTTTCTGCCTTTATCTTGGGCATCACACCAGTTATCCTCTCTCACATGTTGTTAGACCCAAGGCCACGCTCAGCAGAACCTCAGATATCCCATCTAAGGGAGCAAATGGCAGGCATTTCTGGATTCTTATGCCTTCTAGAATAATTTTGCCAATTCACTTATTTAAATATGACTAATTTCAACAATGAAAGCCTGTTTTTAACATCTGCCATGGACTATCAGGCCATCAGTTTTGACTTCACCAATGAAACCCCTCTTATATGCCAGCTAGCAAATAGTGGTGTTGACTAAGATGTGGGCACTTCCAGCATAATGTTAGCCAACCAGCCTAAGCCAGTATTCAGGTTTGCTTTTGTGTTACTGTGATAAATACCATGACCAAAAGCAACTTGAGGGAGAGGGAGGCAAGGGTTTATTTGGCTTACACTTCCACATTATAGTTCATCATTAAGGGAAGTTAGGGCAGAAACTCGAGGAGGAGCAGAGGTGGGAGCCATGGAGGTAAGCTGCTTACTGGCTTGCTCAGCTACCTTTATTATACAGCCCAGGTCCACCTGTTTAGGAATGGCACCACCCACAGTGGGTTGGGCCCTCCTGTATCAATTGGTAATTAAAAAATTGCCTCACACACATGGCCACAGGCCAATCTGACCTGGAAAATTCTTCACTTGAGGTTCCCTCTTCCCAGATGACTCTAGGCTATGTCAAGTGGATAGCTAAAGCTGACTATGATGGCCAATAAATTCTGATCAGGGCTACTGGCTTTGCATAGGATATCATTTTAATCTGTCAACACTATCGCATTGCCTATGCTAAGGTATTTCAAGGTAGACAGATGCCATAGCCCTTTGCCATGCTGTTAAGGGCCTAAGATGTTCCTTAAGCCCCAGACAACGTAACAGCCTTGCCGTGAATCTGAGCAAGGTCTGGATATATGTGTAAGCAAAAAATAAAGTAGCTTTTAGTAAGCCTAATGGCTTTACCATGTATACCATGTAAGAAGTGTATATGCAGGATTGGAGAGATGTCTCAGCAGTTAAGAGCTTCCTGCTTTTCTGTTGCAATATTGGGGGTCCTTGGAGATGCGGGTGAGGCGATGGCATCGGTTGGACAACATGCAGACACTGGAGACCAGGTTCTGTGATGCAGATCTAAAGTTTATTAGGAAGTACAGCAGGCTTTATAGGGAATAGGCACCAATCACTGGGCTCCAGGAGTGCTAATGTAGCCAATCATTTTAAAGGTTAGGTCAGCCATCACTGAGACCGCACTATGAGGAGTTGGGCAGGCTTTGTAGAGCGAGAACAAAGAAATGGGGAATTCACTGGGTGGGGCAACATGGGGCGAGGGTCAGGCCACCTTGGAGTGTGCTCACAAGGCTTGAGCTGATGATCCTGTGGGTTCATCATGCCTTTACCAAGGCCACCAAGTAAATCCCCAAGCCAGGATTTTCCTCATCTCCCCATTCTTTTTGTATTTGAGCCTGGAAGACCTCAAGTAGTAGGGCCTGAGTATGGCTTACCCTAGAAACCAGGTTATAGAGGCATTTAAACACTATTAAGACAATACAGAAAGCAGCAAGCAGGATAGCCCATGTGCTTAAGTTAGCAGGGGAGAAGAAGGCTTGAAATCTGTTGTATATTTGTTCCCATAAATCTTTTGCAACTATGGGGGGTATGCGGGTGTTATTAAGCTGGATGATGTCCCTAGTCAGCTGTGCTGTAAAATTTAGGAAGTTATTATCCCAGATGGTAAGTAGATGTTGTCTGAGATGTTCCCATGCCTGGGTATGGTTCTTAACACTATGGGTTGTTACATAAATTGTGGGGTAGCGTTGGTCACAATGGAGACTCGTGGTATCCCTGAGCAAACTTACTTCTTCTGCTAATAAGTCAGTTTGTTGTTGAAGATTCATTATTGCACCTCTGAGCATCCTTTTGAGGGCATTTTGGGTTTGGAAGGCTGTGGCTGTTTGCATCGCCAGTGAATTGACTGTTGCTGCCGTGTGGACTGACTGTGTCATACTAACAATAGAAGTGGCAGCAGAAGCTAAGGCTGTGGTAATGGCTGTCACAATGGCTACAACTATCCCAACTCCTCTTTTGAATCAGTGGGTAATTTGGAGGGCTTGTAGCCCTTGCCAATCAGTAGTGTTTAAGGGGATCCAGATTAATGGGGGTTGTCCCACCAACAGTGCATATGTACTCCAACCCTGCCATCAGTTGGTGAGTGACAAAACGAGTGGGAGCAATTAAAGCTACTATTGTTACTGACCACAAAAAAAAAAAAAAAAAAAAAGGCGGTTTGCAAGTGGCAGCTTGGACCCTAAAGGTAGACTTTACCTCTGGGGTGGGGGGAGTGATCCCATTTCCTGATTAGCTGTATGTTCCATTGTATTGGGCCCCTCCATGTAAAAAACATAAACGGGGTAAGAGTAAGGCAGGCTAAGGCCCCACAGCTGTCCCAGTGAGCTAGGACTGGTGGGGATTTCTGGGCCATGATTTTAGATTTTGGGAGGGGTGGCGTACCCAGACCACGTTATTTATGGTCAATGAAAGAGGATATGGAGTGGATATACATTCCTGCCACCAAACAGTCTCCCCAACAGGGGGGAAAGGATAGTGAGAGTGCACAGGGAGGCACTGGTGGCCTCCCAGGTAGGCCCAGGTCCCATTAGGGATGAGTGTGAAGTTAGCTGTGGGCAGCGTGCCATTGAAACCTAGGAAGGTGCCCTTGAAGGTAAAAGTGGCAGGGGATAGGGTGCCCTCCGTACTGGGTGGCGGTGGAAGGCCTATAGCATTTTCAGGGTCTATTCCAAAGTCCATCATACTGGCATTTTTTAGAGTAACACAACTCTTGTCCCCGTCCGGTGAACTGTTACCCCCTACTCTGAATTTTATGGTGCAGTCCAACCATCCAAAGGTCTTGTTCCAAGGTTTGGTAGTGGTTGTACTGGGCCAGGAGGGGATGCCTGTGGAAATATTTGTGGAAAATACCGCTGGTAATTATGAGGCATTCCATCCCACAGGGACCAGAATGGAGGGATGAGGCAACACTGCCCAGAGTATCTCTGCCAGTGCTTGAGAGTTGGCAGCAATTATGGCACACATCAGTAAAAACAGAGTCCCAGCCCCTGGTTCTGGGTTGGGGGCCATGGCCTGGGCCTGGTTGACCAAGTTTTTAATGTCCCCCCAAGTCACTGGATGGGCCGGTCACCAGGCTTGCTGTGGTCTGGAGCATTCTGGTCCCTCTTCACGTGGGCAGTCATCAATGGTCAGCTTCTCGATCTGCTTGGTCGTCAGGTCGGTCTGCTTCCGGGATGGTCGGGTCGGACATTGAGGGCCAGTATCCACACTGGAGTCTGAGAATTTTCTGGGAAGACGCAAGCAAATCCTCAACCCTGGGTTAGTAGCAGTTGTGGTCCCTTCCAGTGGCCAGTAAGAGGGTCCTTCCAACGGACCAGGGGGAGAGGTGTTGGGGCTGAAAAGGAGCCTCAGTGTTTAAAGGCCGGGGAGAGGCCCTGGTCATCAAAAGTTAAGAAATTTAGGGCAAACAGGGCTCCTGTTAAGGCTTATGTGGGGTTTTACTCCCTGTTGCTTTTGTAGTTGAGCTTTGAGGGTATGGTGGGACCTCTCAATAATGCCCTGGCCCTTGGGGTTGTATGGTAACATGTTTGATATGCCAGGGGGAGCAGAATTCGGAAAGGTGACACTGGCATAGTATGGCCCATTATCAGTCTTTATTTGCCATGGGACTCCCATAACCAACATGGCCTGTTTAAGGGCTAGGATGGTGTGTTTAGCCTTTTCTCCAGACAGGGCTGTAGCATATTGAAGACCAGAGCATGTATCTATGATGTGGTGGACATATTTAAGCCATCCAAAGGAAGGGACATGGGTGATGTCCATTTGCTAAAGAGAGTTAGGAATGAAGCCCCTTGGGAGAGTGCCATTGGGCAAGGGGTAGCAACGGTGCACATGACTTACAGGTGTGCACTAAATGTTCACAGGTGACTTTGGGGAGGTCAGGGAAAAGGCGATGGAGTGCCCCCACAGATGTATGAAACTTTATGTGCAGCTCACATGCCTGTTCAAGGAGTGGGGGGCTATGAATTAACATAATGGAATGATTGGCCAAGGCATTGCCCTTAGCCAGGGCCCCTGGTAAGCCCGTATGGGAGCGGAGGTGTTAGACATACCATGGATGTTGTCTATTCTCTAAAAGTTTTTGAGGGAGAGTAGGGCCTGGTCCAGCAGGGTCAAAGAGGCACAATATATGGCAAAAGGCAATGAGGTGCAGCCTGTACAGCATAAGCACTATCGGAGAACAGATTAAAGGGTTTATCTGGAACCATCTTAAAAGCAGTTAAGATGGCTAGGAGCTCTCCCACCTGGACAGATCCAACGAAAATAAAGGTTTTAACAAGGGGCACAGGTTTGGAAGGGTCTTGGACCATTACACCATACCTAGACCTATTGGCATCAGTAAATACCAAAGGAGCATGGGGGAGAGGCTTCTTTTGTGGGAAGGCATGAACAGGGAAAATAAGGGGTAGCTGACGGAGGGTTTGGAGAATCTTGAGCGGAGGATAGTGGTTATCATACTTTCCCATATAGGTTTGTAAAAGGGTTTGGTATGTGGGATCCTCAGCAAACAAAGTATCTAGTAAGGCCTTAGTTAAGGGTAGAATAAGGAAGTCTGGCTTTTTTCCATAAGTCTGTATGGAGGTGTGGACCAATTTTAGGGCAAG
Organism: Nannospalax galili; assembly: GCF_000622305.1. Taxonomy (NCBI): domain Eukaryota; kingdom Metazoa; phylum Chordata; class Mammalia; order Rodentia; family Spalacidae; genus Nannospalax; species Nannospalax galili. The sequence goes on from NW_008342851.1 coordinate 1,196,668, forward strand.
GTGGCACCAGGCTTCAGGCACAGGGGTGATCTTATGCACTGTGCTCCAGGCCACATGTACCCACATGAGTATGCCCTGTTCTGGATAGAGCACTCCCACAGGAGTGTTTTGGGAGGGGATGACTGTGGCAAATAATTCTTTGGCGGGATTAATCCTGCATAGGGTAGCTTGTTGGAGATGGGCATTGAACAGGGTGATGTCATGCCTTGCCTCTGGGGTGATGTCCCCAAAACTGGTAGGTTAGGGGTCACCATTAAGGAGAGTGAATAATGGTAGCAGCTGGGCAGAAGTAAGAGAAAGAAAGTTGTGTACCCAATTAATATTTCCACAAAGTGTTTGGAGCACAGAAAGGGTTAAATGATTGGGGATGGAGAGAGTAGGGGCCATAGGCTTAATGTCCAAGGCAAGGACAGATCCCAGGAATGTGAAGGGCAGCAGCTGCTGAACTTTATCAGGTGCCAACGTCAGGCCCAGGGGCCTCTAGGTTATGGAGTAATTGTCCGAAAAGGGTCTGAAGAAGTCCAGGATTGGGATGGGCCAAGAGGATGTCATCCATGTAATGGATGACCATCGCACTGTCCTGCAGGGAGCGGCAGGCATGGGCCACAAAGTGCTGACACATGGTGGGGCTGTTTTTCATACCCTGTGGCACAACTTTCCAGTGATAGCTGGGTGGGTGGGTGTGGCATGGTTAATGGCCGGCGAAAAACTCCCAATTCTCTGGGTGTAATGGTATAGAGTAAAAGCAGTCTTTTATATCGAGGATCATGACTGCAAAGTTATGGGGCACTGCAGAGAGGTGTGGCAAGCCAGGTTGCCAAGCCCCCAAGTCCTATATTTGAACATTAATCACTCGGAGGTCATGTAACAGCCTCCATTTGCCTTGGGTCTTCTTTTGTATAACGAAGACTGGGGTATTATGGGGGCTATGAGAGGGCTCAATATGACTGGTGTCCAGCTGTTCTTGGACTGATTTATGTAATTGTGTTAATTTGTCTTTAGGAAGAGGCCACTGTTCCACCCATATAGGCTTATCTGTAAGCCATGTTAGTTTGATTGGGTTGGGTTGTGGGATTGTGAGTGATGGAACAGTGGCCATTAGAATTGGGGGTGTGTCTGACCAGTGAGGTTTAACTTTCATGGACAACTATATTATCATAGAAGGCAGAGTCATCAGTGGTTAAAACTACAACCATGCCAGACATAATATCTCTGCCCCAAAGGTTGTTAAGCAACCCAGACACCAGGAGTGGTCTAATGGATCCCTTATTCCCATTGGGGTCCTCCCAAATAACTGGTCTTTTTACTTGTTTGGAGGCCTTTAAACCTCCTACCCCCTGGATGGATGGTCCTTCCTGTGTTTTCCATTTTGGCAATGCCTCTTCCTCTCTCAGGACTGTAACATCACCCCTGTGTTGAGGAGGCCCTTAAAGGGCCTCCTATCCAGTTTGATCCCATCTGAGGTTTATGTAAATCCAAGGGAACGATACATTGTACTAGGGGCGTGGGGCATTTTATTTCTTCTCTTGGGTGGGGGGCTGAGAGGTGCCCTAATTGTCATTTAAAGGCCTCCTGTTTAGCAGTCTTCCTTCCCTGTCTAAGGAGGATCTACAGTCCCTGACCCAAGGAAAGACTTTAGGGCATTTAGGGCACTTGGAGGGAGGTGTTTTAGTAGGTGGCCTCTTAATTTTATTGGGACTTTCTTGGGACCAATGTCCCTTGCCTCCACATGACCAACAGGAACCATGTGCACGGCCGTGTTGGTCTCTGGCAGCATCTGGTCTTCCTACGTGGCAGGCAGCCATAGCCTCGGCAAGAGCAGCTGCATGAACCCTGGCTGTCCCTACATCTGGACAAGCAAGAATCCAGTCGGATATTTCCTGATGTCTGACGGGGCCTATCGCCATTCAGCATTCGGTAGAGCAGCCTTCATACAGCAAGTCCTTAAGCAGGGCTGCTGTGGTCCCCTGATGGCTAATTTTTCTATTAACACTCTGCTGACATCTGTCGACAAAGTCTGAAAAAGGCTCACCTGGTTTTTGTACAAGCTTGATGAGTTTAGTATCATTGCGTACCAGCATGCTCTGGAAGGCTCGTAGAGCAGAGAGGCATACTTGCTCAAAATAGCAAACAGGTCCCTGGGCCTATGCCAGGGGGGGGTCTCAAAGTGACCTCTTCCCATGAGGGCATCAAAATTTAAACCCACAACTTTGGCTTGCCTATTGTGTTCCACCTGCTGTTCACACGTGTCCTGGTAAGTGGCCTTCCATAAGAGGAAGTCCCCTCCTGGCTGGCAGGCATGAACGATCTGTTGCCAGTCATAAGGGGTGTTTACTGCATGACTGATTGTATCCAGGAGCTGATTAAACCAGGGGGACTGAACGCCATCCTCAAGGGCTGCCTTATGTAGTTTTTGGAGAGTGTCATGGGGGTGGGGTGGGGGTGTCCAGGCATTTGGATTTTGCTAGCCCTGAACTATGGTGACTGGGAAGAGTTGGGGCAGAGCTGCTGTGCCTCCCTCCAGTAAAAAAGGGGGAGTGGGGGGTTCCATCCCTCCTCCCACCAGTCAAGAAGCTCCTTAGGAAGGGTGGTGTTATCTCCAGAGGGAGGGGTACGAGGGGGTGAACAAGGGGACGAATATTTGGGCAGAGAGGAATAGAGAGGCTCTATCCCAACTGGTGCGGACAGACCCAGTGGTTTCACCTTTCCTATGGTCAGATCTAGAGGTTCCCTTTGTTCATGTGGCGCAACCTTAAGAATGTCCTGTTTGCCACCATAGTGGCCCGCCTCCCCGGAATCTTCAGCTAGGTCTGTTTCTTTCCGTAACAGGGCTGAATACGCTCCCGCCTCATTTCCCTCGGCCCCCATGTGGGAGTCTAACTCTTTTAACAGTATTTTGCCATAATCACTAGAGTCAGAAAGGACCCCTTGCAGTGAGGCCAGGATAGCAGTGACTATGGGGAAGAAGGTAGCACTGAAAGAGTGGCCCTCTCAGACTTCAGCCCTGTGGGTGGCATAAATGATCCGGCCCCAGAATCAGGGTCCCAGGCATGACTTGCCAATACCCAGGGGACTACACTAAGGACCTCTTGGAGCACATGCTCCACCTGTGCAGTTGAAACTTCTACATGCCTACTCCTGAGGAGAGCTTTCAGAGCAGCTGCCTGAGGCTGCCACGAGGTGGATGGAAGTCCCCCCGCCCCCCATACCAGAGAGCACTCACCCTGCCAGACGTGCAGATCATGGGAGCCCCATGTTGGGCACCAGGTGTTGCAATATCACAGGTCCTCAGGAATCAGGGGTGAGGCGATGGCGTCAGACATGCAGACACCAGAGACCAGGTTCTCTGACCCAGATCTAAAGTTTATTAGGAAATACAGCAGGCTTTATAGGGAATAGGTACCAATCACCGGGCTCCACGAGTGCTAACGTAGCCAATCACTTTAAAGGTTAGGCCAGCCATCACTGAGACCACACTATGAAGATCTGGGCAGGCTTTGTAGAGCGAGAACAAAGAAATGGGGAATTCACTGGGTGGGGCAACATGGGGCGAGGGTCAGGCCACCTTGGAGTGTGCTCACAAGGCTTGAGCTGATGATCCTGTGGGTTCATCGTCCCATCACCAAGGCTGCCAAGTAAATCCCCAAGCCAGGATTCTCCTCACTTTTCCAAAGGATGTTGTTCCCAGCACCTGTGGCAAGTGACTCACAATGGCCTATAACTTAAGCTCCAGGGGATCTGACACCCTCTTGTGGCCTCAGACACACACACACACACACACACACACGAACACAAATGAATAATAAAATCTTAACAAAAAGTGCATTTCCCTAATGTCAAAGACAGCTCAGAGTACATAGGCTTTTATTATATCTCATCTGTGAATTGTAACTGATGCAGCTAAAACACTGTGTGAAGTAAGATATCCTTACACACTGCATACACCTCTTGGCCTCTGGTGATTTAAGGACACAGCACAGCATGTGTTTTGCTTCTTTCTTTTGTCCTGTATTCAGCTCACTGTATCTTGGCATTTTGAGAAATCCTGGGCCTCACCATGCAATATGTTATAACTAAAAATCATCTAATTTTCTTCTGTTCATGGCAAAAGGCTTTTTTGTTATTTCATCTGTAGTGATAATCATGGCTTCTTCTTCTATGTAAACTTTCAGAGGAATTAAATTGCTATGAAGATGATGTCTGGTCCCTTAATGTGCTGCGTGAACTGGTTCAGCTGCATTACCAAATAGGTTTAAAAGTCAAATCCTTTCCTTTCCAAAATATGACAGAAGTGGAAATTTGAGAAGCACCTAATGAAAAATATTTTCTACTATTAAGGAAGTATGGAAAAAACCACTGTTTGCTCCTTGGGTAGGTGAATCGCTTGGATGATGTGCAAAATGTGCATCTGTGTAGCCAGTGACCTTTTGTTGTAAGCACATTTGACTATGAATCTGCACTGTGCCATTTTAACTCAATGACCCAAGTTGTTGTAAAGAATTCTTACAAATTATGGTCTTCCATGTTCCAGGGCCCAGGAGCAATATATGGCACACCTACCCTCTGATCTTTTGAGAACACAGATTTTACTATGAATATCTGCTTTGCACAACTGGGAAGAAGTGTGTCCAGGTAGAATAGCTTCCCAGTAATAGTAAGGTGTGGTGCAAAAAATATACTGGACTGGGCTGTAAGTTAGGCTTTGTCATGAGCCAGCCCTGTGGCCTTGGCTAGTCATTTAACTCTGAGCCCCTGTTGCTCTAGATATTCTCTTGAGCAAAATACGAAGAGCTTATAACATGTTCTCTTAATCAAAATATGGGATTGGCTTTCTTCTCCATCAAGCCTCTTTAAAACTAGCTATTTTTCTATTTACTCAGATTTTGAATGGCACTTCTGAATTCTAAAATCCTCTAAAAATCACACCATTCTGGCTGATGCGTGGTGGCACACGCCTTTAATCCCAGCACTTGGGAGGCAGAGGCAGGCCCATCTCTGCAAGGTGACCAGCCTGGCCTACATAGTGAGCTCCAGGCCAGCTGGGGCTACAGGGAGACCCTGTCTCAAAAAGACAATAATAATAATAATAATAATAAAGGGGATTATATCGTTTTGTTTTGTTTTGTGTGTGTTTTTTGAGACAGGGTCTCCCTGTAGCCCCAGCTGGCCTGGAGCTCATTGAAGCTATTGGGGAAATATAGATATGAAATAAGGGACTCATTTTCTTCTCAAAGAGTTGCCTTTCTATTCCCAGCTTATATTTTCACATTGCCTTAGAAAGCCTTTTGTGCTCTGGGCATAGGAAAACAAGCTTTTAAATCTGTTTTATTTGAATAAAAGTAAAGGGTGAATGGGAGATCAAAGATACGTGATGCTTGTGGGATTTACTAAACCTGTCCACTGGGAGCATCTAAAGCATCTTGCACTTTGAGAATATGCTCACCTGTCCGTCCCCCAGTTGGAACGCTGTTAACACAGCAAATGAACAAAGAATGACGCAAAACGGCCAGTAGGAATAACAGTTCAAAGACAACGGAGCTGTTATTTGTGGAGCTGCTAAAGGCCTCTGTTAAATAAAAATCAATTTGCTGTGGGAGCATCAGGGACACGATCTGGTGGGCAGAGGAGAACAGGAGAGTACACAGAGGATTAGCTTTCAAATCTCCTGGCATTTCAGCACAAAAGGATGATGAAGATTTATTCTTGATGAGCTGTCGTTTTCCATTGGAAGCTTGGCTTATCCAGAATAAATAGGTTCATGAAGATTGCATTGAAAATTTGAGCAGGTGAGAACAAACAGCGATAGGCACAGCATCTAATACATTTCAAGACCAGGGTGTTATAACATTCTATCCTTCTATATAAAAAAACTCCAAACTACCCCAATACACAGATAATTCAGCAACCGAAGCCTGCGCGTAAAGAAACCTTTTTTGAACCTGCTTAGGGCTTGAAAATCCTTTATACTAATTCTCAGCAATTTCTCTCCTTTTCTTTAATGAGAATGAGGTTTATAAAACTTGAGCTCCCCTGCTGGGGAAATCAGCCCCGAGCTATCTCAGAGCAGATGGTCTTCTCTTCTCAGTACTATAAACCTTTTAGGATTGATCCCTTTTTCATTTTTTACTTACCTGAGGAGTAAATGTGTCTGAGACTTTAGAAACCCACTATTCTGAGGGAACCAGACTTCGTAGTTGCAGAAATAATGTAAAACAGACAATTGGAAATAGTGGGATTGTGTTTCTGTCTGTCATATCAAAAGAAAAGAGGTTGATTTTTTTTTTTTTTTTTTTTAAGCATCAAATGGATGGGCTTTAAATTCTCTACATTTTGAAGCCTTATTATACATGGAGTTTCTGGATGGTAATTAACACCTTCCTACTCCCAGGAATTTCAAGTGTTAAGGAATAATTTTCTTTTTTGGAGGATGCAATTCTCGTTACTATATTTAAGGACATAGGAAGATGGGAAAGGAATTGGAAGATTGGTTGCCATAATTATCATGGAAGGATTTTAGTCTCATAAAAGGTATTATGGGAACTTTTTTATATAAAGGACTGTAGGACTCATAAATTTCTAATAGAAATCTTTGGCGGGGTTATAGTTTTGTTTGTGTGCTTTTGCACAGCCATCTATAAACGATCTTTGGTCCCGGCTAAAATGAGCATGAACCTCATTTCTGAAATTTATTAGCTGTGATGTGGAGTCAATTAGTTAATCACTCTGAGTTAGCCTTAGTTTTCTCATATACAAAATGGGAACCAAATAGTGTTAATCTCATAGGGTTGATTTTGAGAATTTGGTGAGATTATGGCCGCATGGTTAAAGCAGTGAATCAGTATGAAATTCTAATAATCTGTTAGATTAGGGTTACTGTTATCATAGTGACTAGATGTATTAGTTTTCTTGTTGTGACAAAACCTGGCAGAAGCCACTTAAGGAAGGAAAGGCTTATTTTGATTTGAAGTGTGAGGAAATACCCCATCATGGTGGTGAAGTCCTGACAGCAGTGTTGTGAGGTGAGTGGTCCTGTTGCATCTGCAACCTGACAGCAGAAAGCAATGGATGCTCACTTTCTCAATTTAATATGGTCTAGGCCATCAGCCTCTGAAACACTGCTAACCACCTCAATTCACTAAATCTAGAAAATCCCTCATAAGCATGCCTAGAGCTTTATTTAACCATTATATGAAGTAAACATTGTTTAATTTTTCTTACTTTCCTCCTATTTTGTAAAATTAAGGGCTAAGATTTCACTAATGTATGTATTGTTAAAAGTCTACTGTGAAGCCTTGGAGAGATGGCTCAGCAGTTAAGAACACTGACTACTCTTTCAGAGGACCCTGGTTCAGTTTGCAGCACCCACATGGCAGTTAACAACCATTTAGAACTCCATTTCCAGGGGATCTTACGCCCTCTTCTGACCTCCATGGGCACTGCACAACATTGAGTGCATTTACATACATGTAGGCAATACACTCATACACATAAGATAAAAATAAATAAGATATTTTAAAAAGTCTATTGTGCTAATCTTTGACTATCTCCCAGTATGTTAGGCATGATGACATAATTTGTAAATTTGGCTCCATACCTTCAAACATTTAATTTAATTGGCAAATATAGCTGAGAGAATAATAAGCTGCATGGTCAGCAACAGCGTGACTATGATTCCAAGCAAGGGTAGATTCACGAGCTCTGGTCAGAAAAAGGAACTTTTAAACAGTATCATCAGTGCAGACATGTACATTATATGAGTGCACATAGTAGTTGCTGCTCACAAGCAGGATGACAGAGTTGTGGCAGTAGTTATGATGGAAGGTGTCCTCTTGTTGTGGCCTTTCATGTTGATTCTGCTCCAGCTTTGAGAGCACAAAGACTTGTTTTTGAATTTATGAACTAGCTGTGAAGCCAAGCAAGGGCTGGCTCACTCTCAAGCACTCTCTTTGTCCTCCCCTCCTTCCCCCTCTCTCTACCTTCCCCCATCTCCCACCTTTTCTCTTCTCCTCCCACCTTCAGTGCAATGAAGGAACAATACCATCTTCCTCCTTAGGAGTGGATAGGCTGTTTGGGGAGTAAACTGGTAGCACTTGTAAATTCCTCAAAGTCTGCCCTTCCCTCAGAGATCCCATGCTAGAATAGGTGCCCTGGAAGATGACATGCTCAGAGATCCTCTTGCAGCATTGTTGTGGTACAAAGCCAGAGGTATAGACAGTAGATGAGGATGGCTGAAATGATGCTTAGGCACACAGGGCAAGGCCCTAGAGTAACAGCAGCTGAAGGAATAAAATACAGGCCAGTGTGGGGACAGCCTAAAACTCCTCTGTGTAAATACAAGTTTAGAAGTCAGTTCTTCACTACTCTACTTTTAATGTCAGTTAAAAACACATGAAGGGGAAAGACAGATGGTTCAGTGGATAGGAGTGCTTGCTGCACAATCATCAGGACCAGAGTTCAGATCTAGCACCCACATTACAAACCTGGAATCCTGCAAATACCTGTAACTCCAGATCCAAGGGATTTGACATCCTCTTCTGGCCTCTGCATACATATAGGCATACGCACCTGAATACCTGCAGTATAAACACACAGACACATATACTCACATAGATACATATATACATAAATAAATACAAAACATTCTTTTATAAATCATATGTATTCTGTATAATACACATTTTACAAGAGTGCACATGAAGGGCTGAGTATACATGAGACTCACTAGAGAGATTGCTTGGCGGCATGTAGCCAGGATATGACATTCAAAGGTGGGCCCACGAGGACATGAACTGATGGGCACAGACACTGTATATGGTTCCCCTCACCATCTTCTCTATATTTGTATCTCTGCAAGAAGAAATAAACTACACAAGAGAGGAGGAGAAACAACTTCAGAAGTGCAGAATTTCAACAGCTGCTGTGAGGCGAGTGCCGCTCCTATAAGCAATGTCCGCACAGTGGCTTCAGCAATAGAGGTCTGTGCCCAGTGTGGTTCCAGTGGTTTATGCATGTGCGCATGCACACACATGGGGGCAGGGGGGGAGAGAGACAGAGAGACAGAGAGAGAGAGACAGAGAGACAGAGAGAGAGACAGAGAGACAGAGACAGAGAGAGACAGAGAGACAGAGACAGAGAGAGACAGAGAGAGACAGAGAGACAGAGACAGAGAGAGAGACAGAGAGACAGAGAGACAGAGACAGAGAGAGACAGAGAGAGACAGAGAGACAGAGACAGAGAGAGACAGAGAGA